>NC_022010.1:15360281-15364630 GCF_000317375.1 Microtus ochrogaster
TTTTGGTTTTTCGAGACAGGGTTTCTCTGTGGCTTTGGAGCCTTTCCTGGAACTAGCTCTGTAGACCAGGCTGGTCTCGAACTCACAGAGATCCAACTGCCTCTGCCTCCCGAGTGCTGGGATTAAAGGCGTGCGCCACCATCGCCCGGCTCTGCTGCTTTTTTGGGACCACAACCACCAAGGCACAGTAGTATGTGTCAGTTCAGGAGTATTCTACCCCCCCCCTTTTTTTTACAGTAACCAAGATGAGAACACTTAGAATGGCATCCATAATGCATCCTGAACAGACTTGCGCTTCTGCCCTCCAGTTCTCCTCAGTAGTTAACAGGAATGCCTCTAATTCAACAGAAAGAGCACTCTGCCCTGGGTCAAGACTTCATGGGAAAACCCATGTATCAACAGATTTCTGGGGTTTTGTTTGTTTGAGACAGGGTCTCTCTATGTAGTACCAGATGTCCTAGAACTTGCTATGTAGGCCAGTGCACAGCTAGAATAATGTGGAGATGCCAGTGTAAGATTCTCATTTCACCTGGGATGTGTGCTGAACCATGTGTCTACATAAAGTTAGGCACTGAGGTGGATGAGATCTGACACCACAGTGGTGAGTCAGAGTAAACAGGAAGGGGTTGCAGAGGTGTGTGCTCAAAGTACTTCTATCTTAGGAATCCTGAGAATCCTGGCCAAACAGCTCACCTGTGGTCTGTATCTTACTTTAGGTAACAAATGACAATCATGACCTACTGAATTCAGGGGACTATTATGTATCCAGTCTGTACTTAATATCTATCAGCAAAGAAAGGCTGAGAAGATAGGCTGAGTTATAGCGAAAATGGTCTTTAATACCACCTGAAGAGTTGCCATGGAATTTAGAAGCTGCCTTTAATTCACTGTAATCATCTTATGTCTCCAGTAGTAATGTTCTCTGAGCACACAGCTAGCTCAAGTGTTTCCTTTGACCCCAAATCCAATTACAACTATTATTAGATGAAGATAATATCTACATATCAGAACAGCTGAGCAAAAGTCTGAGAAGAGACTACAGAGCACAGAAAGTCCTCTAGTTACACCACTATGTCCTGAGTTGAAATAACCAACTGACTACAAACTACTTATGGCTTTAAACTTGTGTTTGGCTTGAGACAGGGTCTCTCTGTACCTGAGGTTGGCCTTGAAAGTGAAGCAACCCTCCTCTTTCTGGTCAGACCTCTTGAGTGCCAGAAACTACAGGCAAGAGCCACTTATAAGACCTAGACCTTGGGGTTGGAGAGAAGGTCCAGCTGTTAAGAGCACTGGCTGCTCTTCCAGAGGACCCAGGTTCAATCCCCAGCAACCACATGGTGGCTCACAACCACACAACCATCTCTAATGAGATCTGGTGCCTCCTTCTTGCTTGACAGACAGAACACTGCAAAATCAATCAATCAATCTTAGAGAGGGGGAGAGGGAGGGAGGGGGAGGGAGGGAAGAAGGGAAGGAGGGGGGGAGAGAGAGAGAGAGAGAGAGAGAGAGAGAGAGAGAGAGAGAGAGAGAAAAGACCCAGATCTTAGAAGTTTTCAAAAGCATAGTGTTGGAGCTGGAAAGATGACTCAGTGGTTAAAAACACTGACTGCTCTTGCAGAAGACCTGGGTTCAACTTCTGGCACCCACATGGCAGCTCACAACTATGTGATTCCAGTTCCAGGGAATCCAATACTCTCATAAGAACATACATTCAGGCAAAAACACCAATGCACATAAAATAAAAATAAAGTCTTCCATACACTGTTTTCCTAAAGTGGAGAAATAAAAACTAAGCACGCGGCAAAGCCAATTCTGCCGACCTCTCATTATCTAAAGGTGTCCACTGTGAGCACTCCTTTCTTGGAGCCCCTCTCACTCCCAGGAGTTCTTTCTCCCCTTTCCTTATCAAATCCTTCTTTGTTCTGCTCTAATTAATTGCTTTTATAAGTAGAAGTCTAAGTAATAGTTTTCATTTTTTAAAATTACCATGCTCTATCTTTGCCACAGTTACAAACATATAAAAATAGAGCTGGAGGGCTGGGATGGAGCTCAGCTGCACAACGTAAGTTCCACATGCCTGTGCCCTGGGCTCAATCCTCAGCACCACAGAAAGGCAAAGCTTTTCTTTATTGTAAAATAATCACTCAAGTTTTTCATCTTTAATTTCATACAACAGTTTTATTCTGAGCAAAAGTCCAAGGAAGATAGGTTTGATAAATAAACTCAAATTGTGGAACCTTTAAATACTATTTCTCCAGCTGCACACGGCTACCTAACTGTGAAGCTGCAGAAGGAGACAGACCCTGGGTAGGCTCCTAAGCTAAGCTGCCATTAGTGAAGTTTCTCCAACAGTGCCCCGCACTCCCAGCCATGGCAGGTGCATGTTGTGAGTGTTTTTTTTTAAGATGTCCATGTGTGTATGAGTGTGTGTGTGTGTGTGTGTGTGTGTGCGCACACACATGCACCAGTGCCACATGAGTGTAGGTACCTGAGGAGTCCAGAAGAGGGTATCAGAATCCCTTGGAGTTATAGTTGGTGGTGAGCCACTCAACACTGGGGCAGGTAACCAAGCTTGGGCCCTCTGAAAGAGTGAAACACTTGCCAGGCAGTGGTGGCACCTTTAATCCCAGCACTCGGAAGGCAGAGGCAGGCGGGTCTCTGTAAACTTAAGACCAGCCTGGTCTACACAGAGAAACCCTGTCTTGGAAAAACAAAAAACAAACAAAAAGAGTGCTACGCTCTCTTAAGCATGGAGCTTCTGACATTCCCTCTCACATACAACTCTAGACTGACCTGCGATAATTTATATGGTCATTCTGGACAACAACACCTAGAGAATACTAAATCCCAGTTCTGATATAAACACCAGTGAAGGAAACATGGCCATTCTTCTTCATCATAACACATTTAATACAGGAGATGACAAAACTGGAAAAATTATGTAGCATCATCCTTCAGAGGGTGGCTCACTGACATGGGCTCCTCAAACTCCATAGAAGCAAGTTGCTTCTCCGGGATTGGTTTTCTCATGTGACTTGGACATGAGTGCTACTAATGAAGGGGAATTCCTGCGTGATGAACTAAGACCCTAGCTGAGGAGCTTTCCGCAGGAGCTGCTCACAAGCAGGGTGCATCTACTGAGACAGCACTTAGCATGGCTTCTTCAAGTGCTATAGCACTTGTGTAGAGACCAAGGCTCTCATCCGAGCCACTGCTCTCCTGCAACCCTGACAGGACACCACAACACAAAGACTACAGTCAGAAGGAAATGAGATAGACAGAAGCACATAGTTGATTCTGTGTCAACAGGAACAAACAGGTCATATTTACAGCAACATTTCTGTAGCTTCAACTATTAGGGCATTGGGGAATACTACCCTGTGACTTAGGACTGGGAAATGTGTCTGCAAAAGGTTATCCCAAAGGGAATGAAAAAGAGCAAGATTACTTAATATATATATGATGTGGGAGTGTCATATATCAATCTGTTGATTTCATTGGTTAAGCAATAAAGAAACTGCTTGGCTGGCCCTCATAGGTTAAAACATAGGTGGGAGGAGTAAACAGAACAGAATGCTGGGAGGAAGAGGAAGTGAGCTCAAACTCGACAGCTCTGCTCTCTGGAGCAGAGACGCCATGCTCCTCTCTCCGCCGCCAGGTCAGACATTTCCCGGTAAGACTGGTGCTCACAGATTATTAGCGATGGGTTGATCGGGATATCAGAATTAGCCAGTAAGGGCTAGAGCTAAAGGGCCAAGCAGTGTTTAAATGAACACAATTTGTGTGTTGTTATTTCGGAGCATAAGTTAGCCAGGCGGCTGGGGTGCTGGGGACGCAGCCCCGCCGCTCCTATTACAACATATATATATATATACACACACACACACACACACACACACGCACACACACACACATATAGTCAACCATCAAGCTGCTCACAATGTGATTGCTTTGATGAACAGTCCTCAGTTCTCTAGAGTAGAAATTACAGGGATTACAATGTTCTGCCTGCCTCAACAAGCCAGGAATTCCCTCTGCACTGAGATTCCCCAAAGCAACCACTCTGCGTTAATCACAACAAAACCTGTGTCTTTTGCCTCCAGAGACTGGGCCTCCATCAAGCTCTTTAGATCTCTAAGCAGAACAGGTAAGTAAGATCAAGCTGAAAGGTAGAAAGAAAAGGTCGATCCTGTGAGAAAATAGGCTGCCCAGGGAAATGGGCAACAAGCAAAAAGATTCAGGCAAGAACCAATGGTCTACTTCAGGTTTCAGAATTTGGGAAAACAAAAAAACAAACAAAATAGCCACCTATTTCTTGTTAGCTCAGTAAACATGAGACTACTTTGTAA
>NC_022010.1:15366831-15384110 GCF_000317375.1 Microtus ochrogaster
TTTCTTTCTTTCTTTCTTTCTTTCTTTCTTTCTTTCTTTCTTTCTTTCTTTCTTTCTTTTTGTGGTGGTTTTTCAAGACAGGGTTTCTTTGTATGTACCAGACTAGCCTCGAACTTACAGAGATCTGCCTGTCTCTGCTTCCTGCATGCTAGGATTAGAGGCGAAGTTAACCTGGGCTACATGATCCTGCCTCAAAAAGCAAAACCAAAACAAAATCCTGAACAGATTATGATCTAACGGAAGGTATGGGAAAGCGTCTAAAATGAACCTGAAGGATGGAACCCTGAGTTAGAAAGATGCTGAGGAGTTCCCTGCCATTTTCACCCAGAGGGATAAACTAAAGCACAAGTCAGAGAGGTTCAGGGAGAGAGTCCCATGTGCAGAAACTTGGCCTCTAGGTAAATGCCTACTGCACCCATGCCAAGAACCTCTCACTATTAGTCAGCCCAATAACGCAGCTCAGGAGCCAGGCACTCAGGAGATTCCCCTGGAGGGAAGGCAGATCTGCTGCCACCAAAGCCAACACAAGGCTCTTATTTGTCTCAATCAAGAGCTCTGTCCTAGTAGCTTAGGCAGAGCTGACAACTGCACAGTACTGAGATTTAGCAAAAACCAACTCCATAAAAGAAGTTACCATCGGTCTCCTGTAAGTGACAGTGGGGCTAAGGTAGGCTCTGAGATAGCTCTGAGAAACTCCAGCTAAAATTTAGTCCAGAACCAGCCTCACCCACTTCATTCATAGGAGAGGTCTCCTACCCTGGCTGTCCGAAGTCAGCAGGGAACTACACTGTCTTGCTTGTCATAACACAGGCTCATAGTGTGTACTGCTCACAACTAGCTCTGTGAGAAAAGCCAGCTTCTGGATATTATGGTGCACACCTGTAATCTCAGCACTTGGGGAGGAAGAAGGCAGAAAAATCTCGCATTCAAGGTTGTTCTTGGTTTCATAAAGAGTTCAAGGTCAGCCTGAGATATGTCAGGTCTTGTCTCAAACAAACACATCAACACAAGTGGGGATGACTGTAGCGCAGAGGCAGAGCACTGTGAAGCACGGCAAGGCTTGGGGCCCTAGAACAGCCAAAAGGGAAGATGATTTTAAAAAGAAACAACTGGAACTGGAAGTGACGCTCAGGGGTTAAGAGCACTTGGCTACTCTTCCAGAGGACCAGGTCTGATCCCCAGCATCCACATGGTGGCTCACAACCATCTATTACTCCAGACCCAGAAGATCCAATACCTTTTTCTGGCCTATGTGGGCACCAGGTACAGACATAAACACAGGCGAAATACCCTTGCACATAAAGTAGTAATAAAGATTTAAAAAAAAAAAAAAAAAAGGAACCAGCCATGAGCAGCACAGAGGCCAACACAGTCTACAGCAACCAGGGGAGTGTTTGGACTTTGATGAGCTTTTCTGACTTTTGTAAGCCACCAGCTCTCCAGACACTGGTCTGTGGTCACAACCAAAAGACAATGCCCACTTACAGATAATGCATAAAAGATGAGTGAGCAGATCATTTGGTTCTCCAGTCAACTCGCCAAGCTTGTCATTCAATAGCTCATTAAAAATTCAACAGTGACATTTACAAGTACTAAGGAAGAAGCATTTATTTGTCTGCAAAGAGCACAAAGAACAAAACGGTGCACCTACACTTTGAAGAAATGGATTGGCTTTTCTCCAGAAGCAACTTCATTTAACAAGTGTCTCTGGCACATGTTGTCTACTGTGTAGGGCTTGTTTTAGATGGGAATTTTAGACGATGAGCAATATACAAAGGGCTAACCATTTTCTTCAGTCACTTTCATAACTTCAATGAATGCTAACATCATCTCACAGACCCTCCCCCTCTGTGTCTGGCCAACACCTGGCCCAGCAGTTCCTAAGCCTTAATGCAGGCTGAGATGTCCCTCACAGCCCTGACCCCCTCTCCATGCCTGCACAGCATAGGTGACTCTCACAGGTGTTGCTGTTTCAGGACTCAGCATTCCACAAGCCCAGAGATCCCGCCTCCAAAGGTCACTAAGCAATCCCACCTTTCATTCCCAAACTTGGCCATTCCCCTTGCACATCCCAGCCTGTCACAAGCAGCCTTCAGCCTGCACTTCCAGAGTAGAAACCTTGAGAATCTGCTGGGTGCCAACCCAGCTCCCTTCTTTCCCTCCCTCCTCAGTGTTCTGTGTCGCTAACTTCTGCTGATTCTGTCTGCACTGCCTGGAGCCCACCCAGCTCCTTCCAACTGTCCTGGATACAGCCCTTTGGAGCTCAGCTTTTTCAGCAGCTCCTACCTGTTCTATTCCAAAGCATCCATCTGTTGTTCCCACACTGCCATACCCATGTAGCCCTGTAAACAAAATCCTTGCATGCACAGGCCATCCTTACTTGTTTGTATATGTAAAAGCATTATTTTTTTTCTTTGCATTGGTGTTTTGCCTACATGTGCATCTGTGTAAGGGTGTTGGATCCCCTGGAACTGGAATCAGAGAGAGTTGTGAGCTGCCACGTGGGTGCTGGGAATTGGACCTGGGTCCTCTGGAAGACCAGCCAGCGCTCTTAACTGCTGAGACATCGTCCCAGCCCAGTAAAGGCATTCTTTTCAACATAATGCTGCTTGCCTCTGGAGTGAGGAGCTTCACAACCAGGAGAAAAGGGGAGGAGCTAATTCCGGGCTTCCAAAGCACACTGGCACAGTATGAAACTGTTTAGAAACTCCTCAAAAGGCAAGAGGCGAACAAACCTAGTCATCCTGTTTCCCACACGGCTTCATATTTATTTACTGCAGGAACTACTTTGGAGGCAAAGGCTTTGTTTTTAGCTCCCGACAAGTATCCCTTGCGCTTGTCACATAGCCATGTGTGTATTTTCAGAGAAGTGTCAACAACAACTCAGAAGAGTAAAAAATGATTTGACTTAGCTAAAATGCTGAACAGCTTTTCTCCACTAAGAGAACATGGGTCAATCAGTTTTGAATTTGAAATCACACATCACCAAAAAAGACACAGTACCCTGTGAGAGGTGCATCCCTGGTGAGACCTCATTTCAAAGGGAACCTCTGAGACCTATTACCCAGTAGTGGCCAAAGCTCAAGTCCAGGTTTTAGGGAACAGCTCAAGCCTGACCCGGAGCTGCTGTCCAAACACTGAAGTGAAAACACAAGCGCTTTTCTGTTTGCCTCATTCAGAGCAGCCAACCTTCGGCAGCTACCTCAAATGACGATGTGCAGAAATGATTCTGGGAAGTCAGAAAACGAAAACATGCTAGGTGATGGTAGCCTCGAAAGGTCAAAACAAGCAGTCAACAAAACAGTCTGTACATTCCTCGACCCACCACAACCTATTCTGTAGGAAGCCACTTTTGTGGACTCTGGCAAAGCTGCAGTCTCTTGGCAGTCCTTGGGATTCACACCAAGAACAGATAGAAATTGTGGAGAGCCTGGTATATACATACATATTAAGTGTAACACCTTCCAGACTGACATGAAGCTTACTGGAGAAAGTGATCCTCAGCACCTGGATGAGCATCAAACATACATTCTTTCTGGAAGGTTCCCAGGTGCTATGTGCACAGACCCTTGCACTCCTGGCCTGCTGCAGAGTTCCTCAAGGAGTAAGCTCTTAGGAGCTATTCCAATGCAAAGAGAGGCTCACCTCACTGTCACTTTACAACAGGACGATAGGTACAACCTAAATAACTGAAAGTTGAGGGCCAATTCAGTAAGTTCTAGCACATAAGGCAGGAAATGTGATGAACTTTGCTTGTCAGTATAGAAACATCCACATTAAATCACAGCTAACAACGCTGCTCAAAAGGGTATACACACTTATATGTGCAAAGGCCAGAGGACGTTACGCTGATTACAGTCAAGGTATATGCTACAGGTGTTTTACGCAGGAGTCTTCTGAGCAGGTGTTACTTTACAAGCACAAAACAGAAAGAAGCACTCATTTCAAAGCACTTGTCAGTGCAACTGAGCCCTAGGTTCAGTCTTTAACACTAACTGTACTGAACCTCCTTGATTTGTCAGCTTTACAGACGAACCATAGGAGGAGACGGGTTAGTGCAGCTGTCTGGAGCTGTGCACATTTCAAAAGAGGAAGGGAAGTGATCTGCCATCTCCAGTGTTGCTTTCAGGAGAGGCGGCAGACTCCGAAGTCAGGTGTGAAAAAGACACAAGTGACAAAGTGAGGTCTTCACTCCTCACACAAAAGGACCTGTTTCCTCCTCCAGTGCACCACCAAATCCTGCTTGAGATCTTATGGAAGCACTCAGCATCTCTTTTCTTCAGTAAGGATTTTAAAGTAAATCAAAAGACCAGCTCAAGTCCAAGCGACTAGTGTCTTGCCTGTCATCAGTGCTGTGACCTCTTCAGCCTTTGCGAAGGCTCTGGACTTATGATTGACGTTATAACTTTAGCAACAGTGAGGACATGAAGCTCACACTCATAAATGCTCCTAACAGCAGCAGTGCCCTACATGCCACACATCACTTCTCAAAATGATGGGACATTAACACAGATTTTAAAAGATAACCTCACCCCAACTTCTTCAGAAATAAAATACCGTGAACTTACCTTCCCAAAACATTTCCTGAGTATTCTAATCTTATGGCCTAGGCATAGCCTGAGAAAAGACCTTTAGAAAAGACATTGGAGAAACTACATGAAAGGAACTTGGCATTTAGCCTGAAGTTGACAAGTGTTTGATCTGCCAGAGGACATGGTTGTAGGTCACATTCTGACCTGGTGTAGTGTTCCTGAAGCCACACACCAGCACCAAGTCCATTTGGACACTGCTACAGACATTCAGATTACATGCTGCCTAGTTTCATGATAACACGCTGAAGTTCAGGGACAGCCTCCTCCCACCCCAAATCCCTCCTCAGCAGAAACCCATCTGCACCCTACTTTTCCTTGGGATTTAACAACCCTCTGAAACATCTATCTAAAAAGCATAAGCATTTATACTTCTAAAATCCAGTGGTTTACTCTGCAGAAAGACCCATCCAGAGCCCTCTAGAGATTACTAATGACTTGAGAGAAAAGTGAAAGTCAGGACAATGTCAAATTGAGCCCAAAATTTCCAGATTACAAACTGGTGAACAGGAAAAATAGCTGAAGGCAATGGTGAAAGTGAAGGCACCTCATAAGCCCCTTACACAAAGTATAACTCATCTACACAGCAGGGCGGGGAGGCACAGGGCACAGCAAACAGTCTCTACATCAAACCTGTCATCTTCCAACGGTATCTGCAAAGTCAGCCCTCACCGGCCCTTCCTCTAAGACCACACTTCTCACACTTCCTCAATAGTTCACGCTCTTTTCTTTTTCTTTGAGACAGGGTCTCACTATATAGCCCTAGCTGGCCTCAAATTCAGATCCTCCAGCCTCTGCCTCTCGTGCTGAGATTCAAGGTGTGTATTACTAAGCCCAGCTGATGTTTTTCTCTTGAAAATATATAGATTATAACATCAGATATACTTAAAGTACTGATTAATCTGACCTTATATATTTAATTATTGTAATTTAAAGATAATTTTCTTTATATAAAATAATTATATATTCAAACTATACCAATTTATCATCTATCCAAGGCATATACCTGAAAAGATTAAAAACACATGAGCATAGCCAAGTGCATGCCTACAATCCCAGCACTTAAGAGGCTGAGGCAGAAGAACTGCTGAGAATTCAAGACCTGTCCGGACTATACAGTAAATGGTCACACAGGCTCCAAAATAGTGTAACACCTACTCACACAAAACTTTATATATGGGGCTGGAGAGATGGCTCAGTGGTTAAGAGCAGTGGCTGCTCTTCCAAAGGTTCTGAGTTCAATTCCCAGCAACCACATGGTGGCTCACAACCATCTGTAATGAGATATGGCACCCTCTTCTGGCACGCAGGTATACATGGAGGCAGAATGTTGTATACATAATAAATAAATCTTAAAAAAAAAACTTTATATACAAAAATGCCAAACATAATTTACTATAGCCAGTATGTAAAAATACCCACAGATACCAACAAATGGGGTTGTTGATTCCTGAAATACAATTTTATGCAGCCATCATAAAAGATGAAGTACTAACACATTCTCTAACTTGAATGTTGAAAATAAGCTAAGTGAGCCAGGCAGTGGTGACCCATGCCTTTAATCCCAGCACTTAGGAGGCTGAAGCAGGTGGAAGTCTGTAAGTTCAAGGCCAGCCTGGTCTACATAGTGAGTTCTAGTTCAAAAACAAACAAACAAAAGGAGGAGAAAAAAGAAGAAAAGCTAAGTGAAGGGAAACAGCACAAACTACATACTCTAGGAATCCATTCACATACAAAGCCCAGAACAGGCAAATCCAGAGAATCTACAAGTTACTACCAGGGCTAAGAAACATTCACAAGCTGGGAGCAACTGCAAATGGCAGGCTTTTGGGGGAGGAGCAGGGAACAGGTTCTGGACTCAAGATGGTAGGTGAGGCTGTACAACCTTCTGGATTTAAAAACTGAGTATACATGTTTAAAGGGTGAATGTCATACTGTGACTTTGCAACTCAATTTTGGCTTTTTAGGATATGTATTATGGGGCTAGTGTCGAGGTCATAGGATAGCTTGAGGAATCAGTTGTCTCCTTTTGCCATGTAGGTCCTGGGGCCCAAACTCAGGTCATTAGGCTTGGTGACAAGCACCTTTACCAACTGAGCCATCTTCCCAGTCCCAGTCCCGCAGTTCAGCTTAAAACAACAAAAACTCAAGGTCATCATCAACAGGTAGATTTGACTTTTTAGAAAGTCGTGGCTATAAACTGACACAGACTTCCTGGCAGGACTTAAGATTCCAGAGAAGCCTCCCTGAGGCGCTGGAATCGGTGCACTCTCCCAGTGACCACTTATACAAAGTGCAGCTCAGACTCAGACACATCAAACTCACTCCAGGTCTATATGTAGCTCACCTCATCTTCATACCTTAAAATTCAAAAGCCAGGCATGGTAGTGTACATCTTTAATCCCAGCACTGGGGAAGCAGAGGCAGGTGGATCTCTTCTGAGTCTACATAGTAAGTTCTAGGTCAGCCATGGCTATATAATAGTGAGACCCTGTCTCAAAAACAGAAGCAGGGGCAAAGAGATGGCTCAGCAGTCAAGAGCACAGGCTGACCCTGCAGAAGACCCAGGTTTGACTACCGGCACTCATGTGGCAGCTCATGAATTCCAGTCCTGGGAACCTAATCCCCTCCAAGGGCACTAGACATGCAAGTGGTACATACATGCAGGCAAAACACACAAACACACAACATAAATCTTTTTTAAAATTAAAACATACACAAACAAAAATAAAAAACAAAAACAAAAAACCTACAAACACCACCACCCCAAAGAATGTTTTTAAGATTGGCAAGACTCACAGAAACATTTCAGAATCCTGGCCCAGTAAAAACTTGAAACCAAAGGCTGGAATACAAAACTGTTTTATTTTCATGTTTATGTTCCAAGTTAAATTGAGCTTAAACAAACATCCCTCGGCTTTTTAGGAGCACTTTCACAGCTCAATCTTGAGAGGTCAGAACTTATATGGTACAGACCATGCCGACCATTTTCAAATCAATGGTTTCTGCGAGATGTGTTTAGCATGCAGGGAAGTTTTTGTTGCTTTCCAGTTATGAGTCAGAGAGAATAAAGCAATTACAAACACATTCACATTCTCTCTCTCTCTGTCTTTTCTCCTCTCCAGCCCTCCCAAGCATAGCAGAGAGGCCCATCTTTACTGATAACTAGTGGTTCTTTGAAGTCACCTAACCATTTGAAGGCCTCTATTTGCTCATTACCAAAACATGAAAGAAATGAACTCCAAGGTTTTGAAGTCCTAAGTTCTCAACAGCCTTTCAATGGTGCTGCTGTGGCTTAGGGAACTCAGAGATGGCATCAGGTAGTTTTCATGATTCTGTGTACCTAGGAAGACACAGCATGCAGAGTAACAAAGCTACAGGGAGGAAGGAACAAGAAAAGTCCCTACAGCTTGTGCCCGTGTGGGCTACTCCTGCTAGCTCAATAGAGAGAATGAGCCTTTGCCAATTTTCCACGGGATGGGAGTGGTGCCTGGTCTCACCACACCCACCACAGCCAATTTTTCCTAAAAGAAGTCCAATGGGGACAATAACAGTGTGAGCATCAAGTACTCTTCATCATGACTAACAGGGCAGATCAGTTTCCATTTTTACTTTTTTTTTTTTGACAGTTTCTCTGTGTAGCCCAGGCTGATCTCAAACTCAGTGATCTGCTTGCCTCTGCCTCCCCAGTGCTAGGATAAAAAGTATGTACCACTACCCCTGGAAAATTTCAATTTCTAAAAAAAAAAAAAAATCAAAATAATATTTTCTTTCTCATACAAAAGAAACTAACTTTCATTCCTAACAGTTAAAGAGAAGCCCACAGTGAGTGATCAAACTGCAAAAAAGAGTCTCGGAGACAAGGTCTCACTATGTTGACTAGGCTAGCCTCAAACTCACAGAGATTTGCCTTCTTTTAATATAATTCAGCTCATAACTCCAATTAGTCTGGCTTGTGATGGGATAGTGTCAATAGAACAGAGGCCACCAGCTGATGAACTGGTTATGGCTGCCAAAGATCAAGTGAGACGAGCTTAGGAAGTTGTTTCAGGATGACCTTCTGGAGGAGCTCCTCCACAACAGGATAGTTCTAGAAAACATGACTCTCAATGTTCCCATACACTCCACCATTTGGAGAGGTGCGTGCGTGCGTGCGTGTGTGTGTGTGTGTGTGTGTGTGTGTGTGTGTGTGTGTGTGTGCGCGCGTGATTTGTTAACTCTGACTGATCTCTTCTTGGTCACATAGCAGCTGTGTGTGTGGCTGCCCTATGGCACTAGTTGCAAGACAAGAAGCTAGGGATCTCCATCAGACCCCAAAGCCTGTGCCTTCAGAGCTACATGCAGGTCTACCTGCAGGACTGAAGACCAGAGTCTGTGCAAGCCTGTCTCTATGCCCTCTTCTCTGGAGAGGTTCCTTCCACAGAAGGGACCAAGGTAATTTAAGAACTTAGAGCTCGGGGCTGGAGAGATGGCTCAGAGGTTAAGAGCATTGCCTGCTCTTCCAAAGGTCCTGAGTTCAATGCCCAGCAACCACATGGCTGCAATAAGGTCTGGTGCCCTCTTCTGGCCAGCAGGCATACACACAAACAGAATATTGTATACATAATAAATAAATATAAAAAAAAAAGAACTTAGAGCTCTTTGCTACATACAAACAAATCTGCTGAAGGTGTCTGTGGCAATGGCATACAAATGCATGCTATTAGAGGGACAACAGGAAAATGTGACTGGCTTGCCAGAGCCAGGCCTCAAGGTCTCATGGCCCACTCCTTTCATCTTCTACAGGTAAGAAATGGTAAGAAATGGCAAACTCTTAGTCCACCAAAGATCACAAATCAACTACTAAGTTACAAAGCTTAACCTCAAACCATGTATGGCTCCTGCCAGAGTGCCAGAGCATGAAATGTTTGTGCTTTTTTAGAAAGGGTCTGACTACTATCTTCTGTATCCTTGTAAATATGCCACAATACCAAAATAGTAGCACGTTAAAATTCAGCATAAGGATTTCATACATTCAGACACAGTAGCCCCTTTTCTCCTTCATTCAAGGCCCATAGTGGGTATCTGAACCCTTTAAGTTCTTTTTAAAATACACATCTATAATAAGGTATAACTTATAAATTAGGTACAGTAAGATAGTAACAACATTTGCTAAAATTAAAACATATTGTAATAAAAATTATACAAATTAGTACCCTACATCTTCACTTGATCTGATAACCAAGATGGTTTCTCAGTGACTTAACTGGTGGTTAATTTAGAGCAAATACAACTAACAACGAGACAACCTGATCGGGTATGGCATGCTCACCTGTAGTCCTAGTACCACAGGACTACTCAGGAGGCCAAGGCAAGAGGGTTGCTAGAGGCCAGGAATACATGGCCACCCTGGGCAATACAGTAAGATCCTGTCTCAAAACAAACAGTAACCCCTGGGTAGATATGCAAGATTCCAGCTCAATACTCAGAATTGCATGCAATTTAAAAATTAGGAAAGGTTTACTGCTGGGATCTTACAATATTCTCAGACCTCAGGTACTAGAAATAGAAACTACTATACTCCCAAATTATCAATCAAATCACAGGATTTTCAAGCCCAAAAAAAACCCAACTATCTCAGCTTTATCAAGTGAAACTTCCCAGCTCACTATCTCCCAATCTGTTGGCTGACTACAACTCCTGACACCGTTTTATTGGTGGTGCTGGGTCTTGAAGCAGAACCTCAGGCATGGTCCAAGGAAGCAGTCTACACTGAACCGCCCACAGCTGACTGTAATTTTAATGTGGCAGCACAGATCCTCAGGTCACTGAAAGTGTTACCTAGGTGACTCGCAATGACAGCTAATGGCAGCCTCTTAAGAAGGATCCTGAGTCTAGACAGACTTCACAGTGAGTTTGTATAATTCCAAAACCTAATCTCAAGGAAGGCTCTCTGAGATCTGATTAAAAAATAATGGGAGTTATGGCACACACACCTGTATCCTCAGCACTTCGGAGGTGGGGGCAGGAGGCTCAGTAGTTCAAGGTCAGCCTCCAGTACACAGCAAGTGGGTAACAAAAAAAAACGCTGTTTGTTTTTTTTTTTTTAAAGCAGCAAGCAATTAGTGTCCCCAAAACAATTATTTGCTCCAATGTCAAATTTTGTCTTAGCATATGAAACTTTAAGTAACTAAAAACTCAATGTCACCGGAGAAGTGAAACCAAAGTGACATTTGAACCTAGAGCCAATGACAGCATGTCCTTCAATTTCAAAGGAAGAGCTTCATGAACTGAAAGAGCTTTAATGGCATACACGAAATCTCCAAGGGCATATACACTAGATAAAGTTTCTGATTGCTTGTAGGTTGTTTAGCCCTTTGGACAGCTCTCTCCCGTCTCCTCCACCCAAGGTGTAACTGGTTTAGGTCTTAGGAAGCACCTGTGGCCTAAAAAGCTGTGACGAGTCTTGGCTGCAGCCTACAAGCAGGTCCGGCCATTCTATTTTGGGTCAAGGAGACCTTCTGCCACCCCAAGTGACCCCAAGTAGACAAGTTCGGTTTGGGAGAGAGCATTGCTAGAATTTCTAACCAGGCTAGCTGTCGACCCCCAACCCCAAGGCCCTTCCCGAAAAAGATGAAAATCGGGGGACGGTCGAGGCAGAGGGGGGTGGGGGAAAACGAGGCGGGCCTGAGGGCTCCCGCCGTCTGTCTTCGGTCTGCTCCGGATCCCGCAGCTGGGGCCCGACCGTGGCATCAGGAGCTCGCCAAGAAGCAGGGATTCCCGGGGCGCGCAGAGGGAGGAGGGAACGAAGCAAGGTTAGCAGCCTGCAGGTGTCGCCGAGCAAGGAGGACGAGGTCGCGTGGGGGCTGTGACTAATAAGAGTGTGGCTCTGCACCGGGACAGACTGGACACATTCCCAAGGCGGTGACCTTGGGCACGTGGCTCCACCGCTCTGCCCCTCGGTTTCCTCACCACTAAAGTGGGGGGGATCGTGAGGCAGAAAGCGATTCTTGGGGTGCTTGGCGGGGCGTTGCGCTCCGCGGAGGAGGCAGGGAAGCCTCGCACTCCGGAGTCCTCAGGAGGCGGACCCGGGGCCGAAGGACTCACCCAACACATCGGCCGTGCGGTGGCGGGCCACGAAGCACGCGTCGTCCCCGTAGCACGCGCCCTTCTTAAGCAGGCCCTTACGGAAGTCCTTGCCGAAGCCGCAGCTCGCCGTCACCAGTCCGTAGTCGCCGCTGCCACCGCCGCCGCCGCCGCCCGCCCTGGGATCGGTCTGCGACAGGCCGCCGAGGACGGCGCGGGCCACCAGCCGCCCGTACGACAAGACCGAGAACATCGCCGCCGCCGCCCCCCCGAGGAGGCGCGGGGCCCGGGGCACCGGAGGACGCCGAGGCCCGGAGCCGGCTCTCTCCTCAGCCGCCGCAGCAGCGCCGCCGGGGCGTTCCTCGGGGCGGCGCGCACTGGCCACCACAGCCCCTGCCCGCCGCACGGGGCCTCGCACACGCTCCGCCGCACGCACTGGAGCCAGAGCGAGGTCAGAGCCGGCGGCTTCTCCGCCTCAGCCAAACTGGGGTCCCGGCAGCATCCGCCGCAACCGCCGCCATCTTCCGCTCCACTAGCGTGTTCCGGGCCGCGCCGGCAGCGCCGCCCCCTCTTCGGCCCCGCCCCGTCCCCGCCCCGTCCCCGCCCCCTAATCGCGGCTCAAGTCCAAGCCCCGCCCCTGCTGGTTCGCAGCCCAATGTAGTCATTGGAATTGAGTTTGCGCAAAGGGTGTGGGCGCGGAGTCTCCTGGGAGTTGTAGTTCAGCCAGTTATAGTAGCCTTCGTCTTGGCTACCTGGGATCCAGGCTTTTGATTTCCCAGAGGATCTTAAACTAATAAGAATGAAGAGTAGACTGGTTTTGGTTTTTTTGGGGGGGGGAAGATAAGAGCAGAGTCCTTTTTTCCCTCTTTTCCCTATCTCTTTTGCCCCTCTTTTCGGATTTTTAAGAGTCTCATGGAGCCCAGGCTGACCTCAAACTCACTCTGTCGCCAAGGTTGGCCTTGAACTCCTGATCTCCTTGCCTACAACTTCCCAAGCACTGCGATTACAAATTGTGCACCACCATCCCCGGTTTAACAGTTTCTTTCACACCCACACACCATTCATTCCTTTACATAACTGTGTAAGAAACCAAGATTGAGGTTCTATATGTTGCAATATGCAGTAAGAAACAGGAGCATACAAACCTAACATTTCCACAATTAAGATACCCTGAAAGCCCATGTCTAAAACGTCTGTGCTGGGGTCCTAAGCTTGACAGTCTCCCTACCTCTGAGTTAGACACTGTGGAGGGCTGAGAACTGACAGTAATGAGGCCCCTTTCGCTCTTCTGCCACAGCTGCTGCCTCTTAAGAGGCCCATCTCTTGGCAGAAAGAAAGGACCAGGTGTGACAGCACATCTCTTTAGTCCCTGGCAGTTGGGAGGCAAAGGTAAGAAGATCTCCCAGTTTGAGGTCAGCCTGATTTACATAGCGAGTTACAGGGAAGTCAAGGTTACATAGACCCTGTCTCAAACACACACACACACACACACACACACACACACACATACACACACACACACACACAACCAGACAGAGGAGGAAGGATAGAGGGGCCACTTATTTTTATTTTCTTCTAAAGCTCTCAGCCTAGCTCTAACAAAAATATTAAGCAGCCTTCCTCAAATTCTGACTACTGTAAGTTATTTCCCTCAGAAATTATTTCGGTTGAATAACAGCCAGCTAGGATTCTTTTTCTTCTTTCTTCTTCTTTTTTTTTGGGGGGGGGGGTGTTTTCAAGACAGGGTTTCTCTGTAGCTTTGGAGCTTGTTCTAGAACTAGTTCTTGTAGACCAGGCTGGCCTCGAACTCACAGAGATCCGCCTGCCTCTGCAGTGTTGGGATTAAAGGGGTGCCACCCTGCCCAGCCTCTTTCTTATTATTTTAAGGGATTTTTAAAGATTTATTTTTTATTTTTTATTTTATGTGTCATATGTGTGCAGTTGCCCATGGGAGCCAGAAGAGAGTGTTTGGTCCCTTAGAACTAGAGTTACAGACTGTTGTGAGCTGCCTTGTGGGTGGTGGGAATCAAACTCAGATCTCTAGAAGAGCAGCCCATGCTCTTAACTACTGAATCATTTTTCCAGCCCATAATTACCTTATTTTTATGACAGGGTCTCCCGTAACTTTGGCTAACCTTGAACTCTCTATCTCGTCAAGGTTGACCTTGAACTCACACCTGATTCTCCAGTCTCTGCGTGCTAATTGTTGGGCATTATAGACCACTCCCTGTTTAGCTCATATATATACTGTTATGCATTTTTGGACAGGTTTTCCACCCTAGCCAGTAGGTGTGGTATATAATCTAGGTCCCAAATACCTTTTCTACCAATTTGGTGTTTTGTTGCTGACTGGCCTCCTGTTATGCACACAGCTGCCTCAGTACCTCTGTCCTTAGTCTTCTACCAATTAGGATGTAATTCCATAGCTGAGGGTCCTGTGTTTTCTGTTGTGTTCCCAGACCATTTGGGCAAACAATCAATAGTTCTTTCAATGAATAAGTATTTCACCACAGTTCAGGTTCCTCAAGAGTAGAGATAAATTGACATCCTATTGTCAGGGTTTAAAGTGATGCCTGACATACAAGAGAGGAGTTTGTAAATGTCTGGTCTGTTGGGTAAAAGAAAGAACAATGGGCTTGGAATCACACATAATAAAAGGACGGAAGGAAATGGTTGGATAGATGGAATTCACAAATAGAACTGGCCTTTAGTAACTCAGGACTGAATAATTTTAGTTTAATTTATTGCGTACAAGCCTCTGTGTGTGTGCATGTGCGTGCGTGTGCGCCTGCATCTCCACATCATGCACGCTTGCTTACTCTCTCCTTCCGCCTCTATGTGGGTTAAGGACCAAACTCAGGTTTCCAGAATTGCACAGTAAGTGTCTGTACTTGCTGAGCCAACTCTCAAGCCCCGTAATTTAATGGTAGCATAAAAATATCTCATCCAGGAATATTTGCCTTTTCCCAAATTCACTTCAAACAGGATGACAGCTACTTTGGAGATTCCTATGTAAAGTTCCATTTAAAAAATTATACTTTCTTGCTGAGCAATGGTGGTACATGACTTTAATCTCAGCACTTGGAAGGCAGAGGTAGGTGAATCTTTCTAAGTTCAAAGCCAGCCTGGTCTTCAGAGCAAGTTCCAGGACAGCCAGAGCTACACAGAGAAACCCTGTCTTATAAACTAATATTATATATATATATATATATATACACACACACACACACACACACACACACACACATATATATATAGCTTTTTTTAAATTTTTTTTTTTTTGGTTTTTTCGAGACAGGGTTTCTCTGTGGTTTTGGAGCCTGTCCTGGAACTAGCTCTTGTAGACCAGGCTGGTCTCGAACTCACAGACATCCGCCTGCCTCTGCCTCCCGAGTGCTGGGATTAAAGGCGTGCGCCACCACCGCCCGGCTATATATAGCTTTTTAATAACACCTATAGTCCTGCCAATTACCCACTCAACACACATTACTATGTCACCCTAAGTCCTCTCATCCTTAAACATTTATGCAATTCACAGTGTGCCAAGTTCAAGCTTCTGGAACACAACAGTTTCCATCAGAATTTAGCCTGATAAATCACTTTCCAGAGTGAGCGGCCCATAGTTGGATATACAGATAAAATAATTCACTTTTGGAATAAAAAGGAAAGCATCCGCCCTTGCTATATATACATGTATATATGCTTCAAGAATCGGTGCATGTCCAGAAGAAAGGGCAGTGCCTCTCTGGAATCCTCTGGCATTTCTGTCTCTGCCAACTGAGCTAAAGGTTGCTCTTTAAACCACACACACCACTAGCCAGCCCCAGACAGTCAGGTAATCCTACCCCAAGGACAAGCTTTTTTAAGATGGCATGTCAACCCCTGTTCCTTGCCTTGTCCGACTCCTGCAGACCAGTCAAACTTATTTTCAAGGCGTGTATAATTACCCAATTTCCGTGTCAGTCACGAGAACCGGTTGGATTGGGCCAGTGGGAACACAGGTGGCTCACTTGCCTGGCATTTGCCATAACCTCCGTCCCAAGATAGCCAGTAACCTCTGCCGTGATGGGGCTGCTGGTCTCAGTGTGGTGACTTTGGGGATCATATACCTAGAATTTGAAGCCACTGAGATTCCTGCTGGCTGGTCGCTCTGTGAGGCATGTAGCTAGCAGTCCTTTCTCAGAGCTCCTGTGTGCTTTTGTGTTTGGGGGTTGGGGGGCTAAACAAGAGGTTCCCTGGAATCACCAGTTCCAGCTCCAGCTCTGAAGTTTCACCAGAGAAGCCAGGGGAGAGGACTTTGCAAACACCTCTCTCTCTCAGCCCTCCCCTCAGGCTACAATTCAGATCTGACATTTTGCTGGACTTGAGAAACCCTGAGCTGAGTTACATTCCTAGCACTTCAAGGATTCCTGGGAGGTCAGTTGCTGCTCTCAGGGGCCAAGAAGTGGTGAAAATATCATCTGGGCTCTCGGGGCACCTCTGTGGCATTACGAAAAAGCTTTGCACGGGGATTGCCATAGCCTGATCTCCTAAGAAAGGAAAAAAGAGGCATGTATTTTCTAATGAGAGCTTCCTGCTCTCCTTTTTGCTAGCCTAACCAAAAGGAACACTCTCCATTAAGGTGGTCAGATTTCTCAACACTGATACTACTGACATTTGGGACAGGCTATGTCTTTGATGGAGTGGCTGCCTTGGACACCAGAGGTGACAGGCAGCAGCATCCCCGGATCTATCTCCACAAGATGCTGGTAACACTCTGCCCCTCCCAAAGGGATAGCTGAAAATGTCTGAGCTCTTGGCAGTACCCCTGGGGATACAATCATTGCTGGTTTAGCACCAGTGAGTTATGGCAATACCAAGCAAGTGAACAGATACTTGCTAAGCACTCATTAGGTTAAAAGCAGCCTCCTCCGAGGCAAGGCTGGGAGGAGGTTGACCCTGAGAGAGTGGAAAGAAAAAGCAACCCCCATCAGTCAAGTAAAGAAGGCGGGATCAAGAAGGAGAAGTTGCCCCAAAGGGTGGAGAACAGCAGAACACACGAAGAAGTAGCCTCCTAGGAGGTGGCACTCAGCAGGTAGGGTTCTCACAGCACGCAGGAGGCCTCAGGTTTAGCCCTAGCACACGTAAACCAAGGAATACTGGTCCTCTCTTCACTCAGGAGGTGGTGGAAGCAGGGGAGTTCAAGGTCATCCTCTGCCACGAGGTGAGTTCCAGGCCAGCACAGGCTGCTTAAGACCCTTTCTTTCTTCCTTTTTTTTTCTTTTCTTTTCTTTTTTTTTTCAAGACAGGGTTTCTCTGTGTCACCCTGGCTATGCTGGAACTCGGTCTGTACACCAGGCTGCCTCGAACTCACAGAGATCTGCCTGCCTCTGCCTCCCAGATGCTGAAATCAAAGGTGTGCACCACCATGACTGGACTTTTGGGACCCTTTCTGAAAGAAGAAACAAAAAGCAGGAGGAAGAGGGATTGCTGTCCCAAAGGCAAGGCAGAGTGGGACTTAAAATTAAGCCCAGGATTTAAAAGAGATCCAGTATGCCGGGCGATGGTGGCGCACGCCTTTAATCCCAGCACTCGGGAGGCAGAGGCAGGCGGATCTCTGTGAGTTCGAGACCAGCCGGGTCTACA
>NC_022010.1:15384210-15390896 GCF_000317375.1 Microtus ochrogaster
AAAAAAAAAAAAAAAAAAAAAAAAAAAAAAAAAGAGATCCAGTAACAGTGAGCAAGGAAGGTCAGAATGCACATCTTCCTCACAAAAAGGAATTCAGTATTTGTATACATGACAACAAGGATAAACCTTAAAAACCCTTTAAGTGAAAGAAGCTGAGGTTGTCAAGATGGTGCAGTGGGCAAAGGTGCTTGCTGCTAGACCTGACCATCTGTTTCAATCCCTGGGACCCAAATGGTAGAGGGAGGAAATACACTCCTGAAGGTGGTCTTCCACTGTCTCCATGTGTGCCAAGGCATACTCTCATTCAGACGTACAATTTTTTTTAAAAAGACATGGTGCCTGGAGAGATGGCTCAGAGGTTAAGAGCATTGGTTGCTCTTCTAGAGGTCCTGAGTTCAATTCCCCCCCCCCCTGCAACCACATGATGACTCACAGCCATCTGTAATGAGATCTGGTGCCCTCTTCTGGCCTGGAGGCAGACATGCAGGCAAAGCATTGTATACATAATAAATAAATCTTAAAAAAAAAGATGGATGCCAAGTAGAGTGAAACATACTTTCAATACCGAAGTAAAGGCAGAGAGATCTCTGAATTCCAGGACAGCCAGGGCTACATAGAAAAACCTTGTCTAAAAAAAAGAGAGAGAGGAAGAAGGAGAAAGAAAGAGAAAGAAGAATGAAAGAAAAACGAAAAAAGAAAGAAGCCAGACACCAAGCTTCCACTTCTATAAATGTACAGAAGGCCAGTCCAGTCAGTGAGAAAGCGGATTAGTGTCGCCAGGCCTGATGGGAGAGGAAGATGGAGAGTGAGTGACTATGTGGCTCGAGGTTGCTCTGGGGGACTTCAGATTCTGGAATCACATAGTGACAGTGGTGGCACAGTCCTTTCAAGTCCATAATAGCCATTGAATAGCAGACTGTAAACAGAACTTCATGGAGTGTGAATTATATGTCAATTAAAAAGGACCAAGAAAGGGTCACCCATGCTAGCTTGGGGGTACACAATACCAAACCAGGTACCCCGCGCTTCATTTATTTATTTAGTATTTATTTAGTGGTTCTTGGGATTGAACCTAAAACCTCAAGCAAGCTAGGTGTGGTGCTTAAATTGAGTGCAAACTTGTAGGGATCTAGACTCACATACAAGACAAAGCTCTGGGCATAAGGGATTTCTAGACTGGGCTAATTAGGTGGGAAGCTCCACCCTAATGTAGTACGGTTCCATTGCGCTGGTCTCCCACATTGAGTAAAACAGAGGTGGCCAGCTGAGCACGGGCGGGCGATTGTCTCCCTCTGCTTCCTGACTCTGGATGTCTGGGTTCTCAGCTCTTACCGAGTTCCAGGGATAAACTCAGAGTCTCAGGTTTTACCTGCTAAGCCATCTCTCTGGCCCCATCCCACAGATGCCACATTATCATCTGCCTCAAGCTCCTTCCGCCAGACTTCCCTGTCATGGTGGACTGTACCTTCAAACTGTGAACCCAAACAAGCCCTTCCTCCCTTAAATCGCTTGTGTCTAGTATTTTATTACAGCATCAAGAAAAGCAACTAGTACACCAAGAAAGTAAGTGTTGTCCTGTTGGGCGACATCCCCAGCCCCGAACCCCTTTTAACTATTTTGAAACAGGATCTTCCTGCGTTTCCCAGGCTCCCTTAAGTCCACAGTACTCCTGCCTCAGCCTCCTGAGTAATGGGATTGTAGGTCTGCATCCCCACACCTGGCTACCAACTGTTTGCACTCTCCCAGTTAATAGGAGTGATAATGATGGGAAATCAGGGCTGGGTAGTGTCATATACCGAGCTTGCACAGTGCACTTTGCTTACAGCACCTCTGACATTGAAACCATCCAATGCTTCGTGGCCCCTTACTAGCCCACTCACCCTTGAGAATGCTTTACTTTACTACCTCCTATTGCAAACTCTGGACTCTGTGAGATACACACACACACACACACACACGCGCGCGCGCGCGCGCGCGCATACACACACCAGTCCTGTCCCATCTTCACTTGGTGATAACATTTATTTTCTTTAGTGTCTGGATAAAAGTGAGGTTTCCCAAGAGCAAGGAATCGTATCCGTCGCCTCTGCTTCTTGCAGCACTTTATCTCAAGGGCCCATTGGAACGCCTGCTATTTAACAGGCACTAAGTAAACATCTAATGACAGACCAGCCTGAGTAAACCTTTGAGGTCACAAAGAACAAGCAATCTGCTTTACAGCTGAGGAAAGGGGGGTGAATAAAAAAGTTATCCCACAGCGACATGGAGGCACATTTGTAATCCCAAGACTCAGGTCAGAGGCAGGTGGCTCTCTATGAATCTGACTACATAGAGCGTTTCAGGCAAGCCAGGGCTAAATAGTGAGACTTTGTGGTTTTTTTCTGTTTTTTGTTTGTTTTTTTTTTAAAGATTTATTTATTTATTATGTATACAACATTCCTTCCATGTATGTTTGTATGCTAGAAGAGGGCACCAGATCTCATTACAGATGGTTGTGAGCCACCATGTGGTTGCTGGGAATTGAACTCAGGACCTCTGGAAGAGCAATCAGTGCTCTCAACCTCTGAGCCATCTCTCCAGCCCCCTGTTTGTTTTTTTGTTAAGCATGGTGGCATACACCTTTAATCCCAGCACACAGAAGACAGAGGCAGGCAGATCTCTGTGAGTTCGAGGTCAGCCTGGCCTACACACTGAGTTTGAGGACAGCTAGAGCTACACAGAGAAACCCTGTCTTGAAAGCAAAGCAAACAAAACAAAAAGCAAACAAATCCTCCAAAACTTCCCCTAAGAAGCCAATGGATGGTTGGGTGTTACTGGTATAAACTGGAGAGCTGGGGAGGTGTCTGAGCTCCTCCTGGAGGCTATGACAAGGATGGAACTGGGCTCCATCAGGTTGCTTCCCCCTCCAGACGACACCCATAACCTCCTCTCCGTTCTCTAATAACAGAAGTTTGTTCTCTGAGATTTGTGCACGTGGACCACTGTTCCACGAGTAAGCACACTGGGACTGGAGAGATGGCTTGATTGACAAGCATGAGGACCTACGCTAGAATCCCCGGTTCAGTGGTTGTGCACCTACAGCCCTGGTGCTGGGGAGGCAGAGACAGGATCCCTGGTGCTCACTGGGGAGTTCCGGGTTTGGTGAGAGATACTAACTCAAAAAAGAAGGAGAAGAGCCATCAGGGAAGACATCTGACATCAACTTCCAGCCTCTGTCCACACAGGCATGCATGTGCATACGCACCTGTGCACACGTATTCAGGAATACGTCCGCTCATACAAAAAGTAGAGACAGGACCCAGTTCTGGCCAGTCAGCACTTCATATTCTCATGGTCAGAGTCATGGGTCTGAAAAGGAAGCACCTGACCAGCGTGAAACCAATGAAACCGGTTCTGAGATCGTGTAGAAAGTGAGCAGGTGAGATTCAAACCTGGGACTCTGCCTCTTGGGCTTCTCGGGAAGAACCAACTGTGGCATTCATTGAAGCCCCTTGTGAAACCCAGCCTCCCTCAAACACAAATCACGTGAGGTTCACCTAGGACTTAAGCCTCTGGCTTTGACTTGCAAAACGGAGACAAAACAGACACACCACGTGACTAGCTCCCCTGGCTACCCGAACAGAGTCAAGAACAAAGTTCCTACCACAAAGCCGCTGTGAGGAGGGAGCCTCTCCGCTTATTTGCGTACAGAGGGAACAGGTGTCTCTCAGCCCTGAAATCACTGAAGGAAATTTCTGACTTCCGGCAAGCACCTGGTTGGAGGGCTTAAACAAGATGCTGGGTGTGTAACCTGTCCTTCCCTTTTCTTTCTCGAACTGTCCAGACCCTCAGAAGCATGCCTTCTACCTAGTCCCTGAAGTAACCCAGGCTGGGACTAGCAAAGTTAGTTTGATCCCGACGGAGGCTGTCTGACCAAACTGGGTCTCCTGTGAGATTTGCACACAGAGTTGAGATTTCTAGTGTCCTGATTTGCATAGCAATGTTACCAGTGTCTGTCTCCCCACAAAACCCAACATGTTCACTGATGTTGCTCTCGGAGAGCTCCAAGAGGCACACACGAGGATCAACCCTTGAGGGGGGCTAAATAACACACAAAGATCAGATTTTTGGTGTAATCGGGGTCTTAGGCTTAAAGATAATTTAACTGTAGATTCTGGGTGGTTAGAGTTAGCCGAAATTGTTCTTTTGGGTTGTAACCGGCAAAGATCTAAGGACAAAGGCTTCTGGGGCTGGCCTTGGAACTCACCTGCAGGAGGAAAGGGTGCGGGGAGGGGGCACACAGAGTTTGACCTCAGCAGGTAGCTAGATTAGATGATTGGGGAAAAGCCTGTCTGTCCCAGAGGAGGCCTGCCTAAACTGCTAGGTGCCGGTCGGTGGAGATTTCACTGCCTGCAGCGTGTTCCAGACAAGCTGTATAACCCTAGCCATGGATATAGGAGTATTTGACCATAGCATATTAGTACGTTTTTATTAGTGAACACAAATGAGGCAGGAAAGGTGACCCGTGCCATATCGTAAGTATTCAAGATGGCAATGGCAGGAAGATGATGAATTTGAGTCCAGCCTGGGCAGCAGTGTGAGACCCTGTCTGAACATTTTTTTTATATTCATTAATTGTATATATGTGCGCATTCACATGCCATGGGTATATTTGACTATATATTTGACTATAGTGTATAATCAAAGGACAACCTGCAGGAATCAGCTCTCTCCTTCCACTATCTTTAGGGAAAATACCCCCATCCCCCAAAACAGGGTTCTAACACAGGCTCAAGGTACAGGAAGTCTGCTGCTCATGAAATCCCTGGACCATGGCTAACCCACCTCACATACCTAGAGGCTGCAAAAACAGGCAATCTGACGCATCTTGGACAAGTTGTTTATCCAGCAAAACAGTTTCTGGATCAGGGAAGCCCTGCCCCCTACGCATGACAGTTTCCTGCGGCAGTGGGTACGCTGTGCTGCTGAGTCTCCGGGCACCCCTCTCAGGCCAGTAAAAGTTGGCTCTGACGGGCAAGATGGCTCAGCAGGCAAAGGAGCTTGCAACCAAGTGTTAGTGATCTCAGTTCAATCCCAGGAACCCTATCCTGGAAGCCCAGAACTAACCTCTGCCTCAAATGCCCCCAAACAAAAAGTTGGCTCTTGCCCTTAAGGCAGATCTAAGCATTTATTCTTTCATTTACCTCTGCCAGTTTAATTCTTATTATGTGGATCTCTGGGATCAAACTGGAGTTATCAGGCTTGGCAGCAGGCACCATTATTTGCTGAACTATCACACCAGCCCCACCCTGTTTTTTAGGTGGTGCTGGGAATTGAACTCATGGCCTCCTGAATGCTAGCCAAACATTGCCCCTGTACTACTCCCAGCCCTTTCTGCCTCCAAATAAATAAATTAAAATTTTGAAATTTAAAAAATGAAAAGGATCGAGGGGGGTGGTACTGGCTTCTAATCCCAGCACTGGGGAGGCAGAGACAGTCAGATCTTTTTGAGTTCAAGACCAGCCTGGGGCCTAGAGAGATGGCTTATGGGTTCCTGAGTTCAGTTCCTAGCATCCACATGGTGGCTTACAACCATCTGTAATGGGATCTGATGCCCTCTTCTGTCTGGTGCCCTCTTCCATCATGCACGCATACATGCAAAGAGAGTACTCACACACATAAATAAATAAGTCTTTCAAGGCCAACCTAGACTCCACAGAGTTCCAGGCCAGCCAGGGCTACATGCTGAGACCATAAATGAGTAGAATATGTAAGAAAGACAAGTGGAAGCAGGTCCTTGTCTTTCCACACAAAGCAGAAAATGAAAAGAGTGAAGGAAGCTGATGCCTGAGAGCCACAGGCAGAGGGAAACAGGCTTGCTCCTCACATCAAGGAGGACTGAATTGTTCTAAAAGATATGCTTCCTGTCACCTGCCAGGATGGCCTAGGCTGGAAGCCTTTCCCAGGAGACAGATCCGGCAGGTGTGAGAGGGAAAGAAGCTTTCCAGACCCCCGAAGAGGCTTTAAGAGGGGACAAAAGACCCATAAGTCTTAGGAAACCCAAGAAGAAATTGAGGTGTGTGTGTGTGTGTGTGTGTGTGTGTGTGTGTGTGTGAGAGAGAGAGAGACAGAGACAGAGACAGAGAGACAGAGAGAGACAGAGAGAGACAGAGAGACAGAGAGAGAGAGAGACAGAGAGAGAGAGAGAGAGAGAGAGTCTGTGTGTGTCAAGATTAGTCATCCCTCTGGGAGGATTTAAGCTGAAACCTGGGTTTTGTGACTTAAGCCTGTAGTTCCACTCTCTGGAAGCTGAAGTAGCAGGTAAAGCACTCGCCACCAAGACTAATGACCTGAGCTTGATCCCTGGAACCTACAAGTCGTCCTCTGGTCTCCATATCTGCACTATGGTACCTGTGTAAATACACACACCATGGTAATTGTTTTTCACAAAGAGTTCAGAGCCTGCCTAAACTACATATAGAGACTTTGGATCAAAATAAAAGTTATTTGATCTCTGACTTTATGTATAAATTCCACAAAAAGAGTTGGGTGGTGATGGTGGACACCTTTAATTCCAGTGCTTGGGCAGCAGAGGCAAGTGGACCTCTGTGAGTATGAGACCATCATAGTCTACAGAGCGAGTTCCAGGACTGCCAGGAATACACACAGAGAAATCCCACCTTGGGGAAGAAAACAAAAACAAAAAA
>NC_022010.1:15393796-15394808 GCF_000317375.1 Microtus ochrogaster
AAAAAAAAAAAAAAAATTAATTTATTTGCATTTTATGTACATTGGTTTTTTTTCCTGCAGATATGTCTGTACAAGGCTGTCAGATCCCCTGGAACAGGGGTTACAGACGGCTGTGAGCTGCCATGTGGGCGCCATTTGTAGTGAAGAGGTAAGCAGGCCTGCTTTTCATCCCACCTGGATCCCGCACGGCTAGCTCTACACCAGAAATAACAACACACAAACTATATTCATTTAAAAACTGCCTGGCCCATTAGTTCCAGCCTCTTATTGGCTAATTCTCACATCTTGACTAACCCATTTCTAATAACTTGTGTAGCACCACGAGGTGGTGGCTTACCGGGAAAGATTCAGCATGTCTGACCTGGTGGCTGGCTCCATGGCATCTGACTCACTTCCCTTATTCCCAACATTCTGTTCCTGTCTACCCCGCCTACCTATGTTCTGACCTATCAGGCCAAGCAGTTTTCTTTATTTACCAATGAAAGTAACAAATAGACAGATGACCCTCCTCCATCAGTTCTTGAGATCCTACCTAGAACAACAAGACAACAAAAGGAGATCAAGGGGGATATAAATCGGAAAAGAAGAGGTCAAACTCAACTATTTGCTGATGATATGACTGTTTACATAAGCAATCCCAGAAATTCTACCAAGGAACTTCTACAACTCATTAACACTTTCAGTAATGTAGCAGGATACAAGATTAACTCAAATAAATCAGCAGCCCTCCTTTACACAGATGATAAATGGGCTGAGAAATATCTCGGAGTAACTCTAACCAAACAAGTGAAAGACCTGTATGACAAGAACTTTAAATCTTTGAAGAAAGAAATTGAAGAAGATACCAGGAAAAGGAAAGATCCCTCATGCTCTTGGGTAGGTAGAATTAACATAGTAAAAATGGCAATCTTAACAAAAGCAATCTAGGGGCTGGAGAGATGGCTCAGAGGTTAAGAGCATTGCCTGCTCTTCCAAAGGTCCTGAGTTCAATTCCCAGCAACCACATGGTGGC
>NC_022010.1:15395012-15400416 GCF_000317375.1 Microtus ochrogaster
AACAATGGAACCAAATCGAAGACTCAAATATTAATCCACACACCTACAATCACCTGATTTTTGACAAAGAAGCAAAAAAATATCTAATGGAAAAATGAAAGCATATTTAACAAGAGGTGCTGGCATAACTGGATAAACATGTAGAAGAATGAAAATAGATCCATCTATCACCATGCACAAAACTCAAGTCCAAATGGATCAGACCTCAACATAAAAGCCAACTACACTGAACCTCTTAGAACAGAATGTGGGAAGTAAATTTGAACGCACTGGCATAGGAGACCACTTCCTAAATACAACCCCAGTAGCACAGAAACTGAGAGAAATAATGAATAAATGGGACCTCCTGAAACTGAAAAGCTTCTGTAAAATAAAGGACACGGTCAACAAGACAAAACGGCAGCCTACAGAATGGGAAAAGATCTTCACTAATCCCACATCAGACAGAGGTCTAATCTCCAAAATATACAAAGAACTCAAGAAATCGGTCATCAAAAGAACAAATAATCCAATAAAAAATGGAGTACAGACCTAAACAGAGAACTCTCAACAGAGGAATCTAAAATGGCTGAAAGACACATAAGGAAATCCTTAGCTATCAGGGTAATGCAAATTAAAACAACTCTGAGATTCCATCTTACACCTGTAAGAATGGCCAAGATCAAAAACACGAATGAGGTCAGAGGGCGGTGCTGCTGCTTAGAGACGGCGGGAGCCTTTTCACCATGGCTGCCTGACCGATCTTCGAACGGAATCAGGATGCCACTGTGTACGTGGGCGGTCTAGACGAGAAAGTAAGCGAACCTCTGCTGTGGGAACTCTTTCTCCAGGCAGGGCCAGTGGTCAACACCCACATGCCAAAGGACAGAGTCACTGGCCAGCACCAAGGCTATGGCTTCGTTGAGTTCTTGAGCGAGGAGGACGCCGACTATGCCATTAAGATCATGAATATGATCAAGCTCTATGGGAAGCCGATCCGGGTGAACAAGGCTTCCGCTCACAACAAAAACCTGGACGTAGGGGCCAACATTTTCATTGGGAACCTGGACTCCGAAATCGATGAGAAGTTGCTCTATGATACTTTCAGCGCCTTTGGGGTCATCTTACAAACCCCCAAGATCATGCGGGACCCGGACACGGGCAACTCCAAGGGCTATGCCTTCATTAACTTCGCTTCGTTTGACGCTTCGGACGCAGCAATCGAGGCCATGAATGGGCAGTACCTGTGTAACCGTCCTATCACTGTGTCCTATGCCTTCAAGAAGGACTCGAAGAGCGAGCGCCATGGCTCAGCAGCTGAGCGACTTCTGGCAGCCCAGAACCCGCTGTCCCAGGCTGACTGCCCTCATCAGCTGTTTGCCGACACACCCCCTCCATCTTCTGCCCCCAGCCCTGTGGTTTCATCCCTGGGTTCTGGACTTCCTCCACCAGGCATGCCTCCTCCTGGCTCCTTCCCACCTTCGGTGCCACCTCCTGGAGCCCTGCCTCCCGGGATACCCCCAGCCATGCCCCCGCCCCCGATGCCACCTGGGGCTGGAGGACATGGCCCCCCAGCAGCGGGAACTCCAGGAGCTGGACATCCTGGCCACGGACATTCACATCTTCACCCGTTCCCCCCAGGTGGGATGCCCCATCCAGGGATGTCCCAGATGCAGCTGGCCCACCATGGCCCCCATGGCCTAGGACACCCCCGTGCTGGGCCTCCAGGCTCTGGAGGACAACCACCACCCCGGCCACCTCCTGGAATGCCGCATCCTGGACCTCCTCCCATGGGCATGCCCCCCCCCCCCAGGGCCTCCTTTTGGATCTCCCATGCCTCCGCACGGTATGCGCGGGCCTCCTCCATTGATGCCCCCTCATGGGTACACTGGTCCTCCAAGGCTCCCTCCCTACGGCTACCAGCGGGGGCCCCTCCCTCCACCCAGACCCACTCCAAGGCCCCCAGTTCCCCCTCGTGGTCCACTTCGGGGCCCACTTCCTCAGTAAATTGCCATCCTTTTTCTCCCTCTTATACCCTCCCAGTACCACCATTTCTTGGACCAATCAGAGTTGCTACAGCTTGTCAGGGCTAATGCACTGCCCCTCAGCAACTCTGTCCCTGTTTCAGTATCATTTTTCCACAGGGGGGTTTTTCTTCATTTCTGTTTCAAAATGTTGGTCCTAATTGTTTTACAGATGTATAGAGAAAATAAAAGTATACTTCTTTAAAAAAAAAAAACACAAATGACAACTTATGCTGGAGAGGTTGTGGGGAAAGGGAACACTTCTGCATTGCTGGTGGGAGTGCAAGCTGGTACAACCCCTTTGGACACCAGTGTGGCGATTTCTCAGAAAATTAGGAAACAACCTTTCTCAAGACCCAGCAATACCACTTTTGGGTATATATCCAAAGCATGCTCAACTGTACCACAGAACATGTGCTCAACTATGTTCATAGCAGCTTTGTTTGTCATAGCCAGAACCTGGAAACAACCTAAATGCCCCTCAACCAAAGAATGGATAAGGAATATGTGGTACATTTACACAATGGAGTACTACACAGCAGAAAAAATAACTACACCTTGAATTTTGCAGGAAAATGGATAGAGCTAGAAAACATATTGAGTGAGGTAACGGAGACCCAGAAAGACAAATATCATATGTACTCACTCATAAGTGGCTTTTAGACATAAAGCAAAGAAAATCAGCCTACAATTCACAATCCCAGAGAACCTAGGCAACAATGAGGACCCTAAGAGGGACATACATGAATCTAATCTACATGGGAAGTAGAAAGTAGAAAAAGACAAGATCTCCTGAGTAAATTGGGAGCATGGGAACCATGGGAGAGGGCTGAAGGGGAGGGGAAAGGAAGGAAGGGAAGCAGAGAAAAATGTATAATTCAATAAAATCAATTAAAAAAAGAATATGAATGTTCTGTCTGCATGTACAACTTTATGCCAGAAGAAGCTATCAGATCCCACGAGAGATGGTTGTGAGTCATTTTGTGGTTGCTGTGAATTGAACTGAGGACCTTTGGAAGAGCAGTCAGTGCTCTTATTTGCTGAGACATCTCTCCATTCCCAACCCCTGGTTTGGGCTTTGATTCAGGGTTGGGGGGGGGTCTCACTCTATATCCAAATCTGGCCTGGAACTCACTTTGTAGCCCAGGCTAGCTTCAGACTCACAGCAATCCTCAGCTCAGCCTCCTGAAAGCTGGAAGAGAAAAATAATCCATAATGCATACAATGAATAGAGAATTTGTATCTAGGGGCTGAGGTGATGTCTCCGTGGCTGGAACTTGCTGCTCTTTCAAAGGACCCAAGTTCAGTTCCCAGCACTCATGATAGTAACTCCCGCTCCAGAGGTCAGACACATGCACACAGAAGGAATTCCCATCTAGAATATAAAACAAATGCACATTAATAAAGAAATAGTAACGACAGAAAAAGTTTAAATGCCCACAAACAAATTCAGAAAAAAAATTCCTTGTATCCAATAAATAAAAAGAGATACCTGCCCAAAGGAGTCCACAGGAGGTGCCTGCAGTACAGAGGCTTGCTCCAACAGCATAGGGAGAGCTCTTGACTCTAAACCACGACTGGTGAAACATAGAGGAAACAGGAACTGAAGAGAAGGATGCACAACGTGAGGACCTGAGTTTGAGCCTTTGAACCTACCTGATTGATGCTAGATGTCTAGATGGGAGGTGAGTAGTTTGCAGTCCCGAGACAGGAGGACTCCTGGGGCTCCCGGGGCTCACTGGCCCCACATCCTGTCTGCTTGACAAGCACCAGCCTCAAAACACAAGATGGGCAGTGCCTGAAGAACAACAAAGAATAACCTACACACACACAGACACACACACACACACAGAGACAGACATACACACACAGATACACAGACAGACACACACAGACACACAGAGAGACAGACACACAGACACACACAGAGATACACAGAGAGAGAGACAGACACACACACAGACACACACAGAGAGACAGACACATAGACACACACAGAGATACACAGAGACAGACACACACACAGATACACAGATACACATACACAGAGACAGACGCAGACATACACACTCACAGACACACACAGACAGACACACACAGATACACACACACAGATACAAACACAGACACATACACAGATGCACACACATAGAGACAGTCAGACACAAACATACATACACAGACACACACACAGACAGACACACAGACAGACACAGACACAGACACACAGACACACACACACAGACACAGATACACAGATATACACAAAGACAGACACACAGACACAGAGAGACACACAGAGACAGACAGATACACAGACACAGACAGACAGACAGACACACACACACACACACACACAAAGACAGACACACAGACACAGAGAGACACACAGAGACAGACAGATACACAGACACAGACAGACAGACAGACACACACACACACACACACACTGCAGGAAGGTACTCAGCTTACCAAAGACCAAACAGTTCAAATGGTGAAGCTAGCCAGGTGTGGTGGTACACACCTTTGATCCCAGCACTCTGAAGGCCAAGGCAGGTGAAGCCCTGTGAGTCTCTCGAAGGGAGTCACATACAGGCACCAAGGAGACTGTTATCTCTTGATTTTGTTTCCGAATTTTGGATGTTCTTCCTAGAAGGGAAATAGTTTGGCTTCCAGTCCCGGCAGCACTTTTGAGCATGCTCTCTCACCTCCATTTCCCGTGTCTTCATTTGTACCCTCCTCTCCCTTCACAGAACAGGTGACAGTACCAGTGTCTTCTGGTATTTCAGCACTTTCCTCTGAAGGTGGAGATTAAGGAACTTTACTGATCTCTTTCTTAAGCGTGTTCACTTGTTTGTATACTTTTACACTTTAGGGTTTTTTATTTGTTTAATTTTTGATACAGGGTGTCATGTAGTTTAGGCTGGCTCACACTCACTGTGAAACATAGGATGACCTTGAACTCCTGATCCTTTTGTCTCCACCTCCCAAGTGCTGGAGTTAATGTTGTGGATCACCACGCCCAGTTGAACTGCTTTCAAAATGCAAGTAGGCTTTTCCAAATAATAATAAAAATTAAAAATAAAAGGCATGGTTTTGCACACCTTTAATCCTAGCAAAGCATTCAGGAGGCAGAGGCAAGTAGATCTCTGTGAGTTCAAGGCCAGCCTGGTCTAGATAGTGATTTCCAAGAAAGCCAGAACTACTAGTAGAGAGACCCTGTCTCAAAAAACAAAACAAATAAACAAACAAAAACAAAAAAATTAAACCAAACCAAAATCTACAAAAGTTATAGTAAATAATGTCTTTTACAGATTTTTTTATGTGTGTGTATGAAAAGAAGCATTTTATTTCTTTTTTTTTTTAAATATTTATTTATTATGTATACAATATTCTTTCTA
>NC_022010.1:15401335-15402107 GCF_000317375.1 Microtus ochrogaster
CTTTAGTTTTTTTGTGTGTACTCTATCAGCCTGAGTCTGTCATTTCCAGATCTGGACCTCTACCCCTTTCCCCGGCAATGTTTTCAAGCCTTCTGAGAGCTTATTAAATGATTAGTGCCATGCCACCCCACATTTTACCGCTGTCACTGTTTCCTATAGGAATCTGAGCACACAGAACAAATCCACAGTCACATGATTAACAGGTGGCAGAAGTGAGGGGGGGGGTTGAGCCCAAGCACTCCTCTGAGATGTGTTCTAAGTTTTTACTTTTTAATTTGTATGTGCATGTGTGTGCCACATGTGTGCAATGCCTGTGGAGGTCAGAAGGGGGCATCAGATTACCTAGCATTGGAATTACAGACAGTTGTGAGCCACCAGCCCGTTGGTGCCAGGAACTGAACTAGGGTCCTAGCATGTGTGGCTGCACATGCTACTGCACGTAAGGAGGTCAGAAGACAACTTATGGAAGTTCTCTCTTTCCAGCATGTGGGTGCTAGAGGTCAAACTCAGGTTATCAGGCTTGATGGTAAGTGCCTGTACTCAATGAGCCTTCATCAGGATGGCTATGGGGGGGGGGGTTGCACTTGGATTTGTTTTTGAGATGCTGTCTCACTATGTAGCTTCAACTGGCTTGTCATTATCTATATAGACAATGTTGGCCTCAAACTCACAAATGCAACTGCCTCTTCCAGCCCTGAGTGCAAGGACTAAAGGAGTGTGCCCCATGCCCGGCCTGTGTCTGATCTTTAACATTTTTTTTGTGTGTGTGGTT
>NC_022010.1:15404342-15408065 GCF_000317375.1 Microtus ochrogaster
CTCTCTCTCTCTCTCTCTCTCTCTCTCTCTCTCTCTCTCTCTCTCTCTCTCACACACACACACACACACACACACACACACACACACACACCTCAAACAAACAGCAGCCAGGAATATGGTTCAATTCATAGTGTGCTTATTTACTACACAGGAAGCCCTAGGTTTATCTCTGGTGTCGTATACACTGGGTATGGTGACATGCACCTGCTAACCCTTTCACTGGGGAGGTGGGAGCAGGGGAGCAGGAAGACCAGAAGTTCAAAGTCATTCTTACTTATCTGAGAGTTTCTGGCTAGCCTGTGCTGTGTGAGAGATTCTGTCTTAAAAAAAAAAAAGAAAAGCCAACTAGTTAATTAACCAGCAAAGAGATAACAACAATGGCCTTTCAAGTTAGCAAAAAAACAAAAATGGAAATAAAATTGAGTAGACCTCAACTCCCAGTGTTTCAAGAGCTTGTGAAACAGGAGCTAACATACAAGTGGGGGACAAACTGGGAAGTCACTCTGGAGAAAAGTTGGGCAGTTTCTTATAAATTTCCAACACACATGACCATAGAACACATCCCTAGGAAGGGCATCCAAGAGAAATGAAAACATGTGCCCACTTAAAGTCCATGTTGAACCTGTTAGAGTGGCTATATAAAAATCACTGAAGCCAGGCAGTGGTGGCACATGCCTTTAATCCCAGCACTCGGGAGGCAGAGGCAGACAGATCTCTGATTTTGAGGCCAGCCTGGTCTACAGAGCGAGTTCCAGGACAGACTCCAAAGATAGACAAAGAAATCCTGTCTGGAATAACAAACAAAATTTTTTTTAAATCATTGAAAACTGAAAACAAACCAAATCTACTACCCAATAAATGGATGAGCAACTGCAACACATCCAGTTTTGGAATACTTGTTGTTAATAACAATGTTGGATGGGAAGAAACTCCAGCATAGGTGGATTTACTGGCTATTTTTATTTAGGTAGTTTTTATTTTATTTATTTTTTATTTATTATGTATACAACGTTCTGTCTGCCTGTATGCCTGCACACCAGAAGAGGGCGCCAGACCTCATTATAGATGGTTGTGAGCCACCATGTGGTTGCTGGGAATTGAACTCAGGACCTCTGGAAGAGCAGGCAATGTTCTTAACCACTGAGCCATCTCTCCAGCCCCCTACTTAGTTTTTAATAATCAAAATGTCACATTTAGATTTGCTCTCTTATTTGTGGGTGCACACATGCATGCAGGTGCCCACGGGGCCAGAAGAGGTTTTGCATCCTTTAGAGCTGGAGCTGCAGAAGTTGTGAGGTGTAGGTGAACTTTCCTTTCCTGCCTACCAGTTCCCAAATAACCAATGCAGATACTTAATATTTATAAATGCTCAGCTGATAGCTCAGGCTTATTACTAACTAGCTCTTACAACTTAAATTAATCCATTTCTATTAATTTATGTGCTGCCAGGTAGCTCATGGCTTTACCTGTTCTTCAGCATGTCTTGCTCCTTCTGCTTCTCGTGGCTACTCTCCTGACTCTGTCCTCTTCTTCCCAGAATTCTCCTAGTCGGCTCTCCCACCCAATCTCTCCTGCCCAGCAATAGGCCAGTCAGCTATTTATTACCAATGACAGTAATATATATTTACAGTGTACAAAGATTGTTCCACAGCAGTGAGACACCGTGCAGGTGCTGGGAACTGAACCCTGGTCCTCTGCAAGAGCAAGTGCTCCTAGCTGCTGAGTCATCTCTCTAGCTCCTAGGTGGACAGTTTAGGTAACTCACATACCAGCGTTTTGGGCAAAATATGGAACTGTGATTTTTTTTTAAAAAATAGTCTAACAGAAACGGTCACCATTGTCCCTAAGGCTTGCAAAATGTAGGAGCAGATGCAATCTATATTTTGACTTGTAAAGAAGTCAAATGTCTGGCTGGAGAGATGGCTCAGAGGTTAAGAGCATTGCCTGCTCTTTCAAAGGTCCTGAGTTCAATTCCCAGCAACCACATGGTGGCTCACAACCATCTGTAATGGGGTCTGGTGCCCTCTTCTGGCCTGCAGGCATACACACAGACAGAATATTGTATACATAATAAATAAATAAAAAAGAAGTCAAATGTCAAAAAATTACATCGAGTTTATCAGGGATTGCAATTGGACAAGAGGACTTTGAGGACTTTTCACAAAATGTTTGAAAGCATGAGGCTTTAAGACTTGAGAAGTCAGGCAGTGGTGGCGCACGACTTTAATCCCAGCACTCGGGAAGCAGAAGCAGGCAAATCTGTGTGAGTTCAAAGCCAGCCTGGTCTACAGAGAAAGTTCCAGGACAGGCTCCAAAGCTCCAGAGAAACCCTGTCTCAACCCCCCCCCCCACAAAAAAGGACTTGAGGAGAGCTGGATAGTGGTGGTGCACACCTTTAATCCCAGCATTTGGGAAGCAGAGGCAGGTGGATCTCTGTGAGTTTGTTCAAGACCAGCCTGGTCTACAAAGCAAATTCCAGGACAGTAAGGACTGTTTCACAGAGGAACCTTGTCTCAAAACTAATAAATAAATAAATAAATAAATAAATAAATAAATAAATAAATGACTTAAGGAGGGGCTGGAGAGATGACTCAGCCATTTAGAGCATTGGCTGCTCTTCCAGAGGTCCTGAGTTCAATTCCCAGCATCTACATGGCGGATCACAACTGTCTATGACTCTAGTTTCACGAGTTCTGCTGCCCTCTTCTGGTGTGCATGCATATGAACAAAACACTCATATACATAAAATCTATAAATAAATTAACTTTTTGAAAAAAGAACGACTTGAAGAGAACCTCCCAATTCATATAATCAATCATAAAGGCAGAAATGGAGGTTGGTGTGGTGGCACATGCCTGTCATTGGAGACTGAGGCAGGATTGTCATGAGTTCGAGGTCAGTCCGGGCTACACAGTGAGATCCTGTCTAAAACAAAAAAAATTAAAGGTTCTTTTGTTCCTTCATCATAATACGTGGCTAGAGTAGTCTGGTGACCTTCTGCGGTGTATCGATAGGCAAAGAAGGCAATGCCTGGGGTAGGGAATTCAAGAACGGTGGAGAAAACTGAACTCCATATTCCTTCAAAGGTCCCAAGTCGCTTCTAAAGTTCCCTCCACCCATCAGCAGCGGATTTTTTATTAGAAATACTCACTTCTAGGTTTTGTTTAGAGTTGACTGACTCTAAATACCATGAGGCTGTAGCTGGGATTCTACATTTTTAATGAAACCCGTCATGAGACCCGCAGGGTCTTACAACAAAGTTCCTTAGAAATAGCAGCCTCAGGCTCCGCCCCGGCGGGTTCTGGCCCCGCCCCTGCAACGCCCACCCAGCCCCGTCCTTCCCGGCGCGGCCTAGTCTCCGACCCTAGCCCCGCCTCCTTGCGGAATCCTCGGGTTTTAAGCCTATCCCCACTGGCCTGGCCCCAGGCCCCACCTCCTCCTTCAGACTTTCCCGGCCTCGGGAGCCCTTTCCCGTGATACCTTGCGCTCGGCTGTGGCCGTTGCCTGGCAACTCACAGGCCTGGATGCTGTGCTCGGCCATGGGGCCGCGGGGCTTCCCGCCGCTTCTGTTGGTGCTCCTGAGCTGCTGCGCTTCAGCGAGCACCCAGGCCGTGGCCACCCCGGCTGTGGCCACCCCAGCCATGACGCAGGAGGACCTCAACTCCACCGAGGCCACTCCAGTCATGACGCAGGAGGACCTCAACTCCACCGAGGCCACCCCAG
>NC_022010.1:15408165-15409840 GCF_000317375.1 Microtus ochrogaster
CATGACGCAGGAGGACCTCAACTCCACCGAGGCCACCCCAGCCATGACGCAGGAGGACCTCAACTCCACCGAGGCCACCCCAGACATGACGCAGGAAGACCTCAACTCCACCACTCCAGCCACTCTCCGAACCTCCGGGTCGCCTAGGACCCCGGGTACTCCCAGGGCCCCGGAGCTCTCTGGCCCCAGGCCCACCCCGGTCACTGACGGTGGGTACAGAGTGTTAACTCCCTAGAGCGGGTAGAAGACTAGTGAGAACGTACGAAAATGATAACCACTCAAAGTTCCATCCTTGTTAGCCTCCCTGTCAAAACCCTGAAAGAGAGATGGGATCTCCGGCACACAAAGTGGAAGGCAGGGGGCCCTAAATGAGACACTCTCAGATCTTGGAAAACTTCAGTAGACCCGAGCAACGTTAATGCCAAAGTTTATAATGAATACATTTGCCCAGCTGAAGATAAAATTAGATAGTTTCTGGAACGTGGAGGAAATGAACGCTTTTAGACTCTGCTGAACTTTTCAGTTTATACATTTCAGACGCCAAAGGTGTAGCTCACTTAGAATAAATAGGGAGGGCCTTTCTCTGTTGATTTCAGCGTGCCTCCTATGTTGTTTGGATGTGGGAGAGTGTAAGGTGAGGGCCTAGGCCTGGATATTAGGATTTATGTTTATGGATAATGAATGCATCAGAAACTGAAGTTACTTCAAAACAATATTACATTTACTTATTTATGTGTGTGGTGATGAGGTACCATGGCATGTGGAGGTCAGAGGACAGCCTGAATTTTGCTGCTCCCAAACCAAGTGGCTACCAGGCCTTCTGGTAAGTGCCTTTATCTGTACATATCACTAGCCTAGAAACTGATCTTTTCATCTTGCTTTACACATTAGTGATTTTTTTTTTTTTTTTTTTTTTTTTTTCAGAAGACGGCGGAAGACGAGAAGAAGCATGACGACAGGACAGACGACGGTTCCTCCCTATTTCTGCTTTGCTAACTTCATTGACTTTTTTTTTTTTTTTTGGTTTTTCGAGAGAGGGTTTCTCTGTGGTTTTGGAGCCTGTAATCTGACTTTACACCTGTGGCTTCAGGGCTCTGTGACCCTTTGAGTTTGTAAAATTTTGTAACCACATTTTTCTAGGGTGAGGGATTGTAGCAGTCCTTAGGTTCTCCGTGGAGCTGTGATTTCAAGTCAAGAACTTTAGACAGTCTTGTCCAGATTGAGAGAGAGAGTGTGTGTGGTTTTTTTTTTATTACTGTTTGAGAGAAAAAGATCTTTCACCCAGTAAGGCTGAGAGCATAGATCACTGAAAGAGCTGTCTTTGACTGGTGTCCTGAACTCTTTGAGCTAATTTCAGGTCCTTCTTGGAGGCCTTCTATGAAAACTGGTTTGTGAGAAAAAGTACGAGGGCTGATGGGTGGTGCGGGTCAGTGGTTGGGTGTTCACTTAGCATGCAGGAGTCCCTGGGTTCAATCCCCAACACCAAAGGGGGAAACAAATCAGAAATACACTTGATACTTTAATATAGGAATCAAACTCTCTGCTTTATATTTCACCTGCTGACTTGTGAATTAGCAGAGATGTCCCGTTATTATATGTGGGGACAATATAGCCAAGTGTTCGTGTCTGAAACTCTACAAGGCTTTTTTAGGGGGAGGTTTTTTTTTTTTTTTTT
>NC_022010.1:15409940-15412902 GCF_000317375.1 Microtus ochrogaster
TTTTTCGAGATAGGGTTTCTTTGTGTAGCCCTGGCTGTCCTGGAACTCACTCTGTAGACCAGGCTGGCCACAAACTCAGAGGTCCACTTGCCTCTGCCTTCTGAGTGCTGGGACTAAAGGCATGTGCCACCACTGCCTGGCTTCTGTAAGGTTTTTGAACTGGAATGTTGTTAATCCAGGTCAGTGCACCCATTAGTGATTTTTCTCCCCCAGATGAAGCTGTGCCTGAGCTGACATGCCTAGGGCTCGTGTTCAGCGCTGGCATTCCAGGGATAACTATCTCACTTATTAACTGCCGTGCAGCAGGCACCCTGCCAAGTACGTTACTGTTACTGCGCCGTAACTCATTTAATCCTCACAACAACCCCCCCCCACCATGTGTCTCATCCTCATCCAGTTACTTACCAAGGTCGAAGCTTTGACAACAACTCGTGCTTACAATCTTAGACACCTGAGGAAGCGGACCTGATTGCTCACTTTATTTTCTCATCGCGGTTCAGGAATTTTGGTATTAGTGAGCATACACAGGTGTCCTTGGCTAGAGAGAATCCTTTTTAGAGGGAGTACATTTGTCCCTCGGACTAAAGAAAGTCCTATGCATTTATCAATAAGCTTTCGTTCCTCTTCATGCTTCTCCAAAGCATGTTATACCATTTTTTGGAGAAGGGGATCTAAAACTTTAAAAAAGAATTTTATTTTAAATTACGTGTGTATGTTTGTATATCTCTGTGTGAGTATGTGCACATGTGTGCTGATGTCCTCAGAGGTCAGAAAAGGGCCCCAGAGCCCCTGGAGCTTGGTTAGGTGATTGTGAGCTGCCTGACTTGGGTGCTGGGAACTGAACTTGGGTTCTGTACACAAGTGGTATGTGCTTTTAGCTCCTGAACCATATCTCCAGCCTGCTCTAAAACCCTTCCAGTCTCCCACCTTCTCCTTCCTGCCCAGCTTCCTTCCTGACGGTTTTGCTGGGTGGCCCAGGCTGGCCTATCCTGCATACATACCCTCTTGACTCTGCCTCCCAGCTGATGGGAGGCACAGGTGTGGAGCCTCTCATCTCCATTCATTCAGAGGTCAAGAATGTTAGTGTGACATCCTATAAGCATTTGACTTAAATTCTTTCCTTTGTTTGTTTGCAGCTTAAGATTATTTTCAAAAAAAAAAAAAAGGAAACAAAACATTACAGTTAAGATTCAGTGATGCCCAAGCTGGGGGAAGGGAGGAACCACGGTACACGCCTGTGATCCTGAATTTTCTACTAGAGGTGGGACAATTAGGAGGCCAGCCTGAGCCACATGAGCCTCTGTTTCAGGAAACACAGAACAGCAACAACAACCAAAAAAAAAAAAAAAGCCCTGAATTTATTATTTCCTCCCTCCTCACAATAGTCTGTGTCATGAACTCAGTTTGTTATTTTCATACTCTGGTATTATTTTGTTTTTTAAGATTTATTCATTTTATCTTACGTGGATGGATGTTGTCTTATACCTGCATGTATACTGTGTGTTGTAAGTGTGCATGAGGCCAGAAGAGGGCATCGGATGTCCTGGAACCAGAGTCACAGATGGTTGTGTGCTGTCAAGTGGGTTCTAGGAACCAAAGTTAGATCCACTGCAAGGGCAGCCAGTGAGTTAGCCACCCAGCCTTCTCTTTGGGCTCTTTTACACTTGCAAAGGGTTTTCTCCGTTTGACAAGAATGAATGCTAAATTGAAACAGTGTCACATTCTCAGCTCCCAGAGCTCTTGGAGACTGTTGGAGGAGGCTGTCTTCTGCGCTTGTGCAGGTTCTCTGTCTGCTAAAGGGACTGGGAGAGGAGCACTGAAGTCATGATGACCCGCAGAGTGGGCACGGGCAAAGTTGCTACGGGGTGGATTCCTGCTTTTCCTCCATGCTGTATTATCCTGCCATAAATTTATTACCCTGTATTGTAAATTTTTAAAGAACATTTTGACTGGCAGTGGTGGCACATGTCTTTAATCCTAGAGACAGGCAGATCTCTGAGTTCAGGGTTGGTCTGGTCTACAGAGTAAGTTCCAGGACAGCCAGGGCTATATAGAAAAACCCTGTCTCAAAAAGGAAAAAAGAAAAAAAAAGGACATTTTAAGCTAAAATAGGAACAGTTGATTATTGGTCAGGATCTTAATGACTAGGAGTTTATAGTTTCAAACCAACTGGCCAAAAAAGCCTTTAATCCTAACAGTTAATTCCAGCCTCAGGAGGCAGAGGCAGGCAGATCTCCTGGTTTGAGGCCAGCCTGGTCCACAGAGTGAATTCCAAGATAGACAGGGCAAAAAAAAAGTTGGAAAAGAAAAAATTAAGAATAAAAAGCAACCACGACATGTGAGGAACGGGATGAGGTGGCCAAGAGTTAGATTCTCCTCTGAAGTAGGAGCGCAGGCGTCTGCGGTCACCTCAGGGAGACCCTGGTGTCCACAGGTGACTTTCCCCCAAGCACAATAGGAAGCAGACATTTTGTGACATTGACTTCTGGAATCCTTTGGTGGCAGGGAGCAGAAACAGCCTGCCTACTATGGTCCTCTGACCCCCACTGTTTTTTTTCCTCAGTTGCTGCTCTGTGTGTCTGTGACCTGCTTCCAGCACGGTGTGATGTCAACTGCTGTTGTGACCCTGACTGCAGCCCCACAGATTTCAGCGTCTTCTCTGCCTGCTCAGTCCCCGTTGTCATGTAAGCATATGACAGCATTTTGATGGCAGGTTGGCTTGGGCAATAAAATTTGGGGACAGAAAGAATGTTCCTTGCTATTCAGAAACCCTACTGTGCAAAGTCCTGCACTGTCAGAGGCTGTGGTTTGTCTGCGTGCAACCCCACAAGAGTATGGGCAGTGGAAGGGCATGCGTGTTGCCTCTAGAGCAGAGGTTCTTGACCTGTGGGTCGTGACCTTTGGAGGTCGCATATCCAATATCATGTATATCAGATATTTACATAGCCTTTTTTTTTTTTTT
>NC_022010.1:15413002-15414420 GCF_000317375.1 Microtus ochrogaster
TGTAGACCAGGCTGGTCTCGAACTCACAGAGATCTGCCTGCCTCTGCCTCCCGAGTGCTGGGATTAAAGGCGTGCGCCACCATCGCCCGGCTACATAGCCTTTTATAACAGGAGCAAGATTACAGTTACGAAGTAGCAATGAAATAATTTTATGGTGGTGGGGTGTCACCACAACATGAGGAAGTATATTAAAGAGTCATCAGGAAGGTTGAGAACCTCTGCTCTAGACTGTTATAAAGTAAGTCTCTTTGTCTGTAGAGTAATAGGTGCATAGATAATGTGTCACCAGTTTGTACTTGTGAATTAGTCTCATACAGCCTAGGTGTGTGTGCACACCTTTGTGTGTGTGTAGTATATGCATGTAATCTTTGCATTCATGTGTTTGGCAGAGGTCAACATGGGTTTCATCATCTATTTCTTTTTACCTTACTTTTGTTTGTTTTTTTCGAGATAGGATTTCCCTATGTAGCTCTGGCAATTCTGGATCTCATCTGTAGACCAGGCTGGCCTCCCCAGTGCTGGGATTAAAGGTATCCACCACCACCACCCGGCTCCACCTTATTTTTGAGGTGGGGTTTCACATTGAACATGGAACTCTTTTGGTTTTTTTGGCTAGACTGACTGGCTAACAACTTGTCTCTTCTCCTGCCCAGTGTTACAGGTACCCACCAACATCTAGCTTTTATCCATGCTGGGATCCGAACTCAGGCCCTCATGCTTCTGAGACAAGCAATTTACCCACTGAGCCACCTCCCAGCCCCTGGATTTCCCAGCTCTTTCTGTAAACATTAACTAGGATGGTTTGTGTGAGCCTCTCTGGTTGTAAACGAAGCAAGGATTCTCAGTTCACAGTACATGGGCAATGATGGAGAGAGAGATTCTCGTGAGAGTACAGGTGAAGAAGTGATCCATTCTGAGTGATCTGGCTCGTGGTTCAGAGGTTTTTTTTTTTTAAAAAAAGCAGCCCTTTGGAAAGGCTCATGCATTCAGCTTACTGTGGAGAGAGCTGACTGAAATTCAGTGACAGCCACCTGGCAGCTTAGTCCTTTTGGAAACACAATGAACTCTTCCCATGAGAAACCATTTTATCAACCCAGTGGAGAAACTGAATCCCCCTCAGATGTAAAGAAGTCTGGAGAGCGGGTTGCTGGAGGGGGTCCTTTTCTGGCCTCAGGACTAGAGCAGGGTTTACCCTTTCTAGAAATCAGTTTGCTCTCGTCTTGGGTCTGCCAGCATGCACCACCAGTCCTACAAGAATGTCATTTTTTGAATTGGATGCCATTTGTAGACTTGAGAGTTTGTTGTGGAGTATTAGTTTAAGACGTGTTACATTCATTAAAGCTGTGGAATATTTGTTTAATGGTGCAAAGATTTGCATTATGTTGCATTTGTTTAACTCTGCAAAGCTGTGTTACTTT
>NC_022010.1:15415392-15418328 GCF_000317375.1 Microtus ochrogaster
GTTACATTCATTAAAGCTGTGGAATATTTGTTTAATGGTGCAAAGATTTGCATTATGTTGCATTTGTTTAACTCTGCAAAGCTGTGTTACTTTGCCTGTCGAAAACATTTGATTGTTTTAATAAAGAGCTGAACGGCCAATAGCTAGGCAGCAGAGAGGGATAGGTGGGGCTGCCAGACAGAGAGAATAACTAGAAGAGGAGAAGGGAGGGGAGGGGAGGAGAGGAGAGAAGGAGAGGAAAAGAGAGGAGGACATCAGGGGCCAGCCACATGGTCAGCCACGGAGTAAGAAGGGGGAAAGATATATAGAATAAAGGAAGGTAAAAAGCCCAGAGGCAAAAGGTAGACAGACTAATTTAAGAAAAGCTGTCTAGAAACAAGCCAAATGAAGATCAGGCACTCATAAGAAAGAATAAGTCACCATGTATTTATTGGGAGCTGGGTGGTAGGCCCCCAAAAGAGTTTTCTTTTTTTTTTTAATATTTATTTACTTATTATGTATACAATATTCTGTGTGTATGCCTGAAGGCCAGAAGAGGGCACCAGACCTCATTACAGATGGTTGTGAGCCACCATGTGGTTGCTGGGAATTGAACTCAGGACCTTTGGAAGAGCAGGCAATGCTCTTAACTGCTGAGCCATCTCTCCAGCCCCCAAGAGTTTTCTTTAAACAAAAAAACAAACAAAAAACAGCTACAAGGGTTAGGATTAAATCTTTCAGGAATAGACCTCAGTTTTTTAAAACTTACAACCTCCCCCCAAAATATTAACCAAATTAAACTCTACTTAGCCTTAACTCCTTGGGGATGCCTGGGTCAGGAGGATCATTTGAGCTCTGGTGTTGGAAAATAGCCTGGACAATTATAGGGAGACCTTATCCCTCAAATCGAAAGAAAAAAATAGCAAAAGTCATATGCTAATTTGTAGAGTGTCCATTATATGGGCTTCAGTTCATAAAGGTTTCATTATGTTTAACTGCCAACAACTCCTCCTGCCATATAATGACTCGGTGGGCATCCTGAGCGAACCTATCCCTCATCAGATGGAACCTTCGTGAGCACAGGAGTGTGTTATAGGTGCTGTCAGTGCCAGCCTAGCTGATACCATGTAGTGGGCCTTCATTAAAGTGTCTTGACTGGCAGGAACACTGCTTAGTGGGAGACTGCTGGCCTGGCACGTGCAAGGCTCTAGGTGTGTGTAGTCCCTGGTAACACGCACCAGCTGACTAAGTGAGTAGAGTCCTGGTGTGACCTCTGCCTTGTCACCTTTCAGCAGATACCAGGGCAGAAGGGGACAGGATGGCAGCAGGGCTTGGCACTGGCTAGGCAGGTACTCCACACTTGGTCACCTTCTGTGCCTTTTTGAGCACCTCCTACTAGCCTAGAAACATAAAGCTGAGTTTGCCATGCTATTTTAAGAGCTTACTGTTAGATGAGGGAGAGGGCTGAATGAGGCAGGGCCCCGAGGAACACCAGAGATGCCAGAACACTCAGCTAGGCCAGGGAAGGCTTTCTAGAAAAGATGGTTCAAGCGGTGTTGAGTCCTGAGGGACAAGTACAAGTTGGGCAACATAAGTTTGTGGATAGGCATTCTGGGCTGTGGCATAGGCTGAACAGGTAGCTGAGATAGAGAAGAACGGGCAAGAGAGCAGGGCAGGATGACCCAGTGGGTCAAGGTGCTTCCCAGCGAGCCTGCTGGCCTGAGCTTGATCTCTAGCACCTACATGCTACATAGCAGGAGAACCAACTCATATAAATTGTCCTCTGTTTTCCACAAACACACACATACACACCAGACAAATATAGTAAAAGTACTTTTAAAACTTCCTAGAATGGCCGGGCGATGGTGGCGCATGCCTTTAATCCCAGCACTTGGGAGGCAGAGGCAGGTGGATCTTTGTGAGTTCGAGACCAGCCTGGTCTATAGAGCTAGTTCCAGGACAGGCTCCAAAGCCACAGAGAAACCCTGTCTCGAAAAAGAAAAAAAAAACTTTCTAGAATGTTTTTATATTTATTTGATTTATATATGTGTGTGTATGTATGTGCTATGTGCACTAGATGCATGCGGTGCCCACAGAATCCAGAAGAGAGCATCATATCCCCTGGAATTGGAGTTGCAGGCATGAGCTGCCTTGATGTGGGTTCTGGGATCTGAACCTAGGTTCTCTATAAGTGCAGGAAATGCTTAACCACTGGGCCACCTCTCCAGCTCCCAAAATATCATAATCTTAATGCTGACCAAGTTTATGGAATAGTGCTCTGCACTATATTCCACACCCAGCAGCCTCCCCTTAATATTATTGTTGTTGTTATGTTTTTGAGATAGAGCCTCACTGTATAGCTCTGACCGATGTAGAACTGCCGTGTAGACCTGACCCATTTGTCTACACCGCCCTAGTGCTGGAAATAAAGGTGTGCACCACCATGCTTGGCAGGAGTTATTCTGCATGTCCTCTTTCTGTTAGAGAGAAAAGCTTCGGTGCCACTCTAACAGAAATAAATACAAATGTTTGGACGTCAGACTTCATCAGTGCCCTTGTGGTTCTTCTTAGGGTAGTAACAGCGTCTGGAAGATCAGGGTGATCTGGCTTATGTTGTGGACTGAAAACTTGCTGTTGTTCCCTTTCATTCTCAGGGGTGATAGACAGTTTTGTAGTCAGAAGGCAGCTGTCTACTCAATGAATTTGACAGCAGACCCTCCTCACCGGGTCTTTAAACTCATTGACCAGATCAACCCTTCCATCTTCTGCATCCATATTTCAAACTGTAAGTATTTGAATTTGATAGATTTTGTGAAGCCCTGTTTTTCTTTTAAAAGTTGTTTTTTGGGGGTGGGGGCTGGAGAGATGGCTCAGAGGTTAAGAGCATTCCCTGCTCTTCCAAAGGTCCTGAGTTCAATTCCCAGCAACCACATGGTGGCTCACAACCATCTGTAATG
>NC_022010.1:15420194-15445410 GCF_000317375.1 Microtus ochrogaster
AAAGAAAATCCCAGGAGAGGCAAATATAAAAGAAAACTTTTTATTTCTTTTAAGATAGGGTTTTTCTGTGTGACCTAGATGTCCTGGAACTCACTATGTGGACCATGAACTCAGACCCACCTGTCTCTGCCTATGCTTGTGCCACTACCACCCGACAAGAAAACATTGAAAACTACATTTATTTATGAGTGTGCACATGCATGCATGCGTACATAGGTTAGAGGGTGTCTTTTCTAGAGTTAGTTCTCTCTTTCCACTATCTGGGTCCTGGGGATCCAACTCAGGTTGTCAGGTCTGGCGACAAGTGCCTTTATTTACGGAGCCATAAAGAAAGTCCAGAAAACCTTTTATTATATCAGCCTTTTTGTTTTGATTTTTGAGACAGGGTTTCTCTTTGTAGCCCTGACTGGTGTTGAACTAGCTTTGTAGACCAGGCTGGCCTCTAATGGACTCAGAGATCTGCCTGCCTCTGCCTACCACGTGCTGGAATTAAAGGTGTGCACCACTACCGCCCAGCTTTTAACATCGGTCTTGTTGCTACTAAGAATGGGTTTCTAAAGTAGGGATGTCACATACTCCATACATTTCTGCTGATTTTCAATGCTTTGTCTAAAAACAGACAAGCCTGCTCTGTCCTTTGCTAACCCGGAAGTGCCTAATGAAGACAATTTCGACAGACTGATACAAGCATCGGGTGGCTTTGCGCTGAGTGCCACATCCAACGGTCCTTCTACAGCTACCTCAGATGCCCCACAGCCCACTAAATACGAGGTGAGCCAACAAGACATAGTTGACACCACAGAGAGTCATTGCTGCTCCTCTCAAGGATCATGGGAAGCCAAGTGAAGGTTCAAATTCTGAACCCAGGATTTGAGGCCACTTCTGCAGTTGAAATTTTCTTTTCTTTTGTTTTTGTTTGTTTGTTTTTTCAAAACAGGGTTTCTCTGTGTAACAGCTCTGGCTGTCTTGGAACTCACTCTGTAGACCAGACTGGCCTCGAACTCTCAGAGATCCACCTGCCTCTGCCTCCAGAGGGCTGGGATTAAAGGCGTGCGCCACCACCGCCTGGCTCTGCGGTTGAATTTTATGTCACAAAATTTTCTGTTCTTTTCAGCCCAAGAGACCACAGCAAACTGATTGAACCTGCCCCTGGGCATAGGGAGTGGACTGCCTGGGTGCCAGGTCCTCGTCTCAGGATCATATTTTGTTTTATAGATATTAGGAAGCTGTGTGCTATTTTATATATCCCTTCATTAGCAAACCAGTAAAATATGACCCATTAATGATGCATGTACTTTTTTTATTGATTTTTATTGAGCTCTACATTTTTTTCTGCTCCCCTCCCTGCCTCTCCCCTCCCCTTCAACCCTCCCCCAAGGTCCCCATGCTCCCAATTTACTCAGGAGATCTTGTCTTTTTCTACTTCCCATGTAGATTAGATCTATACTGGTGCCCACCTATAATCTCAGCATTTGGGAGGTGGAGGCAGGAGAAGCAGGAGTTGAAATTTAAAGCAGCCTGCCTTCAAACAAAACAAGAGGGGTGTTGAGATCACTAAGTGGTTAGGTACTTGAGACACAGCACAAAGACAGGTGTTCAGATCTCCACTATCCTCGTAAATGCTTCAGGAGGTCAGCATCGAAAGGTGGACGTGGGATCTCCAGGAGAAAGCTGGCTACAGGCTAACTCTATCTGCATGTTCAGGGTTTGAGAGACCTTGCTTCATTGAATAATGTAGTTGAATGACTGCAGTGCTTCCTGATATCAACCTTAAGCCTCCATTTATTTGCCCATGTACCCATGTGCCCATGCAGACACACAGACACACACACGTGTGTCCATGCACATACAAACAATTATATCATATAGACACATGTGTATGGAAGAGGAAGAGCAAAAATAACCTTTTCCGAAGCATCCTTGGGAAAGGGAAGTCTAATATAGACTAGTTGGAGTGGGAAGCAGCAGAGGAGCCTCAGTAAAGATGGAAGGCTCTCATTGGTAGAGTGCATGCTTAGTGTGCTCCAGGCCGTGGTGTCAATCCCACCTGCTCCGCCCCCCCCCAAAAAAGTCCACATTGCAAACCTTTGTAAAAAAGGCTGGCTCTTATTAATCCTGGTCTGTAACTGTATCTACAAAATTTGTACATAATTGTAGAAGCAGGGTTCATGGCCACATTGTTCTAGAAAGCTCTCTTGTTTTTCTACAATAACCTTTGTGTCTTGCCATGTCAATATGAAGGCCAGTTACTGTTCTTTGAGCATTCCCTGTGTGCTGGGCACTATGGGGGCTTTCCCAGCATTACTGAATACAGCATACCGATCACTGCTGTCCCACTAAACAGAGAAACGGGTGCAGGAGAAGAGCTGTGGACCAGTGTCAGAGCATCTTGACAAGCCCTCCTTATGTGTGTCCCACCATTCCAGTCTTGGCAGCACTGGGGCTGGAACCACGCTGCTCATGGATCCAGCACACCAGTCCCAGCCCTTCTATATGTTTTTAGTTTTTCTTCTTTGATTCTCACTGTATGTTCAGCTGGTCCTTGAAATGATAATCATTCTGTCTCTACTTCCTGAGCGGAAGAGTACACCAGCTCTATCCATTCTTTTTTATTTTAATTAGAAACATTAATTATGTGTTCCTATTTCTTTATTTTGAGATAGGATCTCACTCTGTAGCCTTGACTGTCCTAGACCTTGCTATGTAGATCAGGCTGGCTTCAAACTCGTAGAGATCTGCCTGCTTCTGCCTTTGAGTGCTGGGATCAAAGGTGTTAGCTTACGTTGTGGTGGGGCATGTGCAAGTGAGTGTAGTGCCTGTGGAGGCCAGGAGAGGGCGCTGAGTTACAGGAGGTTGGAACTGTCTGATGGGGGCAGGTTAGAAACCGAATTGAGTCCTCTGCAAAGGCACTATGTACTCTTAGCATCTGCCCCACCATCCTTTCTTAGCAGATGCAAGCAGACCTGGTCTCAAAAACTAAGGTGAAGAGCAATTGAGGAAGACATCCAGTTGACCTCTGACCTATGGCCCCTCTCCCACATCCACACACAAAATCTTGTAAGATTTTAATGAGTATCACAACTGCCATTTAAATGAATGTTACTGAACAGTGATTTGTTCACACCTGTGCTCAGCCATCCGATTCCTGTCCACAGAGGGAAACACTACTTCAGCTTCTCAGCCTATGCCAAGGGGCATTCCATAATGAAACAGGGGACACTAGAGTGACAGGCACACACAGGTGCACATGTTCTTTTTAGCCTCTATTTATTTACTTGAGGTAGGATCTCACTATTTAGCTGTGGTTCACCTAGAATTTCCTATGTGGACCAGGCTGACATCTAATTTACAGACATCTGCCTGCCTCTGCCTCCCAAGTAGGAGAGGATTATAGTTAAACCTGGGTTAAAGGCATGGACCATCATACTTGCCTTAAACAACTTTAATCCCATCATTTGAGAGGCTGAGGCAGGAGGACCACTTGAGCCCTTTGAGCCTCAGAGGAGTTTAAGACCAGCCTGGGCATCATGGTAAGACCTGATAGATAGATAGATAGATAGATAGATAGATAGATAGATAGATAGATAGATAGATAGATAGATAGATAGACAGACATGAAAATTTAAGGGGCTAGCGCAGTGGTTCTCAACTTTCCAATGCTGTGGCCCTTTAATACAGTTCCTTATGTTGTGGTGACCCCAACCATAAAATTATTTTTGTTGCTACTTCAGAACTGTGATTTTGGCTGGGCGGTGGTGGCGCACGCCTTTAATCCCAGCACTCGGGAGGCAGAGGCAGGCGGATCTCTGAGTTGGAGACCAGCCTGGTCTACAAGAGCCAGTTCCAGGACAGGCTCCAAAACCGCAGAGAAACCCTGTCTCGAAAAACAAAAAAACAAAACAAAACAAAAAAAGAACTGTGATTTTGCTACTGTTATGAATGGTAATGTAAATATTGATATGCAGGATGGTATTAGGGAATGCCTGTGAAAGGGTCATTTACTTCCAGGTTGAGAATCACTGATCTAGGCCTCTTCCTCACAACTCAGCTAATTTCTTCTTCTTCCAGGCTGCTGACTGGTCTGAGTCTCCTTTGCAGCTCTGTTCATTTAGTCCCAGAGGGACTCTCAGCTTTTATTGCTTACTCTGGCAGGGAGGGACCTAGTGAATCTGTTCAGTTTCAGGGATTTCCTGAAGTTCCTTAGAGTTGTTTCCCTTCCTGCTTAAGGAGCTTCCCTGCAGGGCAGAATGTTTCAGTCGTGGAGGAAACCATTACACAACAGTTTTAGCTCTGCAGCCTGGGCTGGCCTTAAAATCATAAAGATCCATCTGCTTCTGCTCCTGAGTGCTGGGATTAAAGATGTACACCACCACATGAAGCTTAAAATTTATTTTAAAAAGGTATGTTTGTGTGTGGTTGACAGCTGGGACTGTGCTCAGCTGATGGAGGAAGGTCATTGGTTAATTAAATAAAGAAGCTGCTTGCCCTGATAGGTTAAAACATAGGTGGGAGGAGTAAACAGAACAGAACGCTGGGAGGAAGAGGAAGTGAGGTCAGACTCGACAGCTCTCCTCTCAGGGGCAGAGGCCTCAGAGAGACACGATGCTCCACTCTTGCAGGCAGAGGCAAGAGCTCTGCTCTCTGAGGCACACGCGATGAAGCTCCTACCCAGGATGGACATAGGCTAGAATCTCCCTGGTAAGCCACCTTGTGGGCTACACTAGAAATGGGCTAGTCCAGGAATGAGAGTTAGCCTAGAAGAGGCTAGATAGAAATGGGCCAAGCAGTGATTAAAAGAATACAGTGTCCGTGTAATTATTTCGGGGCATAAGCTAGCCGTGCGGGCGGCCGGGTGCCTGGGATGCAGCCCGCCGCTCCTATTACTACACTCAGCACTGCGTCCCCAAACCCACAGCTCTGTGGGCACTGCCATATGTCCAGCACATGCTAGAGGAACAGCCTGGCTCACCTGTATGCTCTGTGTTTGCAGTATGGAGTTCCTCTGCAGACTGCAGGCACATCTTCAGGTTCATTTCTTAGACTGCCTTCGCCTCTCATGTCATCTCTGTGCACAGATGAGAACCCTGCAGGTAAGAGAGTGCCCCTGCTCTTCCTGTTAGTCAGTCACTTCAGCTTGCCAGTTAAACAGCCTAAAGACTCTTGAGGTAGGAAGGCCTGAAGAGGTCCTTTCTACCCTGGTCAGTGACTGCCTGAACCCTGCCGTAAGCACCTGGAAACAGTGACATACGGGTACACATTTCAGGGATTACAGATCTCTACAGCATTTGTTTAAGTACTTACGTGTGCTGGTCGCCATGCTGCATGAGGCTGATTCCTCTGGTTAACCATAACCCAGGAGCCAGTGACATGGCTCAACAGGGAAAGGTGCTTGCTACCAAGTCTGACAATTTGGGTTTTATTCCTGAGACTCATGGAGTGGAGGGAGGGAGTTGACTTCCACAGGCTACCCTCTGCCTTTCAGCCATGTGCTGTGTCTCTCAGGCAGCCACCCACCCACAAGTCAAATGTAATTAAAAAAAATTAAAATTGTTTTCACAGTATCCCTTGAGGCCATGCTAACATCGCTAGGGCTTTTTCCCCCCAGAAGTTCAGTGATGAGGTTTTCAGTTTCTTTTCATTTGTGTTGTTTGTTTTTAGTTTTTGGATGGCTCAGAACTTGAGGTGTCAGGCTGACCTTGAGCTCACAAAGACCTACCCGCCTCTGTGCCTCCCTGTGCCTTTCCAATGCTGGAATTAAAGTCCCATGCCACCATGTCTGGCTCTTGCTTGTTTTCTGAGTCAGGGTCTTTTATGTATCTTATCCTGGTCTTTCCAACTTTGTCTCCCCAATTCTGGGATTCCAAGTGTGCACCCCATGCCTGCTTGTGTAGGATTTCTTTGGCTGAGTCTCACAGTGGGAGCACTGAGACCGTTGTGCTCAGGGGCCTGGGTAAGAACCACTTCTTCCAGGAGCGCAGAGAAGCCAAGACCTAGGGCCTGGGCAAAAGAAGGCCGAAGCCGTGGCTCTCTAACCCTCAGCCAGCTGTGAGCAACTGTGATGAATGACTGGCTAACAAGTGCTGATGAGAAGAAGCTTCTCTGCACAAAGAGGCCAAGGCCAGTTAAAACCATCTGAAGCCTGGTGAGGCGGCATGCCTCAGACCCTAACTCTTGGAAGATGGAGGGAGGATGACCAGTTTGAGGCCTACCTGAGCTACATAGTGAGATCTTGTCTCAAAAAGCAAAGAAGGCAAACTAAGAAGCCATTTCCACTTTTCAGAGTGACAAAGCTCAGAGTTTGAAGCTGTGGGGAACAGATATTCCCCTGCAGGAGCTGGTGGAATAGTTGGTCCCACCCTGCCAAAGGCAGCATAACATATGAATCAAAATTAGCGAAGCTCCTGTAAGAAGGCTTGGCCCACATACAAAAGCCCCATGCAGACTGTGACAGCGACAGCCAAGGCAGAGACAACTGCAGTGGCCATTAGCAGGGAGCTGGGGAGTAATTATGCCACTTCCACAAGAGAACACTAATTATCTCTTCACGGCTGCTGCAGTCTTCAGGATGCACTCATTGCTCATGGAAAAGACGCACAGTTTAGTGCATCATGTGCACAGCTGTGTCCAAAGGGGGAAATAATTGTTTTTTAAAAAAACCTTTTACGTATGTGTTTTATTTGGATAGTATCTCTGAAAGCTTCAACAGGCAGGCGCAACACTCCCTTGGGCAGGGACCTGGGCGGGAAACAGAATTGGGGAGACACTGTTCAGTATCTTTTGTGTCCTTTAAGTTTAGAATATTTTGTGCATGTATTTCCTAATTGAAACCCAGTTGTTTTTTTTTTTAAATATTTATTTATTTATTTATTTATTTTGTATGCAGTTAGCCAGAAGAGGGCACCAGACCTCAATACAGATGGTTGTGGACCAACATGTGGTTGCTGGGAATTGAACTCAGGACCTTTAGAAGAGCAGGCAATGCTCTTAACCGCTGAGCCATCTCTCCAGCCCCTGAAACCCAGTTGTTAAACCCCATTTTAAACATGCTGCATTTGTGTTGTAGATTATTTTGCCTTTTATACAGTTTTTGTTCCCATTTGTTAGCTAAACATGTCTGTATTCCCCCTCCCCCACCCCACCCCGGGATGTCACCTTCTCCAGCATTCCTGGTGAGCCAAGCCTTTGAATGCAGCAGAAGGGTGGACATAGAAGAGTGTGAACAAGTGGAAGCCCTCAGCATGGCTCATTACAGCAGCCCTGCCATCTTGAGGGTAAGGATCAGCTGGTGCACAGCTCTGTCTGTGTTTTGGTCTTCACACCCTCAAAGATGCAGAGTGATCTCAGCATGTGCTTGACATGGGTGGGCACTTGTGTTCTCTAGCACTGTGGTGACAGTGGCTGCTGAAGTGATCTTTAAAAAAGATTTATGTATTATTTTATGTATATGCATCTACATGTACATCTGCACACCAGAAAAGGGCACTGGATCCCATCACAGATGGTTGTGAGCCACCCTGTGGTTGCTGGGAATTGAACTCAGGACCTCTGGAAGAGCAGCCAGTGCTCTCCCCTCTGAGCCATCTCTCCAGCCCCTGCTGAAGTGATCTTTATGAAGCTTGTATGTACTTGGGTTGTATCTTGTTTTTATTCAGTTTTAAAATTCCCTTCATTCAACCTTGATAACAGCCGACCAAGGCCAAGTTTTGAGTGACTGCAAACAGCTTTGGAAGTCTGGTGTTTAGTGCCTGTGGTGTTAACAGTCCCTTGGGCACCAAAAAATAGGGGCTCTCAGAAGCAGCAGGGCCGTGAGGTGGTACGGAGTAGTGACACCAAGAAGGCAGGCCTCTGGAATGGTGCTTCTCATGGGAAGGACAGGTTGTAGAAGGAAATACGGTAACTGGCACATAGATAGGAGCAGGAGAGGACCAGCCTAAGTGGAGAGATTGCTGTCGTCTTAGTGATAACTCTCTAATGGATGACAGTGGCCTTTAGCTGAAGCCTGAAATGGCTGTAGGAATGCACCTGTTTCTTGTGTCTAACTAGGTTTATTGTGGTTTGCTTTTGTGCAGGTGCCTAATTCAACGACACAGGTAAAAGCATTTCGCTCTCTATCTCTGTCTCTCTTTCTCTCTCTCATTCTTTGTCTCTCTGGAGGTGGGGATGTGCACATGTGTGTGTTCATGTGTGCGCAGATGTTTTTGTCCAGGGGTCAACCCATGAGTATTACATTCCACAAGTCATCCGCTTTTTTTTTTTTTTAAGATTTATGTGTACCATCATAGAAGTAAATGGCTTTACTCCCAGTAATTGGAAGACAGAGACAGGCCAGCCAGGGCCACACAGTGAGATCCTGTTCTTAATCAAAACAAAGAAAAGATATGTCAGGCCTTTCTGTGATGTCCTTCCAGCCTCTAGAAAGTGCTTTGATTCTACCGTCCCAAACTGAGCTGGCCCAGTCACCATTGCGTCTGTAAGTCACAGACTCAAGCTGCTGGGGCGGCTTGGTAGGCAGACAGTTGTGGAGATTGCCTTTTTCTTTTTCTGTCACCCATGTCCCCACACTTGTCTGCATGGGAGCGAGTGATCTGACCTAGAAGGACAGTTGTAGGTTGTCTTGGTCATGGGAGCAGGCATGTAAAGACTATATCTTTATTTCTAAAGTGACAGCTCCGGCACTTGCCAGTTTAAGTTAGAAACATCTTTGCATTAACTGAAGACAGTGTAAGAGCAAGTGTTCCGGCACCTTCCCAGTCAGGCCTCCAAGAACTGAAGTGGAGCATCCTGTCAGAAACGGCTGGGCTGTCTTCAGGAGATTACTTGTCACTTCGTCACTCTTCTGGTGTTGGTCACAGTGACAAATGTCCCATAAAAAGTTTGTCTGGCTCTGTCTTTCCTCAAACCTGCTGCCTACCTGGCCAGCAACTGTGTGAGGTGTCTGTGAGGTCCATCTCCTGAGGCAAGGGGCTGCTGAAACTGGGGTTCTGACCAATTCTGTGGCATTTAGTACTGCAGTCTAACCCCAGGATGTTTTCATCACACCGAAGAATCCCTGTCCCTTAGGTGTCGCTCGGCAGTCTCCTCTGTTTGCTCCGGTCTATGACAACCACTTTGGTTTCTGTAGATTGGCCTGTGCGGACATTCCATGTTTAGTGGAGTCTGCAGTATGTGTGACCTTTGGTGTCTGGGTTCTCTCACTTGATGTTTTCAAGACTCACCCATGTGGTAGCATGTTTTGGGATTTGATTTTTTATGGGTGAATAGCGTTCCTTGTGGAAATGGACTCTTGGGCTATTTCCATCTCTGTGATGAATAGGATCTTAGAGCACTGCTCTCCAAATTTTCTCTGACCATGTATATATATGTGTTTACATGGAAATATCTGCAGCATGCACAGGGCATGGCAGTGTGCATGTCCTCTACTTTGCATTATTGTCACTAAAGGTTCATTTTAGGCTTTGGTTGTTGTAACAGAGTCGCTTGTGTTATATGTAGCCTGTAGTAGCCTCATAACCAAGGCTATCTTCCCTCCCAGGTCTCCATCAAGATCCAGTCTGTTCTGTATCAGTCTCTCAATCACACACTGACCCGGTTAGAAGGCTCTGGCGTCCTGCGGCCTTCTCTGGTCAGCACTGGGCAAGACAGACTCTGCAGCAATGTTGTTCTTGAGGTGGGTGCCCAGTGTGACTCTGCAGTCCTGCTCTGATGCCTGATTCCAGCCTGTTGGCCTCCAGGGAAAACTCTGGCCCACACCGTGATGGTGCTTCTTGGTCTGACCTCCAGCTGCTTCCGCTGCTCTGTGGTCTCATCAAAGGACACGTCTCTCCATGTCTCCGTAAATCCAGCTCCTTGCAAGGATACAGCAAAGTTTACTTGTCAGGCTGAGGAGATGGGGATAAGAATGTTTGTTTCACATGCATAAGGACCTCAGTTCGAAGCCCTAGCACCCATGTAAAAAGCCAAACATGGCTATTATACCTGCCTGTAACCCCAGCTTTGGAGGACAGACAGGCAGAGCCCGAGAGTGCACTGTCCAGGAAACCTGGCTGAAATTGAGAGCTTGTGGTTCAATAAGAGACTATGTCTCAAGGCAATAAGGCAGAGAGTTACAGAGGAAGACATGTCATGCTCTGCCCTCTGTGTGTGTGCATGGATACATACACACATGTACACTCATGTACACACACGTGTACCACACACACACAATTTTTTTTGTTTGTTTTTTGAGATAGGGTTTCTCTATAGCTTTGGAGCCTGTCCTGGAACTTGCTCTGTAGACCAGGCTGGCCTCAAACTCACAGAGATCCACCCACCTCTGCCTCCTGAGTCCTGGGATTAAAGGTGTGTGCCACTACCCTCTGCCCCCCCCCCCCAATTTATTGTCACCACCACTTATTGATTAGATCTTCTCTGCTGCAGAAATAGTCTGTTCAAATCGTGAGTCAGCTGCTCTGAAAGATAAAAAATTGGTTACAGAGAGACTGAGGGGGCTCTGTCCACTGGGACACTATGTGATTGGACAGCAGAGTTGGGGGTTATGGCTTTTTTGGGACTGCTTCATCAGAGGTAGTAACATGGCTGCTGAGCAGTGGTGGGCGGAGATTGATGAGCCCCATTCTGTTCCAGGTGAAGTACAGCCTGCTGTACACAGCCACAGGCCAGATATGGGAAGCTGGCCTCTCCCTCGTATTGGGGACATTCAGCAGCACAGTGACTCTCCTGCAGCAGAAGTTTGAGATCCACTTTATTCAGGTAGGTTTGAGTGTTCTGTTCAATTATTTGGTTACCAAGTTGAAGGAAGGCCTGACTCCCGGGTGAGGAATATTCTAGAAACATGACCCGGCTCCCCAGCCTGCACTTGCAGTGGTGTGTGGGGTTTGCCTGGAAGCCGGGTGCTGTCCCGTGCCTTGCAGGCTCACAGAGCACTGTCTTCCAGATGTTGTAAGGAGCACTGTGTGCCCCCGCTGTGCCTCAGCAATGCTGCACAGGATGTCACCTTGCTTTTCAGCATGACACCAAGCCTGTTCCTCGCAGCGGCAACCCTGGTTACAGGGTGGGACTCCCACTGGCCGCTGGCTTTCAGCCTCAGAAGGGGTATCCTTTTTTTGGATCTGTGGAGAAGGTCACCTTCCCTGTCTGCATGGATGGGCTGTGCTTCCATTTGCTGCCAGGGATGCTGTAGGCAGCTTGTAGGAAGGAGGCACCTGACTCGCCAGGGCTTCCTCTGAGCCGGTGAAATGTGGTGGGGCTGGGTGGAGTAGAGACTGGTACTTTAGGGGAAGAGAACACTGAAGTTAAAAGGGCACCTAAGCTGGGTGTTGTGGTACACTCAGGAGACAGAAGCAGGCGGGTCTCTGTGGTGAGTCTACAAAGCCAGAACTACTAGAGAAACCCTATCTTGAAAAAACAAAACAAAGCAACAAACAAACAAAACAACAACAACAAAACAAAAAAACAAGGACACCTAGAGGCAGAAGGGTTGGAATCATTCATTCCTTCACTTTTGTTTTTGTTTTGTTGAGACAGGATCTCTCTATGTCCTGAAGCTCGCCATGTAGACCAGGCTGGCCTCAAACTCAGATTCTCCTTTGGGACTTGTGCATACCAGGAGAGCACCCTGCCGCTGAGCTGTGTGTACCTCAGCCCTTTCCTTATTCTTCATTTTGAAACAAGGCTTTGGCAAGTTGAGCTGGCTAGTCTTGAGCTCATTCTAGTTCAGGAATCCTCAAATGTGCAGCCCTCCTTAGCCTTTTTAGTGTCTTTATTACAGGCCCGGCCACCACACCTGGTTGGAATTAATTCTGAAGGTGAGCCAGTAGAAAGATTTCCTGGTGTCTTTTTGCCCCATTCTGGGAACAACCAGAGGCCCAGAGAAGGGAATGGATGGCACCTCGCTCGTGTCTCATGTCATATAGTGATGCCACTTTCTTCCTGGACAGTCAGGCTGCTCTGGAACCGTTACCTGTCCCTTAACAACCTGTGAATGTCTGGGATTATTCAGACAACAAACAGACAAGAACAGTTTACCATTCTTCATAGCACAGGCAAGCAGGACTGCCTTGCCAGCGAGGGGCTCCGGGACCCCGTGTTGTTTGGCTACAATGTACAATCTGGCTGTCAACTCAGGTGAGAGTGACTGCGGCAGAGAAAGCATCCTCCCTTCTCCTGTTTTAACCAGGTCACCAGCAAAACCGCTGTAGCCTTTCCATTCCAAACATGGCAGAGGACGGATGGCAGAGCTTTGTGTGCTTCGTGGTTAAGGTTAAATAGCTTTTGAGTTCTGAGCAGAAAACATTTCCCTTGAAAGTCCTTCCTATTTCTGGATTTTTAATTTTACAGCATAAGAGAACCACTGAACAAAAACTGGAATGTGACATGGGGGATAAGGTCTCCCTGCATAGCTCGGGCTTGTCTCAAACTCCTGGTCCTCCTGCCACACCCTCCTCAGTGCTGGAGTGGCATTTCTGGATCTTTGGTTCTGTGAATTTGTCACTTAATTCCCACTCTGTACAAACACGTGCCTTTGTCCCCTTCATTTCCTCTCTACCCATGCCCTCCCCACATCCTTGGCGTGGCTCTGTCAAGATTTTGATTGCTAGCTCTGATCTCAGACCAGCATTTCTTCTGAGGGTCCCACTGAACACTTCCCACAGGATGCCAGGAGGCAGCAGCCCAGGATAAACCCTGGTTCCCTCCTGTGGAACTCACATGTGCCAGCGCTCTTCAGGAGGACAGGATATGGGAAGGCACTGTCCTTGCCATGCACATGGTACAGAGAGAGATGGTGGAATACAGGCTGGGAAACTGTTGGGGTCATCTCCATGACCAGGATGCCCCAAAGTCAGGACCGCCCCAGGGGTTAGATGATCACATTTTTGGAGAGGAAGAAAGGATGGAAGTATATAGTTTAACATGTCCTGGAGCTTGTCAGTGCCCCCCTGAGTTGGCCTCTCTTTCCTTCCCAAAGATTGACAGGCACCATCCCCTGTGAGCTGCTAGCACAGAAGATTCAGGGCCTACTGAGAGGCCAGGCCTTCCCTGACTATGTGGCTGCATTTGGGAATTCCCGGGCCCAGGATGTGCAGGACTGGGTGCCTGTGCGTTATGTCACCCACTCCTCCAACATGAAGGTAAAGAGCGAGAGGCTGCTGGCCACCTGCTAGTGTGTCTTCCTCTGCCAGGTGGGTCACAGGTGGGGAGAGGGAGGCACAGGGGAGGCAGTAGGGTGGCTGCACTAAGCTAGGCTTTCCAGCTCTGCCCTTCCTCACAATGCCTTTGTCAGTCAGTAGTTTTCAGCCTCTGCTTGCTTCCCTGTGACACGAAAACTGAAAGGAGCAGAGTCGGCACAGGACACCCCAAGACCAGGTTCTCAGTACAGAGGAGATTTATCTGCCCCAGAGGGTCAAAGGGCAGGGAATGACACAAAAGCAGGAGCTAGACGGAGAAGGGAAAAGGAACAAGGGAGGGGAAAGGAATATTTGCTTTGGCGAGATAAAGGCCTACTTCTCGAGAGAGAGGAGACAGACATGGTCCATGGGCAAACAGCAGTTTATAAAGGGAAGAAAGGAAACCCCGTTGTTAGGATGAGTTGGTTTGTTTTAATTGGGCATGTTAACTAGGGCAGTCATAAGGGGCTTCTGATTGCTGGACTTCAATACGTTGATAGCTGGACCTTGGTAGTCAGTCTCAGAAGGAGGAAGTGGCCAAGTAAGGGAATAGCCCCTGGTGGCTAGCTTTACAAATGTGATCTAACAGTTCAGCAAGACAGAGGGAATTTCCGGGGAAGGGCAAGGCCTGCCAGAGCCATGTTTGCCATGCTAGGGCTACTAAAGCCCTTCAGAAACATCACTGACCTCACAGGGCTGTTCAGAGGGTTAAGTTTGTTTGGCTGTTGTCAGGACACAGTGGTTACTCCATAAACTAGAAGCATGAGTGACCACCACAGTCACTGCAGTTGAGAAATCCCCTCACCAAAAAAATGTGACATCCAAACCTGAAACTTTCTTAGTGCCAACATGTCACCACCAATGCCTGATGATTACGGTCAAAACTTGGGCCCAGTGAGATACCATTAACTCTAGACTGGCTGAGTGAGGTGGACATGAACAATGGATTCTGTCTAGCCTCATGAATTTCTCAGTCATCATGGCTATGCAAATATTCCAAAATCCAGGATGGTCAACTTGGACAACAGTGATGCAGTAAGTCTTCCTAAGACATCTGGTGACATGGGGGACATGGGATGTGACCTCCTGTCTCTGCCCTCTGGGCTGGAATGGCAGCCCACCCACACATGAGCTCTTTCAGTTCCAAAGTTCCCCAAAGAGTTTAATGGGAGCTGACATCCTACAAATAGCTTCCTGGTCACACGTGACTCCTCCGCCCACCTCCTCCTTTTGTCTTAGTGGCAAAGTGTGGGCTGTCCCCAGTGGAGGTGTGCACTCCATTCTCCCTAATTGCTCAGCTGTTTCTTGTCACAGCTGCTTCAGGCCTCTCATTATCTGCTTTGTATATTTATTTATAAGGAGTGGCACAGTGGGGAGAAGAATCTCACCAGATCCCACTCCGAGGACCGCCTCACCTGTGCCAGCCACCAGTGAACCTGGGGTATGGCTCTCGGCTCTCTGGCACTGGGTAAAGACAGCAATCATTAGTGCTGGGGAGCAGGCCCAGGGCATCTGCTCTTCACACCCACTGCACCTGCAGCTTCTCCTAGCAACGGGAGATTGGCAAGCTGGTCCAGTGCTAAGGTTTCTAAAGGCTCTTGCAAGCTAAGGAATCCTGTTACTGCTTTTGGCAGTTTAACTCCAGTTTAGCAGTTTGCTAGCTTTCTATGCCAGGACAGAATTTAGAGAAAATATATGTGGAAAGTCAAAAATATGTGGCAGCACCATAGCAGAGTGGGCTCCCCATCTCCCCACTGTGCAGCTTCTGCAGCTCTACAGTTAGCAAAAGGATGGTCTGGAGGGCCCGATGCCCATTTATCTCAGGACTGTCCAAGGAAAGGTCCTAGGACAGAGCCAGGTTCCAGCCTTAGCTCAGATAACCCCATGCTGGCCCCCTCAATGCAGATGAAGTGGTTCCCTTTGTTTTGTTTGTTTGAGACAGGATCTCTCTATACAGTCCTGGTTGTCCTGGAACTCACTGAAACTGTGTAGGCCAGGCTGGCCTTGAATTCAACCACCACACCTACCCTGTACCTTTGTTAATGTACAGACACTGACTCTGCCCCGTGCTGTTTTGTCTTGTTTTTGTGGATGGGGGGTGGTGGTGCTGGGGAAGGTTCAAGATGGGTATCTCTGTGTACAATCCCTGGCTGTCCTAGAATTCAACTCTGTAGACCAGGCTGGCCTCGAATTCACAGAGATGTGTCTGCCTCTGCTTCCTGAGGGCTGGGAGTAAAGACGTGCACCACCATGCCCAGCGACTTTTTTTTAAGATTAAAAACAATTCTGTGTATGAGTATTTGTATGTATGTGCACCATATGGGTGCCTAGAGTCTGCAGAGGCTAGAAGAGGGTGTTGGGTCCTCTAGAACTGGAGTTAGAGGTGGTCATGAGCTGCTGTGTGGGTGCTGGAGACTGAACCCAGAGCAGCTGGTGCTCTCAACCGCAGAGCCCTCTCTCCAGCCTCAAGTTGTACCTTCGCTGCTAGTTGATGAAGTTAGATAAAAGCATGCCACATGCGCTACAATCAAATTCACCTTCTCTCTGTTACATTTAGTCATAGTCTCTTCCCTGCTGTCCCTCTGGCCAGCTTCCAGATGCTCCTCTGAGGTGGGTGTGGGCTGGTAGAGGCCCCAAAGGTCCCACCACTCCACAGTGACTAGGCCTTCTTTGGAAACAGGAGGGGCTGGCCCTGCTTCTCTCTGGTGGTGGAGTGGAGGGAGCGGAGGGTGCTGGGACGGCTCAGGGCTCTGCAAAGCTGTGTGCCTGAGCTCGCGTAGTGCGCTCATCCTTGTGTTCCAAAGACTCTGTGATACTCAAAGTGCTCAACTGCAGATTGAGTTTGATCTGTGGCTGTGTGATCTTCTGTTATAATCTAGTTTTCTCTTTCAGGGCCCTTGCCAGCTCCCTGTGGCTTTGGGTATAGAAGTGAAATGGACTAAGTATGGGTCTCTGCTGAACCCCCAAGCCAGGATAGTAAACGTCACTGCCCAGCTCATCTCCATTCCAGAGGTAGGCCTTCTGCGATGGGCTCCATGGGCTGGGGCTTGGCCCAATGGTAGGCCTGGGATTAGCCTGGGCCAACCCCCGGCCTTGCACCGAAAGAAATAAACCACAACAAAATAAAAAGGAGCAGGTGAAGACAAAAGGCAAGGTGACAGACAGCAAGTGTGACAGAAAAAGTTTATTACTTGGTATGAGAGATTATAATATCTTTTTGGATTTCAATTTTTTTTTAAAGACAGGGTCATGTCATAGCTCCCATGTTCAGGGACAGAAAGCTAGCTAGTGCTGCTGTGCCTGGTGGGATTTGGTATTTTGACATAGGATCTGTCTCAAACCCAGGCTGGTCTCAAACTTGTGACTCTCGGCTTCATCCTCCTGAGCGTTAACGGGCAAGTGCCAGCATGCCTGACTGTAATTTTGACTCCTAGAACAATTTCAAAATCATTCTTTAACTTGTACTTAGAAGGGAAATCTCACTGATGGGTTTTTTGTGTGGTCACAATTCTTGTGAACACTGAGCCATGGTTGGGATTGCTGGATCAGCCTGGAGCGCTGTGCGCTCGGCTGCGCTGTGCCCAGCTGACTCCGCAATACCTGCCGGCCTCAAGCTGACAGTGCCAGTGGCTGAGTGAGGAAGATGATAAGTGAGCCTGTTCTGTCTTTACATTCCAGCCTCTCCCAGGGCCTGAGAGGACGATTGTCATTTCCACTACAGTGACATTTGTGGACGTGTCAGCCCCTGCAGAGGCAGGCTTCCGAGCCCCACCTACCATCAACGCCAGGCTGCCCTTCAGCTTCTTCTTCCCCTTTGTGTGATACAAGTGGACCCGCAGGAGTGAGTACCCACCCTGACGGTCTTCCTCTGCAGCAGTGGGCACCCAGGCCCAAGGCTCTGGCAGACACCAACCCAGTTGCTCATTACCCTTAAACCAGCACTCTGCCCCCTCCACCTCCTTTTCCTCCCAGGAACCTTAAATTCTGCTGGGCGAGGGGCTCAGGTCAGGGTTCCAGCACCCTGCACACACAGGTCACAGGCCTCCACAGTGCATTATCCTCTATCTGTCAGGATCTGTCTTCAAAATGCCCATCAGCATTCTGAGAAGTACAAACGAGCAAGAGGCTGTGTAAAAATGTGTGCCCACAAGGGCATTGTACCCCAATATGATGCTAATTACAGGGCAGTCTGGGGCCCCCCCTGCAGTGAGCTAGCTCTATAACTGGTGAGCTGGTGTGGGCTGCCACCAAGGAGAGAATGTGGTAGGCGGGCCCAGGGGAAGGAGAGCGCTTATTTTATACATTAATTGCACAGTAATTGAGAGAGATGTGGTGGGTGCAGAGCCAGTTTGAAGCTGATGGTACAGCTGGGTGCTGCCCAGGAGAGGCTGGGCACCAGGATGGCTCCCCCAGGGGTGCAGCAGGAGATAAGAAAGGTTTTCTAGAATGGGCTGGTGCAAGGTGCCAGCTTCTGTCCTCAGGATGTGCTGGTCCCCTACACACAGAGGAGCGATGGTGTTAAGTTTTACAAGCCCAGCTTCCTTGTCCATTTTCAAGCAACAGCAGAGTTCAGCTGAAAACAGGTGGTTATGATTCATTTGCTGCAGGAGGAGGGCGTGGACAGGTGGCTCTGGGTCACACCGAAGAGGCAGCAGAGCTGACAAAGATGTGTCCCCAGCATCCAGGGAGTGCAAGCCAAGGCAAAGATGAGAACTGGACTTGGCAGCACACAGTTGCTCTCTGGCCACCACCCAGCTTCTCTAGAGTAGAGCTTCTGGAAGGCTAGTTCCCATCCCCAAGAAGTCCATTCTGTCTCAACAGCTTGTTGAGTCTCTCAATTTCTTGTTCCTATGGTGAAAGCAGACAGACACTGGGCAATGAACTCTGAGCCACATTTCTGCAGGCCTGGGGCTACAGACAGCTAAGAGCCACAGTCTGTGGCATTCCGGCTGCTGAGGGGAGCCGTTCCCAGGAAGGGCCCTAAGCAGTGATGACAGGAACAAGATGCCCAGAGGAGGGACTGGGCCCGGCTCCAGGAGCCCGTGCTTAAGCCAGAAAGACCAGGAAGAGGGAGCAACAGGCAGAGCTGTAAGCTATAGATGTGTGGGCAGTAGTGGGCTGGAGGGGACAGCCGTGGAACCGGTCCCCTAAGTCTCACCTTCTCAGAGCAGCTGAATTCCAGGTGCTGGATCTTGGTGGCCAGTTGAATGTTTATCTGCTTTAACCTTAAGATCTGCCGTTCTGAGCGTGTCTTCACTGAGATGATGATGCCTGCAAGGGAGGGGAGGGTTGTGGTGCAACAGCTTGCTTTAATATTATTCTGTGTGGCCGGACGATGGTGGTGCACGCCTTTAATCCCAGCATTTGGGAGGCAGAGGCAGGCGGATCTCTGTGAGTTCGAGCCCAGCCTGGTCTACAGAGCTCCAAAGCCACAGAGAAACCCTGTCTCGAAAAACCAAAAAAAAAAAAAATATATATATATATATTATTCTGTGGGGGGGGAGATCATGTGGACGTCAGAGGACAACTTGTGGGAGTCAGTTCTCTTCTTTCATCCTGTGGGCCCTAGGGCTTAAACTCAGGTCGTCAAGCTGAGCAGCAAGTGTCTTTACCCACTGAGTCCTCTTGTCAGCCCCAAGACTTGTATTCTGATTCATGTATATACTTGGGATGTGTAGAGACAGATGAACAAGACAACTGTCACTGGTAGCCTCAGTGAGGCGGGCAAGATCGTCATTTCTGAGCCTGAGAGTATACAGCTGGGCAGTATTTCCCTGTGGTCCCCATGGGCATAGTCTCTGCAGGCCCCTGTGCTCCTCGTTCCCCAAGGACAAGCATCCCCAGGAGTAACTGAAAGCTGTTTGTCCTTCCTGGCCAGAGTTCAGAGTATGGAGACAAAAAGACCAAAGTAAAGCAGGGACCCCTGTGTTGGAGCATGGCCCGGACTAGTTGGCACATACCTGCTAACTTGGGATACCTTACACAGCCCCAGTGACTCAAGGCCAGTCTCAAGAAACACCAGTGCTGCCCTCAGATACAAACCCAGATAAGGGCCATGAATGCCACAAGGTCACCTGCCCAGCTGCCAAGTGAGGCTTCCAGCTCCGCTCAGCCAAGTGAGCCCCTCTGGAGCCCACTCACCGTGGCTGCACTATGGTGTATTTAATAAACCTTTTACCTCTGTCTTTTTTTTTTTTTTTTTGGTTTTTCGAGATAGGGTTTCTCTGTGGTTTTGGAGCCTATCCTGGAACTTGTAGACCAGGCTGGTCTCAAACTCAAAGAGATCCGCCTGCCTCTGCCTCCCAAGTGCTGGGATTAAAGGCGTGCACCACCACCGCCCGGCTTACCTCTGTCTTTTTGATAAATCCATTTAAACCCCATGTGTCACCGGCCTGTCACCTTTGTCTCCACATGACACAAAGGAACGTTCCTTGTTTGCTTTTTTCTTTTCTCCCCAGACGTAAGCTGCCTGAGCTGTGACTGTTTCAATCTCAAGTCGCAGCAGCCCACTTTACCTGCGGCTCTGCAGAACCCAGAGGGCTGTGGGACAGGAGGTGCCGGCCAGGACTCCTGAGGTCATAGCCCCATCAGAGGACACAGCCACCAGAAACACGGCCACACTGTCACTCCCTCACCTCAGGCTTCCCAAGCTGGCTGACTATCTAGATCCCCTGACTACACCCCCACCCCACCCCGCTGCCCTCTGCGGGAGAACTGCTGGGAAAGTGGACACTGTCTTTCCTGGGAAGACTGAACAGTTTCAGCGCCGACCAGCCAGGGCCCACAGAAGGGCTACTCCTCGGATATGCGCACCAGGGGCAGCGTTTGTGCCTGGAGGTGGGCAGAGCAGGATTTCCTCGTGTTCTCTCTAGAAGCCAGGGGATGGTAGCCCATGGCAGCAACGGAGTGGTAACTCAGAGAGACGGGGAGCTCCATGAGGGGACTCTGGGGCTGGGCAGCCAGCATGGAGCGCTGCTCATCCACCTGCCTCCCTTCTGGAGGATGCCCTCCTGTGCTGCCCGGGGCAAGGGTCCCATGCTTCCATGACTACCTTCTGGTAACCTTGAAAACATGACCAGAGTGTGAGACAACTTTGGCACAATCATGCTCTGCAGCTCACGCCAAATATTACCATCTACTTTTCTCCAGATTCCAAAGGGTGCAACCGTGATACAAACCAGGTATGAGATCGCGGGCATCTGGTGACTGTATTGCCACCTTGGTAGCAACCACAGAGCCCAGACCCCCACCCCCACGCAGTCTAAGAGCACAGGAGACACACCATTGATGATCCGGGCCACCCGCCAGAGCCGCAGCAGGATCACCAGGCCAAGAGCTTCAAACTGGTGCTTCTTAAACAGGAGGATGAGGTCGAGGACGAACGACACCACCACCACAATGGCATCCAGGATCTCAAACTTATGGTGGAAGAACTCCAAGCGGAAGACAAAGATTTTAAAGAAAATCTCCAGCATGAAGAAGACCAGGATGGCAAAGCTCATGTAGTGGAACACCTGAGGGGACAGAATGACAAGGAGCACTGACTGTCGCATGGTCGTCTCTGGCCACACCGTCTACCCCAAGCACGCCTGCCTGGTCACCAGGGATGACTCAGTGCTGGAGACAAGGTTTCCACCCTTGGAAGATGATTAGGCATCCCTGGCCAGGCCTGACTGTCAACCCAGGACTTGGGAAGGTGAGGCAGGAAGATCAAGAGTCCAAGGCCTGCCTGGACCAGAGTGAAACTGTCTTAACTAAAAAGTAAAGATGGGCTGCGGCCATAACTCTGTCATGAGTGCTTCCCAGGGTTGAAGAAAACCACCTCAGCTCTCCAGTGTCCTTTGGCCCAGCCACCCAACTGAGAGGGACATGTTCTATGGCTGAGCAGGCACTTGCTCAGAGCCACATCGGTCGGTCATGGCAGTACAATGGGCAAAACCCAAGTCTGTGTGGAGGGGACAATGTCATCATTCAATAAAAGGCACACACAGAATCAGGAGGATCTCTATGAGTTCGAGGATAGCCAGGGCTACACAGAGAAACCCTGTATATCTATGGATGGATAGATGGATGGATGGATGGATGGATGGATGGATGGATGGATGGATGGATGGATGCACCTGCTAGACAGATGTTGGACTTCCTGTACCTGTTACTCCACCGCTGATGACGGGCAGGGTCATACACTCCCTGGGAGCCATAAAGACTAGTGGTACCTGAAGAGTTCCCAGGATCTTGCTAAGGCAGCCAGGAGGCAAAGGGATAATCCAACTCCTGCGGTCATACTGAGGCTCACAGTGACCACAGTGGGGACCACAGTAAGGCCTGTACCCGAGGGAAACGAAAGAGCCGAAGGAGGATGGGAGTGTCACATGCACTGAGCAGCCAGCTCAGTCGACACCCTCCCTGCCTGCAGATATCGACCCCATCAGCAGCACCCTATATATGCCCTGACTGCTGTGGACCTGAGCTGTGTACATGTGTGACCGGGGGGGGGAGGGGCTGGTGTATACCTGCTGTACCACCTATGTACCCGCACCATGTGTGCTTGTGCCGTGTGCATACCTTGACCACGTCTTTCTTATCTGGCTCAATGATCTTGAGATCCAGAAGGAGCTCAGCAAGTACCAGGAGGGCGTCCAGGATCACCAGGCAGATGATGACAACCTGGTGGGAGGAGCAAGAGGACATGAGACCAGGGTGGGACCGCTCTCATTCTCAGGAACCAGGAAACACATTAAGGACGGGATCCTGGCCCCTTTCCCCATCCTCCCACTCTCCTGGGTAGGCACGTTACCCTCTGGGAGTAGCTTGCTTTGCCTACTGGGAGAGAACACTACCACTCCACTCCCTGAGGACAGATAGCCTTTGGGGGGCCCCTCTGGAACTCGGAGTCCCAAGGCAGTGATGTGTTAAATCACTTACTGAGCATGCTCTGTGTGTGCCCTAGCAACAGCAAACCACAGAAATAGAAAAATGAAACTTAAAAACAAAACCCTATTTGCCTTTTAGGAGTGGCATTTGCTTTGAGAGATAGTACAGGAGAAACAGACTGGGTGACCCAGGGGCAGGGAGTAGGAGAGACTGTGGGCCCCTCAGGGAGACGAGTTCCCAAGCTCCCCACAAGGTACTCAGGGGTCTTATTCTTTTGATTTGTTTGTTTTCAAAACAGGGTTTCTCTGTATTGTCCTGGCTGTCCTGGAACTAGCTCTGTAGATCAGGTTACCTATGCCAAGTGCTGGGATTAAAGGCATGCACCACCACTGCCCAGCACTAGTACACCAGAATCTTCTGTCTTCTGTTAAAGCCTGGGTTCTGGTCCAGAACTTGGGTTCTCTGACTCGGACAGCAAGCACGTACGTTACTGACAGAACCGTCTTCCCAGCCTGGAATTTTTTTTTTTAATTTCTTGTTTATTTTAGAACCACGGGGATTAGCAAAGTTACATGGTCTAAAACCAAAGCCCAACTGTATTGAGAACAGACTTAGAACACAGCTACCAAAGGGCTTGAAGCATGGGCCTGTGCTACTGTGGGGATGAGCTGTGAAGTGCTACACTGAGTGCAGGCAACCCGACCCACAGGCCACATGTGATGCAGACTGTGGTTCTGGTGGGGCAGGATGGACAGGGAACTGGCTAGTGGTGAGCTGTACAGCGCTCTGTGCACCACACACCACAGAAATACTTTAAAATATTCATTTTAGCCGGGTGGTGGTGGCACACGCCTTTAATCCCAGCATTTGGAAGGCAGAGGCAGGCGGGTCTGTGAGCTCGAGGCCAGCCTGCTCAACAGAGAGTTCCAGGACAGCCAGAACTGTTATACAAAGAAGCCCTGTCTCGAAAAACAAAACAAAATCAAAAGATTAATTTTACATCTTGTGACTGTCACCTGAAGTTGGAAATGAGAAAGAGAGACCAAGAAAAGATGATTTTAATGCTTGACCTCTATGAACTGATCAGCCAAACCTCAAACCTGCCCCTCTACCTGGTCACTTTTCGTGGAGGGGAGTCAACCCCTTTGTTAACCCCTCCTCTCCCCTATGGGGTGCCAGCTTCAGGGCTCCATCAGCCTCCCTGATACCAAAGCTCAGCTGGCCACACTCTGTACTCCCAGGGACGATGGACACGCGAGCCTAGGTTTGCAGAGTACGCTGCTCTGGCTGTCTCTTCCCAGCCATGTCCCCTCTTGATTCTACCAGCTCATGTGACAAGTGACAGCGTGCTCTGTCACTATGTCTTGCAGATCCTACCAGCAGAGAGCAAGACTCTGGCTTCCATCCAAGACCCTCAACCTATCTGGTCATGTCACCCCCTCATGGCCCATCCACAGCAGCCCCTGCCTCATTAAATAACCTTGCTGCTTTATCCATAAGAACCTCACACCCCTCCTCTATTTTCCAACACAGTAGGCCACAGTCTCCTTTCTTACCGGTCCCTTGACCAACTGAAACATGCCTTCAACCCCTGAGGCCTACTATGCTTGAGTGTCAGGTGACAATCACCCAGTCTGTCCAGAGCTCTTCGACTTCATCCTTACCACTGCAGGGGACAGCTAGCCATGATGCTAAGGAGTATCCCTGCCACTCCACAGACTGTCACGTCCAGCTTGCTGCCATCCACAACAGGGGACCAAATGAGGGGTTACCGTCCCCTCAGAGGATAAATGCCTTTATGATAGTCACCGTTTTTTTTTCCCAGCCTGAGAGTCAGACCCGTGACTGGCAGGCTGAGAGGTGGGATGAGTCCCTTCCAGAGGCAGGGACATCTACAGAGCTGGGCCTGGGGCTCCCTATACAGCTGCAAGGAAGCTGGCTCCCTCTGTTTGCTTTGAATTGCAGGTTTGGATTTCAACCCCAACAACATAATACTATGTTTCCTGCCGCAGTCACAGAGGGGCTGGCAGAATGCAAGGGATGCTGGGTTGTTGGCTTGCTTTAAGTGGGAAAAAAAGACCAATATAAATAACCTCCCCACCCCGAGAACAGTGTCAGCAGTAAGTGGAGCTGCTGCTCCCTGCTTCCAGGGACTTGGGCTCTGATGTCCCGAGCGTATCACCAAAGTGCCTCTTTGTAGCACTGGACCCTCCAGGAGCTGTGACTCTCCCCATGCCCTTGGTCTCTTGCATTTTTCTGGAGCAGCCATGCTTTTGGACACCAGCTTGCTACCTAAGAAGCCCGCCCTTGTTCATAGGGCTGGAGAGATGGCTCAGTGGCTAAGAATGCTTACTGCTTGCCAGGCGGTGGTAGCACACGCCTTTAATCCCAGCACTCAGGAGGCAGAGACAGGTGTATCTTTGTGAGTTCGAGACCAGCCTGGTCTACAAAGCAAGTTCCAGGATAAGCTACAAAGAAACCCTGTCTTAAAAAAAAAAAAAAAAAAAGAATGCTTACTGCTCTTGCAGAGAACCTGAGTTCAGTTCCCACAGCAAGTGGCTCACACACAGCCACCTGGAACTCCAGGGACTGGACACCCTCCAGCCTCTGCGGGCTCCTGCACACAAATGGTACACATAAACTTGTGAAGGCGCATGCATATATAAATCAGATGATAAATCTTTTTGAAAAATTGTCTTTCACAAGATTGGGATAGATGGCCCCCACAGAGCTCAGCCAGGAAGTCCCTTCCCTCTCCCAATGGCAAAATCCGGAGAGAGGCGGTGACAGTGAGAGCCAGGCACATGTGTGGAGTGTGTGTGTGCGTGTGTGCATGCGCTCTCCCATGCACACACGTGGAAGCCGGAGGTCCATATTACTCTTCACCTAATTCTCTCATGGAACCTGGGTGCTCACCAACTGGCCAGTGAGCCCCAAGGAGCCGCTTGTCCCTGCCTCCCAGTACATACTGCCACACCCAACTTTTCCCTTGGGTGCTGGGGAACCAGACTCAGGTCTTTATGCTTACACAAGCACCTTACCCATTTAGCCATCACCCCAGCCCCACGTGTTTTTGTTAACTCTCCATAAACGTCTGAGGCCCCATGGTGATGAGGTTTTTTTTTTTTTTTGGTTTTTCGAGACAGGGTTTCTCTGCGGCTTTGGAGCCTGTCCTGGAA
>NC_022010.1:15445510-15461509 GCF_000317375.1 Microtus ochrogaster
TCTGCCTCCCGAGTGCTGGGATTAAAGGCGTGCGCCACCAACGCCCGGCGGTGATGAGGTTTTGAGTCAGGAAACCCACATGGCTTTGTCCAGAAGCAGGTACTGACTGCGGAAGGAAGGCTTCTCTCGGTGGACGTGGAGACTACACACAGGGAGATTCCCAATGGGAGAATAGCAGTATAAAGTGACCATAACTACCTAAAGCTCTGAGGTGGTGGGTGGAGTCACAAGGCTCTGCAGCCGCCTCTGTCTGCTTCCCGCGTACCACCCGAAAGGAAATCCCATCTCTCTCAAGCAGCTGCCCCCTCCATTCTTTCCTCCCTCCCACGGCCCCCATCTGTTTACCCGGCTGTGAGTATTCTGGGCAATTCAGCTACCTGGCACCACACACAACTGGGACCTTCCCTGTCTGGCCTGCCACTCAAGTCATAGTTTCTTTCTAAGTGGCAGCATGCGTCCACATGTCTTGCCCTCCGGAGGGACAGGCCCCGGGACGACCTTTAACCTTCTCTCTCTTTATCATTTCTCCTCCCCCACTGTCAGTCCAGGTCAGACCACGGAGCACGGCATGTGGCCAGTGTTCAGAAACACCTGTGCGGTGCACAAGTGGCAGAGGGGGCTCCCACCTTGGGGACATGGTGGCTTCACCCTCTTACCTGAAACCTGTGCAAGCTGAAGAGTTTCCTCAGCCTGTTCCTAAAGTCCAGGGTCGGCCTGGGTGTGGGGCCAGGGCCAGCCTCGGCATCTGCACCCACGGCACTGCCTTCGCCTTGGGCCGATGTGGGGGCTGGCTCCTCCTCGTCCTCTTCGTTCTCCCACTTCTTGTAGTTGATGTTCCACGTGTGGTAGTCGTCCCCAACCACTGTGAAGTGCTTCAGGAACCTGCTCATCCTCTTGGTGGGAGCCACCTTGGCTCTGCGAGTGATGGCCTGGAGGGGCGGGGCAGAACATGCACTTGAGGTTCCCATGGCTGTGATGGGGAGCAGAACCCAAACCAGGTCCCAGGGTGCACAGAGCACCCTAGCCCAGGTCAAAAAAGGGGGATTTTAGGGGGCACTTATTTTTGGAACCTAATATCGCTGTATATGAGGCAACAGGAAACCCCAATCCCACCAGACATGTCCCTGCGGTCTGGCCAGCAGTCACCAACGGTACTACAGCCCAGTCCCTACAGGAGGCCCACGTGTAAATACCAGAAGAGCCATGCACTCTCAGAGAAACTGAGAGCTGGTGATGGCAGTGGAGGAAGCGTCCAAAAGTAAAAGTCCAGTGTTACAGAAAACTCAGAGACGCCAACCCTACACTTCACAGGCCAGTCCTGGCCAGGCAGATGGAAAGAGGAATTCCTTCCAGGATTATCCAACACAGCACACACTTGTAATCCCAGCATTTGAGAGGTGGAGGCAAGGATAAGGAGGATAAGGAATCGAGGCCAGCCTGTGCTGATCAGTAAGGACAGAGAGAAGCCCTTTGTGGGGCATAGACACACGAGATCACACAGCAGACACAGACAAGCACACAAAAGGCACAGTTACACACAGTCACACTCGGGAACAGAAAGATTCCCAAGGCTTTGTTCTTCAGCAGGCACAGGTTCCCACAAAGGACAGAAGAAGCAGGGAGCATGTAGGAGAATTCAAATCTGGACTCCCTCTTGGCTGAAAGACTTGAAGGGAAGCCAAGGGCAGTGGTGGCACACGCCTTTAATCCTAGCACTTGGGAAGCAGAGGCAGGTGGATCTCTGTGAGTTCGAGGCCAGCCTGGTCCACAAAAGCCAGGACAGCTGGGATTATTACACAGAGAAACCCTGTCTCAGGAAAAAGAAATACTGGACGGGGAAGTGCTTTTATTCCTTAATGTGACATGGATGTGTTATTGGCAACTCAGAGTTAACCACTGAAGCATACAGTCTACACAAGCAGTTCTGAAGGTGCTGCCGTTAGATTCCATTGCAAACCCGCTCCCTGAATCTCTAATCCCATCGTTCTCATCCATCTCAGCCTGAAGTACTGCAGCAGCGTCCTGCCACTGCCCCAGCCTCCTGCCACTGCCCCCTTCTCTATGGAACTACAAAGACCTTCGTAACATATAGTGAGACCATGGGCTTGCCGTTGCCTAGAGTTCTCCAGGGGGTTCTCCAGCCCCCACATGAGGCCCTCCTGCTGCTGTCCTTCCTGCCGTTCATGCTCTCCTCTCTGAGAGGCTGACCCCACTCCCTCCCCACCCTGGTTTTGTGGGTTTTTTTGTTTGTTTGTTTGTTTGTTTTTTGGTTTCTCTGTGGCTTTGGAGCCTGTCCTGGAACTAGCTCTGTAGACCAGGCTGGGCTCGAACTCACAGAGATCCGCCTGCCTCTGCCTCCCGAGTGCTGGGATTAAAGGCGTGTGCCACCACCGCCCGGCCATGCGCCACCACCGCCCGGCTGGTTTTGTGTTTTTATTGCATCATTGCAGTAACACTGAGGCAGGAAAGAAAGACCAGGAAATTAACGGGATAAGAAGGGACAGAAGCTCTTGCCCGCTGGGATTCAGGCTGCCTCTCCTGCTGACTGAACCTTGAGCAATTTCAATGCAACCAACAAAGCAAAGGCTGTCTTTCTGGCCTCCACATGTGCACCGTGGCATGAGTGCACCCACGTTCACACGGATGCACAGGCACGCTCACGCGCACACAAAGATTTACATACAGATATCAACTGGCTGAAAGGAAAAAGAACAAACAGAACCTCAGGAATGCTAATCAGTGTTCGAACATAGGGACACCTGCAGTATCAAAAGATGAGAGGGGGAATAAAAGAATAAAGGCTGAGGTTGGCAACATGGCTTGGAGAGTAAAGGTGCTTGTTCCCAAGTCTGGTGAGCCAATCCCTGGGATTCACATGCTGGAAGAAGGGAACCGACCGCCCTGAATCCTCTACACGCATGCTGTGCCACAGGCTCACCCAGGCACATACACAAACAAACAGGAAGGTACATTTTAAATGGCGGAAAAAATAGTCACGTCTGATAGGATAGACATGTAGCCTGAGACACAATGAGCTCTAAACAGGAGGACGGTACAAGGAAATGGACAGAGGCCTGTAAGCACGATGGGTAGAGCACCTGCCTAGCACTCTTGGTCCTGGGCACTATCCTCAGCAACACAAGGAATAAAGAACTTGTGCCCTTGGGTCGGACTGGAGAAAGGGAGCCTGTCTCGCCCCCGTCCACACCCTGCCCTGGGTTCTGTGTGGCCTTATGTTTCCAGGCTCCAGATTTGGTCAACAGTCCCCTCCCACAGCCCCAACATCTTCTAGCTAAGTGCCAGGGGGAAGCCCCACTGTCGAACCTGGGGACAACTGAAGTGAAGTGCAGAAGCGGAGGCTCTGCAGGCATCTGAACCCCAGGCTGCCTCGCTGCCCCCCCCCCCATATTATATGGTACCTCAGGAGCCGCAGCTCTGCAGGCATCTGAACCCCAGGCTGCCTCGCTGCCCCTCCCCCCCATATTATATGGTACCTCAGGAGCCGCAGCCTGCAGATTTCTTCAAAGGCTAGGAGGCCCAAGGAAAGCTTGAAATAGTGCATGGCCTCCTGGGGGCAGCTCCATCTAATGCCTCAGCCACAGAGGCCTGCCTGCATCTTAGCACCCCCCACCTCTGCCAGCCTCCTCACCCAGCATTCTAGTCTAAACCTTTGTCCTCAGTGGCCCGGGAAGGCTGCATGGCCTCCTACTGATCCCTGACTTTTTCATTCTCTCCCCAGGCCTGAGCAGGTCTCACCTTGGCTCTGCCACTGCCCTCCTCACCCTGACAACTGTTCCTTTGTGCTCTCCAGAAAAATCCAAGGGACACACCCAAGCCTCTTCACGTGGTGGGCACAGCCCCACGAGGCTCAGCCTCTCTGCTTCCAGCAGCCTGCCCCTTCTCCCTTGCCCCTCAGAGCACTGTAACCTGGCTGCCCACACCTCATTCTAACTTTGGTTTATTCGTCCCTAAGCCTGAAGACTCAGCTGGCTGCAATGCCACTTCCTCGGAGTGGTCCTTCCTGGATCATGAGCCATAGCCAGCCTCCTCTCCCAGCTCCACAGCCTCTCCTTCCCCTTCCGTACTTCCTCAGAACCCTCCTCTCAGTACCGAGGAGGGGCTGTGTATCCTGAGCCCACTGCGACGTCTGCCCAAGGCTCCCTCCTCCTGGACAGCCTTGAATTCCCCCAGGAAATACCTCACCCCTCAGGCAAAAGCCGCTGAGGCTCAGGCTCTCTGCCAAAACCACATCTCACAGGAGGCAAGTTTTCGCTCTGAAACTTTCTGAACAGTCAAGAAGTGACTTGAGTAACTTGGGATGAAAATACTTGTGGTATCCAGCAGAGCAGAAAAGAATTCTGGTTTTAAGTCAAGACTGCCGTGTCAGAAGCAGGAAAGTTCCAGAAAAGGGCTGACCACAGCCCTTGTCCTCACCCTGGCCTCTCACAAACCTAGAAAGATGGGTTCTGTGACACCCACTGAGCACCTGCCCAGGCCAGGCTCCTGTGGCCTCCATGGCAACCCTGTGTCACCAGTGTGGAAAATCATTCCTCCCCCCCTTCGTCCCCTGAAGTTGTAGGTTCTGTCACATGGGCCCAGGACTTGCAGACCTTCCAGGGGAGGGATTGGCACCGACACCAGGAATCCCTGCTATCCACATTCTTCTCTGACCTGGTGTTCCTCGCCCTGTGGCCAAAGCCCAGGCTGGAGCTGCAGAGATGTTCAGCAGTATGTGCTGTGTGAGTGTAAGGACCTGAGTGAGAATCCCAGCACCCACATAGAAGCTGGCGCAGCAGCTGGAGAGACAGCTCAGCAGTTAAGAGCAAGGGCTACGCTTGCAGAGGAGTGAGGCTCGATTCCCAGCCCCCAGGGCAGGCACCTCAGAACTGCTGGTAGCTCCAGCCTCAGGGGACCTAACACCTTCTTCCAGCACCTGCACTCAAGCGCACACACCCGCACACATACAGAGAATTTTAAGAATAAAAATAAAATATTAAATAAAAAGTTGGATATGATAGTCTATACAATCCTAAAGGGAGACTTCCAGGCCAGTGGGAGACTCTTTCTCAAAAGCAAACACATGGCAGATAGCTCCTGAGGAACAGCGGGCAGCTAACCTCTCCCTGCACCTGTGTAGAGTGCACACTCACACACACACACGCACACACACTCACACACACGCACACACACACATACACACATGCACACTCACACACGCACACACACACACGCACACACACTCACGCACACACACACTCACACACATACACACACACACACACACACACACGCACGTACACGCACACCTTCTCTCTCACCAGGTTCTGATCTGTCAATCATCACCCAGACTGCTGACCCCATTTTTCATGACAGGCTACCACCTCTTTCCTCTCCTTGCTTGGTCTCTCATGACTGGCTTCTTTGGCAGTCCAACTCTGACCTTGGCAGGCTGGGGCCTCTCCACTTCCGTTGGTCTCAGCAGTCCTGTGTTCAGTGCTGCTCATGTTCAAGTACACAGCCTGGTCTCAGCTGCTGCCATCTTGGTAGCATGCTGTGGCCCAAACTCAGCTCACTTCCCCACTAAATCTGCTCCCCTGGGGCCACAGCATCACTGCCACCGTGCCCAAGCGGAGAGCTGAAGATCCGGTTAGGTTCCCTGCCATTGTCCTTGCTCTATGTCACCTAACAGCTCTCAGCTCCTGCGTCCCTGCTGCAGCCATTGCCTCTGGCCTGGACTGCTCCACTCCCCTTAATCCTGCTGTGTCTCCCACACAGCGCCAGCCAGGCTGGGTCCTACCTTTCCCACTGTCCCACCCACACTCCAGCTCCAGGGTCTCACTGGCTCAGGACTGGGACCCATCTTACCCTGTATATCATCCAGGTCTTGGACCTAGGTGTCCCTTCCCCAGCTGTCCCCTCCATCAGTAGCTGCTAACACACGGTGTCAATTCACAGTACCCCATACCCCTGGGAAGGGCTCCATGAATAGTTAATGAACAAATTAACACATAATGGAATCAGGGAGCTGTCTCTCCAAGGCAATGCAATGACATGTGACAAGTGTCACACCAGACAAATGACTAACCTGGGAAAGGTAAGTGGAGACCTACACATGCCTTCTAAGGCTGTCTGTCTGTATTCTCACAGGGCCAAACTGCCACCTGGAGGAGGGGAAAGTCCCTCCCTCCCTGCAGAATGACCTCTAACACCACAGAAAAAGGTACTTTTTAAGAAACACAGCCAACTCCCAAGTCCCTGTTCCCCAAAGCCTTCCCCATGTCCCTGCTCCCGACCACAACCCTCGACCCAGAACTCCAGCAAGACCCTACAGCAGCAGCATCTACCACCACCACGCCCGTGCATCATGTTATATAGCATGACCACAAACGATCTTCTCTCCCACAGTAGTCCAGGCCAGCACGGAGGGGCTCAGTGTGGGGAAGATGGCAGAGTCAGGCTCAGCCCCAGGGCTGTGTGACTCAGAGATCATGTTCTAGAACACAGGGTCAAGAGAACCCAGGCAGCTAGTGGTTCCCTGCCGGAGCATTCACAGGCTGAATTTCTGGGTCCCTCTGGAACAATGGGAAGTGACCTTCTTTGAATGGGGTCTCTGCTGACAAGGTCACTAAGCTATTGAGATGGAGTCACTCTGGATGTTGGCAGCCGGTGTCCGTAGGAGCAGAAGAGATCCAGAGGACCAGGTCACATGATGATAGGCAGGGATTCTACAAGCCAAGAGGAGCTGATGCCAACTCCAGACCATCCCTTCTGCTGGGACACACAGGCAACCCCACTTGCTTTTACATAGTCCTGAGAAGGAGGCAGGACGGGGGGCACAATTTCTGCATTCATAGGAGGGGAAACTGAGGTCAGAGGAGGCAAAAACACTGGCTATGTCACAAGTCAGTGGCAGGAGACAGGTGCCAAAGAGGGGACACTCCTACGGCCCCCAGAGAGGAATGCTTTAAAGGCAGTACCATACTGGCTTTTTAGCCCCTTTTGTTTTTTATTTTTTATTTTTTTATTTTTTATTTTTGGTTTTTCGAGACAGGGTTTCTCTGTGGCTTTGGAGCCTGTCCTGGAACTAGCTCTGTAGACCAGGCTGGTCTCGAACTCACAGAGATACGCCTGCCTCTGCCTCCCGAGTGCTGGGATTAAAGGCGTGCGCCACCATCGCCCGGCCCCTTTTGTTTTTTAATGTGAGATCTCATTGTGCTGCCCAGGCTGGCTTCCTGAGCTCAGGCAATTCTCCTGCCTCAGCCTCCCTGATAGCTGGGACCAGGTGCATGTCACCATGCCCATTTTCTAAAAGCATACTAGAAAGCTGGCTTTCGAGGTGGCGCTGGCTGAAGGCTCTAACCACTGAGCACAATGGCCTGAGTGTGATCAGCAGACCCTGCATGGGAGGAGGAGAGAACAGAGCTGCCCTCTGACCTCCTCTTATGCACCCACACACACAATAAATAAACAACACGAACTAGAAAGCCTGACAGTTTACAGCTGTACCCCCAGCACATGGGAGGTACCAGTGGGAAGCTCAAGAATACAAAGTCATCCTGGGCTACATAGTGAATTCAAGGCCAGCCTGGGCTCCTGAGCTAAAAACAAACAAACAAAAAGCTAAAACCATCCAGGCCGAGGTGAAGCACACCTTTAACTGCGGCACACAGGAGTGTGTGTGTGTGTGTGTGTGTGTGTGTGTGTGTGTGTGTGTGTGTGTGCAGGTGCTGCAGAGGCCAGAAGAGGGCATCAGATTCCCTGGAGCTGCCGACATGGGTTCTGGGACCTGAACTTGGTTTCTGTGCAAAAACAGAGTGTGCTCTTACCCACCGAGCCATGACTCCAGCCCCTGCTTTAATTTCTAACCGCGACAAGAGCTAGGACTGACAAGTGACAGTGGCACGAGCTCCAGGCAACCAGGAGTTCTGTGGCATGCGGCCAACGAGGAGAAGATGTAGCCAGAAAGCCCCCACCTCTTGCTGTGTAGCTCAGGCTGGCACCAAACTCAAAATCCCCCTGCCTCTGCCTCCTGACTGTTGTGATCACAAAAGAGTATGCCTCCGTATCCAACTACAGAGAAGCTGGTTCTTCAAGCTACCTGAACGAGGGGCAAAATCGAGGTTTGAAAATACTGTCTTCTCTCTTTGACAGGGAAACTGAGGCCCTGTCACATGGCAGCCAGCATGTCAGGGTGTCAGGCAGGCACCTCATCCTCAAGCATGACCTTTATCCCCCCATGCCCCACAGCCTGTGAACTTCAGCAACTGATGACTCTTGACCTTTGACCTGTCATCTGTGCCTTCCCAACATTTGCTACTGTCCTTGCCTAGATTCTGCCTCTCACTTGAAGGATGACCCTGCCTATAGCTTCCTGCTGCCACCCTGCATCCATGCATGTGTGTGCACACACACATACACCACACACACACACACCACACACACCATATACACACCACACACATACACCATACACATGCATGTGTGTGCATACACACATACACCACACACACACACACCACACACACCATATACACACCACACACATACACCATACACATGCATGTGTGTGCATACACACATACACCACACACACAACACACACTTGCACGTGGAGGCCAGAGGTCAACCTGAGGTGTCATCTTTAGGCACTGTTCCCTCCCTGCCCCAATAGGCTTTCTCACTGAACTTAGGGTGCACAGGCTAAACCAGTGAGTCCCCTTCATCCTAGTCCAGAGATTACAGCATGTACCAACAATGCCCAGCTTTCTGCAAGGATTCTGGGTTGGCACTCAGGTTCTTATGCTCACACGGAAAGCCCCACACCCATCCTTCATTCTTGCATGTGTGTGAGGGCACAAGCACATACAAACATTTGCGTTGGTTTCTGGGGATTCGAACTCAGAGCTGACTCCCCAGCTCCACCCCCATCTTCCTACCTGCAGCCTGAGGGCTCCAGAACCTGCTTCCATCTGTACAGAACAGAGAGAACTTAGGTGACTGGCAGCTGCTGTCCTCAGACAGCCTGCCTGCCTTTCTGCCTTCTGGCATCTCAGAACTTTGCTTCCTAAGGGACATGGCATCCTGCCCCTCCCTCCTATAGAAAGCAGTCTCCTTTACCCTGACCTCCTGCTGTCCCTTTAGCCAGGGGAGTCCCCAAGGGATCACCCCTTCATAGGACTGAGCCTTCTGGTGCATACCTGGGATTCTTTCACTCAGGAGGCTGAGGCAGGGGATTGAAAATTCAAAACAAGAGCCTGTCTCATAAAACTAAAACCCCTGGGGTGTGGTCTGGTGTCTAACGGGCTTCTCTGGTCCTGAACACTCCGTGTTCTGTCACAGCTCATTGCTAGAGGAAGCAGCGTGCCCTCTGTAACCCCGTGGAGGAAAGTCTGTTGCGTGTGGCCAGCTTCCTGCAGTCTCGGCCCAATGCCTTCCCCTTGGCTGGCTTCACCTGGGGTTCATGTCTGCTTTCTTGCAGCCTTGCCAGCAAGGCACTGAACACAAGACGGTGTTTGTGACCCTCCCATAGTCCTTTGCTTAAAATGTCTCTGGTTTCCCCCTACTCTAAATGGTAAAGAACAGCTCCCTCCGCCCCCCTCCCGCTACAGCTCTGCCCACATACCTGGTCTCAGCTGCCTCTCCCTGCTTAGCCACACTGCCTCCATTCAGCCTTTGTACTAGGCAGGTTTGTCTGGCCTCAGGGCCTTTGCACACATACGTGGCTTCTTCTGGCAGGGAATATGTAACCTCTCTCGTGCTGTCATCTAGCTTTTCTTTCTTCTTTTAGTTCCTTCCAAGTATCCCAACCTGTCCTGATCATACACTCCTGCACCTCCTCCGTCACCCTCATGCCCAACTAAACACCCCAGGGTGCAGGCTGCACAGGTTCCTACACACACCATACCTTCCACTGGAAGTGTCTCCCCATGAGCGGCAGCGCAGTGAGCCCACCTGCCCCGCCCCCACCCTGGCTCCGTGTGTGTGTGTGTGTGTGTGTGTGTGTGTGTGTGTGTGTTCGGAGGAATTGCCTATTTATAAAATCAGGGAAGTCTGTAAATAGGCGTTGAAGTCTTTCCTTCTCAAGGGTGGGGAGGAAGTTTGAGGTTTGCAAAAACAACCCCTCTGTGGCTGACTGACTCAGGTGTGGGGGACTGGTGAGCCAGGTCTGTCGAGAACCATGCTCAACTCACCTTCACCTGGAAGGTCAGGGATGCACTTGGCGGCTGTGTGGGACGACTTTCACACAAGAATGGGATGGTGGCGCGTCCTCCCCAACCCTAGAACAGCCACTAACTCAGGACCTCTATTCAGAGTTGCCTAGAACAACGCCACATCCCGACCACATGGCTCCAGATTGGCCTCATTTACCGATGCCAAAGAAGAGAGGATAAGAGACTTGCTAAGAGTCAGATAGCTAGGAAACAGCTGGACTGTAATCCAGGGTGCCCGGAGGAGTGGCCCTTGATTCCTATTCCCCACTCAAGAATGTAGCCCAGGGCTGCTGAAGCCAATGCTGTGGGACAGAAGTTCTCCAGACAGAAGAATTGACATGCCTCATCCCTGGCACTCTCTGACACGTTACCCTAGGTGGACCCCTCTACTGTCCACCTCTCCACTCCACTTCTATAGGGCTGATGGCCACCCTGTCCCAACAGGCGGGGAAGTGTCCTGCTCCTTTCCCTAGAGGACAGACATGATGATGTTCAGGGAATGAGAGACGGATGCAAAGCCTGTGACACCAGCCACTCCAATCGCCCGGTATCACAAGCTGGGCTGCTTCATAAAAGCAGAGGAAGGGCAAATTTTCCATCTGGAAGCTGTGTGCTGTCACCTGGTTTCCAGTGTGAGGGTGATGCTCCAGCCATGGAGTGCCCAGAAGAAAGGCCTCAGGCCCCTCCTTGCTGCTCCCTTCTGGAATGAGCCAAGGAACATGGAGGAGACATGGAGAAGCCACTCTCTCCGTCATCCAGCTTGTGTCTCCAGCTACCTGAGGAAAACCTCAACACAGCTGACAGAGCAGAGATGACCTACAGGGACAGTCAGGGACAGTGTGGTGTTGCTCCGAAGACACCTCAACCATGAATGTCAAGGACAAGTGGATTGTGCTCACTTAGGGCTGGGGCGTGTGTGACTTTGAGCCTCGTCAGCCTAAAGAGTGCAATCCACTTTTTTAACATGTAGCCATCAAACACACCTAAGTGCACCTCTCACAAGCAGCTGACACCTGCCGGGTGGTGGTGGTGCACACCTCTAATCCCAGCATTCAGGTGGCAGAGGAAGAGGCAGGCAGATCTCTGTTGAGTTTGAGACCAGCCTGGTTTACAGAGTGCATCCCAGGGTAGCCAAGGCTGTTACACGGAGAAATCGTGTCTCGAAAATACCCACCAACCCCCCACACAAAAAAGAAGAAGCTGAAACCCGTGCCTTAAGGCTGTGTCTGTCCTTCCATCTGTCTGTCTGTCTGTCTGTCTGTCTGTCTGAATACTTAATGAACTCACTACCTTTGTCTCAGTCTGGCTTGTCCTGAAATTCTTCTCTATGTCATGGTTAAGGGTCTGACTTTACCCAAGTGGAGCTTCCCAACAGGGAAGGAAGCTCTCAAAGCTGTGTCCCCGCCAGTACCACTGGCTGTGCACAGAGGGCCAGCTGCATGTTAGAATGGCCGGGAAACATTCCTGCAGAGCTGGGATGGAACCTGGGGAGCCTCCTGCAGAGCAGATCAGCCTCTTACCTGGCATACAAGGGTCACACTCAGAGCTCCCAAGCACCCCATAAGTGCAGTGAGGCTGACAGCCACAGCCAAGCTCGGCGCCTCCAGAGGAAGTGAGCCAGTGGGGCACCCCACCCCCGGCTCTGCGCACCTGGCTTCCAAGCCCTGCAGATGGGCCAGGCACGTGCATTCATCTGAACTGTGGAATAAGACCAGAACATGTACCACAACCCTTGCTTGTCCCATCGTGGAGTCGGCAGCCTGTGACATAAGTGGCAGTTGTCCCCAGGCACCCTGCTAATGCCACAGACCACTGTTAGGTGTAAGTCTCAATGTATTTCTGTGGGCTAATGTTACTGTTCCCATTCCCCAGAATGGAAAACCGAGGAGCAGGGAAAGGAAAAAGGAGAAAGGGACTCTAAGGAATTGTGGCCATGCCCATCTCGGCAGAACTGGTGACCACCAGTCAGCTCTGTGTTCTCAAAACCTAGGAGGGCCAGGAGCCAACAACATGGTTCAGCAGGTAAAGTACCTGCCATCAAGCCTGACCACCAGAGTTTGATCCCCGGGACCCGTTTGGTCGAAAGAGAGAATGAATTTCCACAAGTTGTCCTTGGGCGGCCACAACTATGCCACGGCACAGTACACATACGAACACACAGGCACACAAATACATAAATAAGTATAATTAAAAATAGAAAAATCTAGGCATGCTGGACAAGTTCAAAGCATGGTGTACCAGGCCAGGCTCAGCCATGGCAGGAACATGTCGCCTGCCACAACGGGTCCTGGCCAGCCAGTCAACAATGGAGACAGCCCCTCTGTGGTGAGAGTATGCCCGACCCGGCTCCAGTTTCCCAAAGTGTGTCCTAGCTGGGTTCTGCATTCTGGGATCCACTTCCCCTGCTGGCCAACACCCTGGTACAGGCTGGTGACAAGCCTTCAGCACCTCACAATTTATCCCTGCATCTGTCCAGCTTCATTCTGATCCCCAGACCCACTTGGACCCCTATCTTAGTTTCACCTGTGGCTGCTCCTTCTGGGGACACCTCTGCCTATATCAATGCTCATGGTCACTAGTACAAAAACACACACACAAACCAAAACGCAACCTGGACCAATGTTAGCATCATCCCCGCCATGTCACCTGTCTCTCACTATAACCAAAGACTGAAGACAACTTCATTCCACTTGTCATAGGTGGCAGACCCATGCCTTCCATGCTGGGACCCAAGAACCTTCCTGAAGAGCCCAGCAGTTTTACCAAGCCCACTCCTCACTGCAAGTACCCACAGCACCAAGTCTGAGACCCTGCTGTGCTTTCTCACAGTTGGACGGCAAGGAATCCTGACTTTGCTTCAGTGAGACGGTCTCAGGTCTCAAACTCCCTGTAGCCGAGGATGACCTTGAACTCTTGACTCTGACCCTCCTATTTTAGACTCCTAGGTTTGCCCCACCACACCCAGCCAAGCTCTGACGTCATGGTTCTTAAACTAGAAACCAGGGTTTGCATGGTGGACCGTGGCTCCCCTGCCTCCGGGTCCTGTGAAACTTAGCAGCAGCTTTCCCGTCCTGACTGCAGGCACGGTGCAACCCTTACACTGGGGGTTCTCTCTGACCTGCAGGAAACTTCCACAGGTTGCTCCTCTTACAATGGGAGCCTTCAGACAACATTTACCTTTTGGTCTTGGGAAGCCATTTTCCCTTTTGTCTCAGGATCCAACAATGACAGAACTGATGTGTCACCCTGCTGTCACCGAGGGTACGCTCTGCAATCTGTCCTCACAGTTTGAACAGCGCCTGAAAATAAGGTCACAAAATGTGTTGGAAGGGTACAATCTGGGAAGACAGTCAAACAAATATTAATGAACATCTGTTTGAGGGCTGGATCCACCCTGGAGCATCTGTGAGATGGATACAGTAGTCACTGTTACCAGGGAATAGAAACAACCACGTCCACCAATGGAGGGATGGCTAAAGAGCCACACAATGGAATCTAGCCTTCAAAAAGGAAACACTAACAGCTGCTACAGTGTTAAGGAGCCCTGAGAACACCACACTAAGGGAAAACAGCTAGATTTAGCACCTTGTATGCTGAGCCTGGCATGGTGGTATATCTGTAATCTGGTACTCAGGAGGCTGAGGCAGGAGGATTATGAGTTCAAGACTAGCCTGGACTGCATAGTGAGGTCCAGTCTCAAAATTAAAAAGGAAAATCAGGCTGGGCTTTAATCCCAGCACTCTGGAAGCAGAGGCAGGTGAATCTCTATGAGTCTGAGGCCAGCCTGATCTACAGAGTGAGTTCCATGATAGCCAGGGCTGTTACACAGAGAAACCCTGTTTTGAAAAACAAACCAAAAGAAAAAAGAAAAAAAAAATCAGAGATGGTGAGATGCGCCGCAGGTGAAAGTAAAAGTGCCACCATATCTGACAGCGAGTTCATGGTAGGGAGAACAAACTCCCACAGGTTCCCCTCTGGCCTCCACACACGTGCTGTGGGACACACACACACACACACACACACACACACACACACACACACACACAGTAAAAGTGCTGCCACCATATCTGACAGCAAGTTGGTGGGGAGAACAGACTCCCACAGGTTCCCCTCTGGCCTCCACACACGTGCTGTGGGACACACACACACAGTAAAAGTGCTGCTACCATATCTGATGATTAGTTCATGGTGGGGAGAACAGACTCCCACAGGTTCCCCTCTGGCCTCCACACACGTGCTGTGGGACACACACACACACACACACACACACACATACATTTTGAAAAGAAATTCTGAGACAAGCTTGTAACATGTAGCTCTGGCTGGCCTGGAGCTTGCTATGTAGACCAGGCTGGCCTTGAACTCACAGAGATCCACCTGCCTCTACCTTCCTAGCACAGAATTAAAGGTGTGCACCCCTCAACAAATAATTTCCTTTTAAGATTTATTTTTAAAGTGGGTGTGTGTATGTGTCGCGGTGTGCAGGGCTGTGCATGTGAACGCGAGTGCCCTCACAGGCCAGACAGAAGTCCCCCTGAACTTGCAGTTTCATGGGGTTGTCAGCTGCTCAGCATAAGTGCTGGGAAACGAACTCAGGTCTTCTGCAAGAATAGCACACATGCTACCCCTAAGCCATCTTTCCAGGCCCTGGCCCACCTTTTAAAGGAAAACTCTGGGCCTTTCTTTCTCTGGTTCTGGAATGACTATGTGTGATTTTTAAGATTATTTTTAACACAGGTGACAGAGACATATAGTAAAACTTTCAACAATAGAGAGATACATGCCGGTGAGCCAGTCTCTACCCTGCGCCTCCTTCCCAGAAGTGTCCGCTCTGACCAGCAACTAAGTGACCTTCTGGGAGTTCACTTTTTCCCACGAAGGGGGTGAGCATGCTCCCTCTTCACTTTCTTCTCACACAAACATGAGTGACATGCTCCTCTCTCAGAACCGTACTTATATCCTTTTAGGGTGTAGTATGTAGATTGACAGCCCCCCCTGAGCACCCAGGCCCCTTCATCTGGAACCCAGGAGTTTGTCACTTTATGTGTGCACAGCCATTGAATTCAAGATTGTGCAAGAGGAGACTGCCCAGGTGGACACGCTGTCACCAGCAGCAGAGGTGTGAGAGCCGCCAGCAGAGAGAAGCCCAAAGATGTTGGGTGGCCACCACCACGGAGGAAGGCTAATGCATGCTATGTGCACCCTTAAAATCTGGCAAGGACCCTCAGACGCACCCGGAGCCTCTGGAAGGAAGGCTTGGGGGCCTCTCCATTTGGACCATGGAAATTGCTTTTAGGCTTTTGACCCACAGAACTATGAGATAAGAGATGGGGCTTTTTTAAAACCACCAAATGTATATATATAGCCCCTGCTATAAACTGAGAACACTCACAGTCCCCTGGGACCACACAGTGGCAGCTCACTCTAGATGGAGGTACTCCACTGTGGGAATGCAGCAAGGCTGCTGGAGGTCACAAGGGATGTGTCCCACCCCCTTGCCATCCCAGAACCCCAGTGGGTAACTCCTCACACCTTGCATTGTGTGTGTTTGTACATATTCCCAAATGTGAGCCAAGCCAACGCCGGGCATCTTTCTCAGTCTCTCTCCAGGTGACTGTTTTGTGACAAGTCCCCTCACGGAACGTGGAGCCAAGCAGTTCAGTGAGACTAAGCTGAAAATGGAGCCAAGCAGCTCAGTGGGACTAAGCGGAACGTGGAGCCAAGCAGTTCAGTGGGACTAAGCAGAACGTGGAGCCAAGCAGTTCAGTGGGACTAAGCGGAACGTGGA
>NC_022010.1:15461609-15470574 GCF_000317375.1 Microtus ochrogaster
GGGACTAAGCGGAACGTGGAGCCAAGCAGTTCAGTGGGACTCAGCGGAACATGGAGCCAAGCAGTTCAGTGGGACTAAGCGGAACGTGGAGCCAAACAGTTCAGTGAGACTAAGCGGAACGTGGAGCCAAACAGTTCAGTGGGACTGAGCGGAACGTGGAGCCAAGCAGCTCAGTGAGACTGAGCAGAACATGGAGCCAAGCAGCTCAGTGAGACTGAGCAGAACATGGAGCCAAGCAGTTCAGTGAGACTGAGCCTGAGCGGAACGTGGAGCCAAGTAGTTCAGTAGGACTGACTGATAATGAGCCTGCATCTCCCTGCCTCTACCTCCCAGAACTGGGATTCTGGACAGCTAGCATCACCAACGGCTTTTTATGTAAGAACCAGGGTCAAAGTCAGGTCCTCATGCTGGCATACCAGGCACTTTACCAACCGAGCCATTGTCTCAACGCCTCCTGAGTTATTTTTCTAGCTACAGAAGCAAAATATCATCAGTTTGAGAAAAAATATTCAAAGATTTAACCCCTCAAAAGCTCCCTCTCCCTTGAGCCTCTCTCTTCTCTTGTGCCCTGCATCCAGCCCAGTGACTGCCAGGGGCCTCAGCAGCTTTGGCAACAGTGGAGTTCAGCTACTACACAGACAGGAGATAATTCAAGGGCAACCTTCACAACTGCAGGTGAAGGGCCACCAAACCTGACAACCTGAGTTTGTCCCACAGAGTGGATGGAGAAAAATCAACTCTGGCAGATTGTTCTCTGACCTCTACATGCGTGTACACTGTGCAAACACACACACACACACACACACACACACACACACACACACACACACACACACATACTAAATGTAGTTAAACAAAAAAAAGTTGGGTGTGGTGGCACAAATCTTTAATCCCAGCACTCAGGAGGCAGAGGCAGGAGGATCTCTGTGAGTTCGAGGCCAGCCTGGTCTACAAGAGCTAGTTCTAGGGCAAGCTCCAAAACCCTGTCTCGAAAAACCAAACAAAAACAAAACAAACCAACAATCTCCCTCCATGTAGGTAAAAGGAGAAGTTAAAGAACCCTTGAGGTCCCTTTGTTTTTAAAACAGAACTAACTCACATACAGAAAAACATGGCTTCTCCAGCCAAGGACAGAGGGTTTCTTTTTTTTTTTTTATTTACTTATATGTATGAGTGTTCTGTAATAATACCTGCATGACAGAAAAGGGCATCATATCCTATTAGAGATGGTTGTGAGCCACCAAGTGGTTGCTGGGGACTGAACTCAGGACCTCTGGAAGATCAGGCTGTGCTCTTAACCCCTGAGCCATCTCTCCAGCCCTGACTGAGGGGTTCAAACTCTCATGTCTTCCACAAGAAACTAGTCCAAACATAAAGATGATAAAACCCAATGCCTGAGTGGCCATGGAGAAACTTCGCCATGGCTGGAGAGATGTGACCTAAACAGATATCTAGCAACAGGGACCAGCACCTTCCAAATGGCTATGTCTTAGACTTGGCCACTCTGGTTCAGAAACCATCCCACAGGACTCCCTAGCAAGTCCATGGGCAGCAGTGTTCTAACACAGCGGATGGTGTGACCAACCACAAAAACTGCACAGGAGAAGCTGAAAGCCACACGAGGGTCTGGGCAGAGGTGGAGAAAGCAGGCCATTGAGCAACCAGCCTGATAAGTCTGTGCTCATTGCTTGCAAAGCTATGGAGGTGCTGTGCTGGGCCCAGGGAGCGCAGAAGGATGGAGCCTGGATACACAGACACCACAAGGACAACACACAGTGCTGAGGCCTTCCTGGTGGGTGACAGCAGAAAGACACAAAATGAGAAGCTCGGCTCTTTCAGGTGGAGTGGCCAGGCTCCTGAGGAAGTGACACAGGGGCTTCCTGGATTTCAAGAAGACTGTGGGGACAAGAGGAAGGTCCTTTGACAGCGAGAACTTAAGAGGACAGAGTGGCGCATGGGCAAGAGATGAGAATTAAGATAAATTACAGGAAGTGGGGGATCTACCAGGGCTCTCAGCTTGTGAGAATGATGAGGAGCTGGGGGGACAAGAGTTACGCCAGGGACACAATGGTTGGAGGTCTGGACTTGGGCATCATAGTGGCCAGACTCACCATCTGTGTAGGCCAGAACTTGTACTTCGCCTAGATGGAGTGGGAGTTAGGATGGGGCAGCGAAGACTCCAGTCACACACTGGAGTGGCTGGGAAAAGAAGTCCGGTGACATAAGCAGTCCGTGCTTCCTCCTTGCTAAACCATGGCCAAGGGAGGGCTGTGGGCCAAAGGAAGCTCTGGAATTGGGTAAGTCTCAGCCTAGAGATTTTCAAACCCTGCCTTGACCAGCCTTTCAGCCAGGGGAGCCCTGGAGGCAGAAGTTGCTGGCTGCCTTACTCAAGAAACCTCAAGCTGCTGGTGGGTGGTCAGGAAATACTGCAAACCTCGGCAAGTCCCCACCAACCTGAAGCAAAGTGACCAGGATGCGGAAACACTTTCTGAGGGGCAAGACAAGATGTGGAGGAATACAGCTCCCAGGTGAACCTGCGCTAGATGGGGAGGGGGCTACGTCTCCCCTACTTACTTCAGCAGACCTGGGAGATGGGCGCCACTCCCACTCAGAATGCCCTAGGAGCAGGAAAGGGCATAAGACACAGAGAGGCTCAGCCCCACAGCTAAGGCGTGTAGAGCCCTGCACTAGGCGGGCATCGGTGCTGGGTAAAGGTGTGGGACTTGGAGGGAATGCATGCATGCTGCTCTCAGAATACCCGGGCCCCAGCCCACCCACCAGGGGGTTCAAATTGTTTCCAGAAGGAGCTGCGGAATTGGGATTCCTCCTGCTAGGATGCACCAGTAGGCTGACTTCTGGGGTCTCCTTCTGGGGCACTAGCACTACCCCAACCCCCTTCCCTCCTGCTGTCTCCCTGGAGTGGCTGTGGGGCTCTGGAATGGAAAACAGGGCTTAGGGCTTTACACCCACCTGCTGGCCGTGCTGGCTGTGCCTTCTTCGCGGACTCTCTCCACCTGTAGGAGGGGGACACTGTTACCTCCTCCACCGGTCACACAATGATGGGTGTATGTGGTTCCTGGTAACACCCACTAAGAGAGGAGGTGCTTGTCAATGTCCCATTCCCCTGGGAGGATAGCGGGGTGGGAAGTTACAGTCCACGAAGTAGCACCGGACCTCAGTCACCCCATGGCGCCCGCCAGGCCTGGCCTCGTTCCCCCAACATCCCCAACCAGGCCCCAGCCATGACGGACAAAGGTCCAGCCAAGGAGCAGACGCGAATCACGAGGAAGGAGGGTGGCCAGGGCTTCCTTCCTCCCTCCAGGCCCCCAGGCCAGTCGGCTGTCCCGCAGCAGCCGCGTGCAGGGCAGGACACCCTCCAGCCTGAGATACGGCTGAGGTTGGACGGAAGAGGGGCGCCCTTGTTTCCCCCAGCCCCATCTTCATTACCTGACTGCAATCTGCTCAGCTCTGGTTCTCATTCCAGGCTAGAGACTTAGGCACAGCCCAGCTCTGCTGAGCCCAGGGGGCGGTCCTGTGTCCTTGGGGGTGTGGTGTGGCGGGAGTTTCCACAGCTAACTCTAACTTGCTGCAAACTCGGGCCCTATGGAGGCACCAGCGCGCTGAGAAGCCCCAACTTAAGCAGCTCTCCAATGACCAAGGCCAGGGTATGCACAGGGCTGGGACACTTCTGCAAGGCTCCTAGGTGACTGGGTGTTCCCCTGACTACGCGGGCCTCCCCAAGGACCACCTCCTCTCGCCCTCCTCCAAAGCCTTTGTGCTTACTGGACGAGATGCCCTCCTTAGCTGGGTTCACTGGGGCAATTGATTCAAGAGAAGGTTAAAGAGAAAATTTTTCTTTTTTTTTCTTTTCTTTTTATTTTTACATTTACATTTTTTTATTTTTACTTAAAAATTTCCACCTCCTCCCCTCCTCCAATTTCCCTCCCCCTCCCCTTCTCCCTCCTTCTCCAGTTCAAAAGAGCAGTCAGGGTTCCCTGCCCTGTGGGAAGTCCAAGGTCCTCCCCAATCCATCCAGGTCTAGGAAGGTGAGCACCCAAACAGACTAGGGAACAAAGCCAGTATATGCAGTAGGATCAAAACACAGTGCCATTGTCCTTGGCTTCTCAGTCAGCCCTCCTTGTCCGCCACGTTCAGAAAGTCCGGTTTGATCACGTGCTCCATCAGTCCCAGTCCTGCTTTGGTGGGCTCCCATTAGATCAGCCCCACCGTCTCAGTGGGTGGGCGCACCCCTCAAGGTCCTGACCTCCTTGCTCATGTCCTCCCTCCTTCTCCTCATTTGGACCTGAGAAAATTTTTATGTGCACATGGAAATGGTCCCAAGAAGTCAGACCAGGATGTAGCTGGGAAAGGAATGACAGCACCCGTGCTCTCTGGGCTGGGGGAGGGGTAAAATGGGTGGGTTTCTGAGCATGCTCATTCAGACCCGCTGCAGTCCCAAATAGAAGACCTGCTCCAACCTTTTCAGAGTCCCAGCCCTTCAAAGCTACCGCGTGTGAGACTAAAAGCCTTCTACAGTTCCAGTGCTTCAAACAGCCAATATGTCAGTCCAGCCTCATTAAGTGGACTGTAAGCGCCTACAGGCTGTGGGCTAGCCTCCCTTCCCCCCTCATCTAGTGGAGTACCTCAAAGCTGCGGTCTGACTTCAGCAAAAGCTCCTGCTGGGAGTTACAAACCGTGCCGACTGGAGGTGCCTTCAGCTCCTCGTCCTCAGGCTCCGATCCCCTGCTGTATGGGCTGGTTCCTTTTAGCTCTCAACTTGACACAATCTAGAACACCTGGGTGAGAGTCTCAGAGAGGAAACTTCCAGATCGGGTTGCCTGTGAGCGTGTCTGTAGGGGACTCTTAATTGTTTACTGGTGTGGGAAGATCCAACCCACTGTGGGCGGCATCATTCCCTGGGCAGGGGTCCTGCGCCTATGAGAGGGGAGAGAGCTAGTGGAGAGCAATGAAGCTAGCAGAATTCATGAGTTATTCTCTCCCTACTCTAGACTGTGAGCATGAGGCTATTAAGATCCCGCCTTGATGTCCACACTATAATGGCCTGAATTGCGAGGTTCTCATCAGGGCATTTGTGACAGAAACAGAGATGAAGCTAGAACACCGTATAAATTAGTAACTGGGTGCTGACCACCTGTGGTGGCTGCTGCTATTAAACACTGTAAAAGGTCCAGGTCAAGCCAGGCAGTGGTGACGCACGCCTTTAATCCCAGCACACAGGAAGGAGGCAGAAACAGGTGGATCTCTGTGAGTTTCAGGACAGCCAAGGCTGTTACACAGAGAAATCCTGTTTCAGAAAACCAAAAGAAAAACAAAAAATCCCAGTCAGTCAAAGCAGTAAGGCAAGAAACAAGGAAGGTCGAAGATTAAAAAGAGAGGCGCTGTCCTCTGATGCCATTGTGATCCCTGCCTGGGACATCCCACAGACACAGCAGACAGACACCCGGTCCTGTCTAGATACGCAGTGACAGTCATAGAATGACTTCAGTCCCCGTAGAACTCTCGCTCCGGCTGGGTAGAGAGGTGAGGCCACCGTTCGGTAAGATAGAACGAGCTCAAGAAGCCCATGAGCTTAGGTGGGAAATGGTCTTTATTTCCAGTCATTTGTGGTAAGCAGCAAACCAGAAATCACAACAGAGTAAGGCGGTGGTGGTGCATGCCTTTAATCCCAGCACACAGGAGGCAGAGGCAGGAGGATCTCTGAGTTTGAGGCCAGCCTGAACTACAGAGTAGGTTCTAGGACAGCCAGGTCTACACAGAGAAACCCTGTTTCAAAAAGCCAACAACCACAATAATAAAAATCACAACAGGTAAATATCTTAATATAACTTCAAAATCATAGTAGTTAAGAGTATCTATGAACTGGGTTTTCATTCTTGTGTTTGCTTTTGTTATCTTGTGATAGTATCTATGTAGTCCCAGCTGTCCTGGAATTTACTATGTAGACCAGGCCGAGTTCGAACTCACAGAGACCACCTGCCTCTGCCTCCCAAGTGCTGGGCTTTTCATGCTTATAGTTAATATTCACAAAGAACAATAATTCAACACTGCATTTCAAGGTCACTTTGTGCACAGAGAGAACATTGCTCTGAGAAGGGGCCACAGTTTGCAAAAAGCCATGGAGTTGGGTGAGGCGCTGGGTCTTGGAGGCGTGGCCAGGGAGTTAAATAAGCAGATCAGGGGCGTGGCCAAAGAGAAAGGCTAGCGGACTGGGCGTGACGAAGCTAGGGAACTTTGTGATTAGACATTGCCAACCTGTTCTCAACTAAAGTTGCTGCTCCCCTTTGCCCCCCCCCCCACTCACACTTCTTCCCCAACTTGCCTGAGAGTCAGCCACTATCCAGTAGCTCTCTGTAGTGGTCCTGCCCTCTCTCCTGATGCTCATAAGAGCATATCCAGGAAGATGTGAGCCCATCCCTGAAGGATGTGTCTACTTGAGCTCTCTTCCCTCTCCCCCAGCACGAGGAGAAGGCCGCCTCCAGGGGTTCACGTGTCCCCAGTGCTCCTAGTTGCAGCAGCCGACCGCAGACCACTTCCCTTTGCAGAGCACAAGCTGGGTCCAGGCTCTGAGAGAACATGAGAAAATCAAAAGGGAGTGAAATGGAGCCGGGCGGTGGTGGCGCACGCCTTTAATCCCAGCACTCGCGAGGCAGAGGTAGGCAGATCTCTGAGTTCGAGGCCAGCCTGGTCTACAAGAGCTAGTTCCAGGACAGGCTCCAAAGCTACAGAGAAACACTGTCTCCGGGATGGGAGGGTTTTCCCAGACTTACATCTGTTGCCTGGGCCCACTCCGTGTGACTCACCACCAGCTGTAATAGCCCCGTGACCACATCTGCATGGGGTCGGGGACCTGTGTGTAATGATGCAGCATGGGAAGGCTGGGAAGGGAGCTCGGTGGAGGAGTCCTTGCCAAGCATGTGAAGCCTTGGGTTCGAGCTCGGGCACCACCAAAGTGTGTTCTCTGATGCCAACTTCGGCTTTGTTGCTCAGAATGGTATAGAAGAACAGAAGGGCAGCAGTTGGCATCAGGCCTGGGGCTCCATCCTGCCTCCATCCTGCCTGTGCTAGCTGGGTGAGCTTTCATAGATTCAACAGATAGTCTCCGAGTGTCACCTAAGTGCAGACGTTAAAATAGCAGAGGCCGGTGGGTACCACCAGTCTGCACCAAGACCACTCTGTACAGAGAGACACAAAAGAGCATGGTAAAAGGAAGGATGAGGGAGCTCATGGCCAAACATGGCAGCTGGGGGTGGGGGTGGAGGTGAGGACTGTTGAGGTATAGAGGTCAAGAGAGGATTCTCAGGGAGGTGACATCTAAATGCTACTAGAAATGAGGTGGTACCCACCCTGAGATGAGCCACAACCTTTGTTCTTTGTTCGCTTGCTTTTTTGTTTTTGTTTTTGTTTTTTTGTTTTTGTTTTTGTTTTTTTTTTCGAGACAGGGTTTCTCTGTGGTTTTGGAGCCTGTCCTGGAACTAGCTCTTGTAGACCAGGCTGGTCTCGAATTCACAGAGATCCGCCTGCCTCTGCCTCCCGAGTGCTGGGATTAAAGGTGTGCGCCACCACCGCCCGGCTTTGTTTGCTTGCCGTTTGAGACAGGATTTCTCAGCCCTAGCTGTACTGGAACTAGTTCTGTAGACCAGGCTGGACTCGAACTCACAGAGATCCACCTGCCTCTGTGTCTCAAGCGCTGGGATTAAAGGTGTTATCCCTGCCCAGCAAGTGACACTCTTAACACCCTTTGTAGTAAGAAAACAACACTTGCAAGGGGCCTGAGGTGGGTAAAGGCTGTGTTAAGACCAAAGGAGACCCAGGGTTACTGATGGATCAAGAAGTCATGGGCCTTTGAAGCAGGGAGGGACACAGTCTGATTGTGATGTGTGTGTTAAAACATACAGAACATGAACCAGGTGTGGTAGGACACACTTATGATCCTAACACTGGGGACACTGATATAGGGAGTAAGTTCATGACCGGCTTAGAAGACATAGAGATTTCCAGGTTAGCAAAAACTGCCAGCTAAGACCAAAAACGTTAAGAGAGCCAGGTATGGTGGTGCACATCTTTAATCCCAGCACTCGGGAGGCAGAGGCAGGCAGATCTTTGTGAGTTTGAGGCCAGCCTGGTCTACATTGTGACACCATTTCTCAAAAGCAAAAACATTATAGCGAGAAAGGGCTGGCATGAATGCTAACATTTCAGCCACAATAAAACGTGTAGTTGTGGAGATGAGGTGGCTTAGTGGGTAATGTGCTTGCTGCTAAGCCTGAAAGCATGAGTTCGAACCCTGGAATGCACACGGTGGAAGGAGAGAACCAGTTCCTACAAGTTGTTCTCTAACTTATACACACACACACACTGAGGCACACCTGCATACATACACACTCATCACGAACACAAATAAATAAAGTATTAAATTCTAAACAAAAACCTCAACCCTGGCTCTGGTTGCTTGGTGGATGGCGATCACTGGGAGATAAGATCTTAAGTGCAGGTCAGCAATGACCTGTGGGCAGATGGGAAGGAATAGGGGAGAGAACTGTTCCATTACAACTGGGGGCTGGCTATGGAGGGAGACATCCGTGAGCATGGGGAGCTGAAGGGTCTGTGAGGGGTTATCCTAGCTATGCAATCCTATGATCTGAAGTCAGTGGGCAAGTGTCAGGCAGGCAGTAGGTTTGATTGATTGTGTATGTGTGTGTGTGTCAAGTGGAAGCCAGAGTTCAACCTTGGGTGTTGTTCCTCAAGAGTCATCTACAGGCTGGAGAGATGGCTCAGCGGTTAAGAGCACTGACTGTTCTTCCAGAGGACCCGAGTTCAATTCCCAGCACCCACATGGTGGCTCACGACCATCTGTAATGAGATCTGGTGCCCTCTGGGCTGCAGGCATACATGGAGGCAGAATGTTGTATACATAATAAATAAATGAAATCTTAAAAAAAAAAAA
>NC_022010.1:15471404-15485594 GCF_000317375.1 Microtus ochrogaster
TTGGGCCTATCCCGACACAGTCTAGTGTCAGCTGATGGTGGCAGCCAATCACAGGGCGACCCATATGCCTACTCCCTATATAAGCAGCTGCCTTAATGCTCTTGGGGCCCTCTTGCTTCCTGCTCTCCTTCAACCAAGGGCACTCCATTAAAGCGTGATCTGAGAAGAATCCTCGTGTGGTGGTTGTTCTTTCTCGCTGGTCGAGAAGTTCGCTGCAGCTGGTACCGAAACCCGGGATCTTCGGTTGCCAGGCGAGGGTCCCTGCCTCTCGGGACCACTCCCAAGGTCGTAATCCGCTAGTTCCTAAAACAGTACAGTGATAATCTCAATGGGGAGGATCCCTGTTTATCAGGATTGTTATCAGGATTGCAGTCTGGTTTTGTCTTCGGCTAGTTCCTGGTGCAGGGTCTTTGAACAGGCTGGCCCTAGATTTTTGCTTCTTCTCTTCCTGCTGGGAGAGTCTGGTTTGTTCAGGTTTTTCAATAGATATGTGATCCAAAGGTGACTGTCAGTTTACACTTCCAGCAATGGAGTTTTTTCTTTACCCACATTTTCTTAAGCATAAATTGTTAGCAGTAATTTTTAATCTTGGTCATTTTTACAAAGATAAGGTAAAATCTCAGAGTTTTGGTTTGCGTTTCTCTGAGGGCTAAAGGATGTTATGTTTTTTTGTTTTTTTGTTTTTTTTTTTTTGGTTTTTCGAGACAAGGTTTCTCTGTGGCTTTGGAGCCTGTCCTGGAACTAGCTCTGTAGACCAGGCTGGTCTCGAACTCACAGAGATCCACCTGTCTCTGCCTCCCGAGTGCTGGGATTAAAGGCGTGCGCCACCACCGCCCGGCCAGGATGTTATGTTTAAACATTTTTTAGGTGTCTCTCAGTCATTTTTAAGCTTGTCTGTTGAGAGTTTTCAGTTTAGGTCTGTAACAAATATTTTTATTGGATTAATTTTTAATAACTAATTTCCTGATTTCTTCATATATTTTTAATATGGATGAAAAATGGTTTGACAAAATATTGACTATGATCAATGTTTCTTATACTAAATAATAGATTCATTGATAATTTTAAGATTGATTCCTGAACAATTATGTTTGCTCAATTCAAAGGCCAAGAGCAATAATCTTTTCCCAGAAGATCATTGCTACAATTCACACAACTGTATTTTGCTAATGTTATAGCAAAAAATCCCTTAAAGGATTTTATGCTAAATTTTACAAATGGCTCTTCCAATGGAAGAACTACATATATGGCTAATAAAAAAAAGATTGTGGAGCATAACAAGGCTCCTTCAAAGCAACTCATAAAAGTTGCAAGCAGATCCTGATGCAAACGGATCTGACGTGATAACACCAAGCTGACCTTTGCTAAGGCAAGGTGGAAAAGCCCTTACAATGCATTATAAAAAAACCCCGACCTATATATATTTGGGGTGGAGGATATGTTTATGCTTTTTTCACAGAAAGAAAAAAGCTGGATCTGAAGTTGAGGCTGCAGACCCCCACAGAGGAGTTCCAGAGGCAACTGGGGAGAGGTCCTTGGTCCAGTCTTCCCTGCCCCCAAGGAGAGGAGTGCCTGATAACAAAACCTGCTACGCCACTCTGCAGGATGTCGTTCTGCCTCGAGAGTCCTGGGAGACCCGGCTGAGATAAGTGCCAGGATGTGCTTCAGATAGCTAAATCCAGCTCACCTTACTCAGAAATCCCACCTGCCCTGAAGCACTAATGCTGAGCTCCTTCTACAGTTTAAATTCTGGTTTGCTTTGAAACTAAGGTGCAGACTAAACATCTGACAGTTTTAACCTTTGGGACACAGAACTCATTTTAATTAAAATATTAACCCCTCTTCACTTAAGAAGGGGGAAGATTGGGGTTCCTGTCACTGTTGCTCAGAGACTGGAACTGGTGGTATTTAATAACAACAATGTATGTCATTGTGCTCTTACTGCAATTGATCTAATGATATTTGTAACTGCTTATAGATGTTGGGAAAGGTTTGACACACGCTGTAAAATGTTTGGGTTTAATGCATATGCTAAGAATTTTAGATTTTGATCCCTTTTACACTGCCCTAATTGTTGGCAGGCAGCTCACATAATTTTATGTGGAATAGATATTTAGGAAGGAGGATACCTAAGGCCAGACTAAAAGGTGAATACTGGGTTTGGAAAATGCCCTTTCTTTTTGTCTGGAAATGGAGTTATTGGTGCCCAAATTATATCATTAGGAGCTACTCACAGTCTTTTCATTAATGTTAGACGCAGGGGCCCAATGACGGGAGATATTGTGGAGCCCTCGCCTGAACAGCACACCATACAGAGGTTGTATAAACCGGCTCAACATGGCAAAGTGTCAGGACGAGAATTGCACTCCACATGGCCTAAGACAGGGTGCCCTGTGATCTGCTTACTTTAAATCTCGCTAGATACCTTTTATTTGAGGAGCTCCAAGGACGGGTGACTTGTGTCAGGACATCCCCCAACCTAAGACAGGATACTGGGAATCCTAGGACGGGTAAGGGGGAAAAAAGACCTGGTCCCCACTCGACCTAAAAATCATAAGGCACCCCTCTGTTCCCAGGAGAGGTAAATTGCTTCACCATTCGAGAGAAGGGTCTCTCCTTGTCCCAGTCCCTTCTCCTTTAGATCTGACACCATGGTTGGACTCTGACCTGATGCCCTCCACTTAATATCTGCCTGTCTTTATAAAAAAAAAGGGGGGAATTGTAGAGAGCCGGACAGGATTGCCATTACAAGATGGCGCCGACATCCTGTCTTGTTGGAAATAAACAACTCCATATTTGGCTATGCCTTTGGGAGCTGCGTGTCCCCTGCTTCCTGCATGCACGGTGGATAAGGGTCCTTGGGCCTATCCCGACACAGTCTAGTGTCAGCTGATGGTGGCAGCCAATCACAGGGCGACCCATATGCCTACTCCCTATATAAGCAGCTGCCTTAGTGCTCTTGGGGCCCTCTCGCTTCCTGCTCTCCTTCAACCAAGGGCACTCCATTAAAGCGTGATCTGAGAAGAATCCTTGTGTGGTGGTTGTTCTTTCTCGCTGGTCGAGAAGTTCGCCACAGAGGAGGCCAAGGCAGAAGGGAAATCTCTGGGCACTCAGGCTCTGGAAGCTAGAAGGGCCCCTAGAGGGAGTGGAGCCATGTGCCAGGATAGGTTGTGTCCTGAGCCTTCTTGGGGTCTTCCAGATAGGGTATCACACAGGGCAGAGTCCTCACTGGCAAACAGCAGCTCTGCCAGCTCTGCCTTGTTCCCCCTGCTGGTCACTGGTGGAAATGACCCTCCTTGGCATAGCATGGCCTGGTCAGGAGGGAGCTGGTTGTACATGTGGTGTCCAGAGGATAGCTCTCAGGAGTCTCTTCTTCCATGTAGGTTCCTGGGGATCATCGTCACTCAGGTTGGTGGTAAGCTCCTTTCCCCACTGAGTCATCTCACTGGTCCATCCTTGAACTTCTGATCCCCCTCCCAACACCTCCCGAATGCTGATATTACAGGGGTGAACCTAGTTTATTCAGTGCTGGGAATCAAACCCAGGGCCCCATGCGTGCTAGGCAAGGACTCTCCCAGCTGAGCTACATCCCAACCCCCACGGGCTCTGAAAGTCTTGACAGTCTGTTCGTTATAGAGGTTTCACTTTCTTGAGTAGGATCCAAATGCATAAGAAACTCAAAGGAAGAGAATCACAGAGCAGTGGGAAATAACTCCAGCAAAACATCCTTCATAGGACCTGCTGGGGGCGAGTTCACACACATTCAGTACAAAGTTAAGGAGAATTTGTACTTGAAGCAGGGACCTGGATCAAAGTAGGAGTGTGAGGTACATCCACAGCCACCTGGACTCCAGCCTCTCAGGCGCTGAAAGTCTGACTCCAGACCCCACCATGCACAGCAGACACTGGGAGCTGACTCAGAACAGAGCCCTCTGGATTAAAACAATGGGCATAGGCTGGTGTCAGGGCGCACACCTTTAATCCCAGCACTTGGGAGGCAGAGACAGGCGGATCTCTGTGAGCGTGAGGCTAACCTGGTCTACAGAGTGAGTTCTGGGACAGGCTTCAAAGCTACAGAGAAACCCTGTCTCAAAAAAGCAAATAAAAACAAATAAATAAATAGAACAATGGAAATGCTGAGAGGTGAAGAACCTGTTTCTAGCCAGACCTGTCATCCAGATCAGTGGGAGGTAAAGGCGGGAGGGTCACAAGTTCAAGGTCAGCCTAGGAAACTTAATGTGACCCTGTTGCAAGAAGCAAAAGGAAAGCTGAGGCTGTCACTTAGTGGTTCCAGGCCCAGTACCAGCCCCCAAAGCCCATGGTTTTAAAGACTTGGTTTTATTTTCTATTTTCTATGTGTCTGCAAACATTATCTGTGTACCATGTGTGTGCAGTGCCTGTGGAGGCCAGCAGATCCCTAGAACTGGAGTTACAGATGGTTGTGAGCTGCCATGTTTGTGGTAGGAATCGCACTTGGGTCCTCTGGAAGAGCAGACAGTGCTCTTAGGCACTGAGCCATCATTTCAGGCACCCCAAACCCATATTGTTGTTGTTTTTTGTTTGTTTTTAAGAGCCACAACTGGTATGACAGATTCACGGGCAAATTCCATAACATGGGAGGAAGGTAAACACACACTGGCTCTGAGCTTGCAGTCTTTGGAACCTTCTGCTTCAGAGTCTCCTACGGTGGCAGGACAGACAGGGAGCCCAGGAGTGACTGAGACAGGGACATTTACTGGGAAGCTGCTGTGTCTGTTTGTAAGCCCCAGGCTACGACGTTGCTGAACGCTGTAGACACCTCGCTTGGCTGGTCATGTTACAGTAGTCCTGGAACATGGCTGAGGATATGGTGGACAAGGGAGCTGGTGCGATGGCTCACAGGTAGAGGTGCCTGCAGCCAAGCCTGACGGCTCGTACCCACAGTGGAAGGAGAGAGGAGACTCCAGCAAGTTGTCTTCTGTCCTCCACATGTGTGCTGTGGAATGTGCACACACAAATTAAAACTTAAAAAATGTCAGGGCGACCGCTATAAGGAGTCAGAAAGAAGGTAACACCAAGCTGGGCGGTGGTGGTGCACACCTTTAATCCCAGTACTTGGGAGGCAGGTGGATCTCTGTGAGTTCGAGGCCACCCTGATTTACAAGAGCTAGTTCCAGGACAGACTCCAAAAGCTACAGAGAAACCCTGTCTCAAAAAACAAAACAAAAAAAGAATACAACACCAAAAGTGGAGAGGAGAATGATGGAGAAAGAAAACGCTCTCCCACTTAACAGCCTCAAGAGGGGAGTCAGACTCACACCCCACAGTGCTGCAGAGGAACCTGACCACAGGTGAAGGGGGCTGGGAGCTGAGGGCAGTGCCTCACATGTGTCTTTGGTAAACTTGTGAGAGGAAGTCCCAAGTGCCCAGAGCGTCCGCCACATTCGCTGTCTCTCAGGAGCTAGCTGGCTGTAGACCACATGTGATTAGAAAAAGAAAAGAAAAAGAAAAGAAACAGAAAGATGTGGCATCCATGTTGAGTGGTTCCCAACTACCTGTAAACTCCAGCTCCAGACGACCCAACGCTTCTGGCCTCTGCGGCACCTGCACTCACGTGCCCACACAAACCTGAGACAGCCAGAAGCAGACCTTAAACCACCCAAGTCAGGCTCCCAGCTACACCCACTCACTCCAGACCACGGAGCCTGTATCTTAGGCTGCGCAGTCGCGAATCCCTCCACCTGGGAGATGGATGGAGTCCACAGCCTGTCAACTTCAGCTCTTAATCTCCAGTGTTGGCACAGAAGGAAGCTATGTGGTTGTGTGAGGGGAAGATGAAGGAACTCCATGCTTAGAAGGAAGTGACCTGGGGTTCAGATTCAGAATCTGACTCCCCCAAAGTCCCAAGGAACTGATGGCTAAATTCAGCAGATGGGAAATTCACTGCCAAGGCCCCGGGGAGCCCCTCTAGCCCACCCACTCTCCCTACTACGTGTACATAGTAACAGGAATGGCTGGAGAGGCAAAGTCACCAGGCTGTCCAATATAATGACAGGTTTACTTCACCACCAGCCCTGAACTGGTGTGTGGGTTGGTCCTCACTGGGGACACAATATCTGCCACTGTGCTAATTGGGTGGCTGGAAGAGAAAAAGTGTTTTTAAGTGACACCTTGAATTGTTTCCCAATTACATCTTGGCCAAGTGAGTATTAAAATTAGAGCCATGTCACACGCCTTCACACTTCGATGGAAGCGGGTACAGAGACAGGAGGATCCATGTCCAATGAAAGCCTGATCTGTATGATGCTCTCCAGGCTAGCCAGGGACTGTCTCAAAGTGGGGGTGGTGGCTCAGCGGGTGCAAGCCTGAGGACTTGAATTTGACTCCTAAGTACCAACATAAAGATGGACGCAGCCGGGTGGTGGTGGCGCACGCCTTTAATCCCAGCACTCGGGAGGCAGAGGCAGGCGGATCTCTGTGAGTTTGAGACCAGCCTGGTCTACAGAGCTAGTTCCAGGACAGGCTCCAAAACCACAGAGAAACCCTGTCTCGAAAAAAACAAAAAAAAAAAAAAAAAAGATGGACACATAGTTTGCAGCAAAGCTAGTTCCAGGACAGGCTCCAAAACCACAGAGAAACCCTGTCTCGAAAAAAACAAAAAAAAAAAAAAAAAAAGATGGACACATAGTTTGCAGCAATGAACAGACCACCAGCATGGATTACCCTCTGACCTCCACATGCCACCTACGCACCCACCTCTCTCTGACACACACTCACACAGTATGAGGTCCTAAATAAGTCAGGGAGGGCTGGAGAGGTGGCTCAGAGGTTAAGAGCATTTCCTGCTCCTCCAAAGGTCCTGAGGTCAATTCCCAGCAACCACATAGTGGCTCACAACCATCTGTAATGGGGTCTGGTGCCCTGTTCTGGCATGCAGACATACATGTAGACAGAATAATGTATATATGATAAATAAATATTTTAAAAATAAATAAATAAGTCAGGGAGCTGGTTTTGGGTACTAGGGTAAATCTGAGGTTTTAGTTACCCCAAAAATCTGTGCTACGGGTGTGTTAACATAAATTTTGTGTACAGGCACATGTGTGCCTGGTGACTGTGGAGGTCAGAAGAGGGTGCTGGATACTTGGAACTGGGGTCACAGCTGTTGAGTAGTTGATACCACCTCTCTAGGCCCAACTAAGATCTCAATCAGCTCAAGATAAGCTTTTGAATTTATCTAGGTTAGTATTTATTAAATTCTTGCAAGCTTTCTCATCCCAGCACAGGTTTATATGCATGTGGAAGCCAGAGGACTGCCTTGAGTGTCGTTATTCAGACGCTGTTCATTTGTGCCACCATGACCTTAGCCTCTCCTTGGCATGAAACTCACCAATAAGGCCAGGCCATCAGGATCCGTCCTCCCTTGTGTTGGCACTACAAGCATCACACCAGCCTTTTCTTCTAAGGGTTCTGCAGATCAAGCTGGGGGTTCATGGCTGTACAGCTACTTTACCTGCAGTCTTGGAGCCAGTCCTGAACTAGCTCTTGTAGACCAGGCTGGACTCAATCTCAGAGATCATCCACCTGCCTCTGCCTCCCAAATTCTGGGATTAAAAGCATGTGCCACCACCATCTGGCTCTGCACTTAAAGTCTTGTGAGGGTCTGGAGCTACAGACAGTTGTTAGCTGCTCTATGGGTGCTGGGATTTGAAGCTGGGTCCTTTGGGAAAGCAGTCGGTGCCCTTAACTGCTGAGCCATCTTTCCAACGCTTGCAGTTCTGACTTTTTGACCATCAAATTGCTTAAGGTTTTATTAAGAACCCCGATTTGTACTTTACGTAACTAACAAAAACTGAAAACATGGAAATCATGAAAAACATCTACCCATATTTGAAATTACTCAGAAGTCAATATAAACATCAAGCCTGGTATAAGTGTGGGTATACTCTTTTGAGGGGATGGAGGAACCTGTGGTCAGGTTTGCACGGGACAGCAATTCAGGAAGCATTCTTTTCCAGTTCCGCTTTAGGCCGAGGAGGCAGTCTGCAGTCCATCCTTCTTTCCTGGAAACTGCTGGGAAGTGAGTTTTGCTGTGTCTGCTTTCCCTAACACAACATCACTGGCTTGGACCTTAAGTCTTTGCTGTCACTCTGGCTGATGTTGCCCGTGTGCTTATTATGTGTGGAATCAGGATTAGTTTTCTGAGTTAATCCTGTCAGGGAATATTCTGGTTATTCTGTTAGCCTGGGGCAGGAAGCTAGTCTGGGCTGGTGTGCACCTAGAGCACACATGTGACATGCAGAAAGGAACTCAGCTGTTCCTCCCAAGTCCCACCCCCAAACCACATAGGTGACTCACTGATAAAAAAGCAATTTTCTGAAGGAGCCCACTAGCCAACTTGAGCCTTTTTCAGTTAAAAATTTGGTGTGCGTCTTGTGTGTAGGGCACCCACAAAGGCCAGAAGAGGGCACCAGAATCCTAGAGCCCGAGCTATGCACCCTAATATGGGTGCAGGGGACCACAGGACCTGTCATCCTATAGTCCCGCTGTTTTAACTCTCCATCCTCAAGACTTTCCTTCCCTGTCCTCAGGAGCCCCACCACTGCCCTTTTTCTACCAATCACCTTACACTGGATCTACAACCCCCTACACTTGTCTCCCCAGCTTCCTGTCTCAGCTTGCCTTTGGCTTCTCTCAGCTGCCTGGGCTAGCCCCCACTGGGATGCAGAGGGCTCTGCTTCCTCCCCTGCAGTCTAAAGCCAGCCCTTCCCTCCTGGATTAGCACTTGTCCCTGGTCTCCACTTGTTACACAGGTGTATACTGCTTGGTGGTCTTTACAACTATGGCATACTGTATAGAGCAGTAAGGCTGACTGCCCAAACCAGTTTCAGAGGCTTTGACATCCTCAGCTTCAATACCTAGGGGCAGCATCACCTCCCTCTGCGCTATTCTGCTGCGATGGTGCCTGCCGAATGGAATACTTGTCAGTAGTTATTACTCAGCAGGGATGCCCATCCACTCACAACTGGGACAGTAAGGGCCAGGCAGTCATTCACCTTACCCACGGTATAGCCAGGGCCCTGGCTCTGCCCTGAAGTGTCTCACCTAGCTGTAGAGCCAGAACTTGAACATGACCCTTTAGGTTACAAAGGTGTATGCAGGCAAAGGGACAAGACCCTGTACAAGTTATTTTCTCTGCTTGGTCCTATGTCAGAAGGCCAAGGCTGATGCCCTTGAACAGTCTCTGACTTAATCAATGGCTTCCATTTCCCTTCCTCACTGAAGAGGTCTACAGATCATTAGGTTCAGGCTCAACAAAGCAAATGTGTAGGGGGTGGGGAGTAGAAAAGCACCCAGGGCCAGCTCTCAGGCCAGAACAAGACCCCATCTCTGGTCTTGCCCCACCCTCCACTAGCACACAGACACTTGGGAGGCCAGAGGTTGTCCCCAGCTTGGAGCAGAGCACCTGGCTTAACTAACACACACAGCATTCCTCCAGAACTGCAGAAGCAGCAGCAGCAGCAGCAGCAGCAGAAGAACCACCACCATTCCCCCAGAACTGTGAGATCAAAGAACAAAAGTAGAGCTCAAGACAGTCAGGAATTAAGGCCAGAGCTCTGCAGACAGCCCCTCCTCCCTCTTCCAGGCTACACAGCAAAGAGCTAGGCCACACCCCCAAACTGACTGCATGAGGAAAGACAGAAGTGAACTCAGAAGGGCAGTGAGAAAGACAGACAGTCACAAACAGGTTAACAAGCTCGCATTTAATAAGTCTGAAGTCATTCTCAGCACATGGCATTGTACACGGGCATCTGTGGAAACAGATTCATTTTTAACAGGTCGTAGTTTAAAAAAGTCATAGATACTGTGAGTTCTGTATAAACGGGTGGATGGCAAGTTAGTTCCTTTTGATTTATAAGCCTCAGCGTCACCGCAGAATAAAGAATGTAGCCAAAGAAAGCGCTATCGATCACTCGTATAGGACAGTGTTGTTTCTATAATTTGAAGCTTTCTGAATGGACGGGTTCAGGCCTGATCCAACTGTAAAAAGATCACTCAGTAAATAGACTATCTGGGAATTGTACAAATTGTCATTAACTTCCATCATTAATAGCTTACCCAGCACTACATCACTATTGCTATTTAAAGTAAAAACCTGCTTCTGAGTCCCCACGGAGGCAGCCTGTGCACGCAGCCTCGATGCCCTGGCCACCTCATGTCCAGGGCGTGCCAATACAGTCCAACAGAAACTTTGGCTTTAGGAAGGAATCACAAACATTGAAAAGAATGGCTTTAATAGTCATTAAGAGTGCGGTGGGAGGGAGTGTGCTTCAGACAGTCTGGGCAGTGTGGGCAGCAGGTCATTTCTGCCGCCAACACTGCAGACACTTTGTACATGACAAGACAGAGGAAAAGCAGTCCCTTTCAAACAAACTTAAAAAAAATGTTCACAGTGGTTCGTATCAACAGAATGCATTTATGACAATTACATGTACAAACTCACGCACCCTAGGGCTTTCTTTATATCCTAAAGAAAACGAGCATTTACATTATTCATGATTTATACTAAATTAAAAAAAAGGTCAATTGTACACTTCTCCCTCGGTCAGGATAAACTGCCGAGGTGCATAGCTTAATACCATCATCAGAGTTGTCTGCAAAGGGAACAAAAACGCTTTCTTGAATGAAGTGCCTTTCACTCGCTGCTATAACCAGCAAGTGCCAGCAGGAACCAAAATGAAGGAGGGCCTGGCAGGTCTACCTGGGCAAGCTGACCAGCACATTACATTTAAAAATGAAGGTTATGTACGCTATGTTACAAGTCCCAACTAGGCAGTGTCAAGTGACATCTATTTCTTTGCTTGCTTTGTGATCATACCCCTTGGCGGTGTAACAGGTCTCGTGGCGTTGGGCTTCTTTTTCTCTGCAGGCTTTAAAATCTGCAAACAAGAAGACAGCAGGCACCTTAGGGAATGCACTCAGGCTCTCGGAAGTTCCTGCTAACACCGCCCCACCCCAAACTCAGAGAATCCCTCTAGCACATCACACAGAAGGGGCTACTTAGTACATGAGCATTTTTGTGGAGACATGCCATAACATACAGCTAAAATATGTGACTTGGCAAAAAGAAAAAAAAAAGTTTCCATTGGGGGAAAAAAAGGTCTAGAGTTCCCATAGCCTTGTGGAGTTCTGTGGAAGGCACTGGAGTTTGCAGGCTCTGGGAGGTGCTGAGGGCTACCTCAGGACTTCCAGGGCAACACTAACATTTACAGCTGAATGACACTGAGCAAATTTGAGAAACAGCCAACAACTGAGAAGATGTTATGGCAAAGGAGCCCCATATGGTGGCAAACACCTTTAACTTCAGCACTAAGAAAGCAGAGGCAGGTGGATCTGTTACATCAGAGGCCAGCCTGGTCTACATATGGAGTTCTGGGCCAGCAAGTAAACACAGACTGTTTACTGGGGAAAGGTCCCTGTTATTTTTTCCTTCCTTTAGAAAGAGTCCACACATTACTCCATGGAACAAACACAGGTTATTGGGAAAGAAAACAGAGCCTGCTCAGGAAACAGTGATAACTGTTTTTCTGGAAGTCAGCATAGCCGCAAGCTCATGAAAAGAGCTGCTATCTCACCTGGAAAGAACACATGAGGGTTTCATCCACACTCATCATGGCGCCTGCATTGTCAAACTCGCCACAGTAGTTGGGTGCAGAAAACAGAGTGACTAACTGCCTCTTTGCAAAAAACTCATACCCATCTTCAACCACCTGCAGAGAGACAGTGTCAGTGTGAGCATTGCGAGCCTGAGCTGTGCCACGCTCCTTCCCCATAGAGCTTGGCCTCCTGCCGCTCTCCCCAGAGGCACACTGTGTGGCAAGCCATACCTACCCACCAAAATCAACAAGGAGAATCTGCTCACACACATGCTCTAAGTGTACATGTAAAATTCAAAATCAATACCTGATGGGCTCTACATATAAGATCCAAATCATGCTTATGGAGAAATTTTGCAACCACTTCTGCACCAAATGTGAAGGACACTCCTCTGTCATTTTCACCCCAGCCTAAGACATCTTTATCGGGGTCAGACCACAAAAGATCACAAAGAAGACCTTGATCTGGTACATCAGTTGGTCTCATAATTCGCCGAATCTGCTCCATAGATTGAAGATCTGGTGATAAACCTATTAAAGAGAACAGGAAAGAACAGTGAAGGAAGCAGAATTGTTCTAAGCATACTGGCAGCCCCTCCTGTCTAGAGGCTGGTGCTGCCAACGCTGCAGTCAAGCCGGTGGCTCTTTTATTTACTTGGTTTTGGTAAAAACAATGCAGCAACAAAAACCTGCCACCAAATAGGTACAAACTTACTGTCCTGGTGTGCAGAGCAATGGGATAGTCACTTCAACACAAAACACTGTAAAGTAACATCCAGTGACTCTGAATCCACCCCCCCCCCCAACAGAGGGCAGCAAGGCAGACGCACCACGTGCCACCATACCACATGCAATGGCTGGGCCCAGGAACATCGCTTGACTGTGAGGCTGTCCAGACCTCCACATCTACATGAACAGCCATGACACATTGTTACTCATGTACCCTGTGCTGCCTTAATATAATCTGTGTTTTTTGATAGCTGCTTAATTTCCAATATTATCCCCAACTCCCACATCTTTTCAATCTCTGTATACCTTACACACAGCATAGCCAATGGAGCAAAGCAAAACTACTTTTGGAAGGAGACCTAGCAAGAAGGGTCTAGGAAAACACATCTGAACAAATGTACTAGACTGGCTCTATTTTCAGTCTTCCCTCACACTTGACCCAAAATGACACTGGCTATGTCACCATGGACAAGCCCTAGTGTGTGTAAAACAGTGGCCTGGCAGAGGCCATCTTGCCCAGTCTACCTTTCGGAAGGGGTGAAGTTACTTGGATACAGGTGGCCACATACCTCCATGACAGCAGAATATCTTCTCATCCACGATGGCTGCTATCGGTAAGCAGTTAAAACAGTCTGTGAACGTTTTCCACAGCTTAATGTTGTATCTTCTTTTGCCTGTGAGAATGCAGACGGTCACTCCATTGTTCATGTAACCGAAACATGCTAGCATCAAGAGACCTCACCAAACCAAACCGAGTGCCTTTTCTATGGAATACATCTAAAGGCCTAGACTCACTCCTTGCAGGGCCTAGCAACAATCTTTCTGAGCCAAGCTTTCAGGCTAGACAGACCACACACCTCCAGCACCCAGATCCTTCCCTGTACAGGCTTGTACTCCATCCCTAAAGAGGCCACAGATTCCACGGATAACCCTGGAAACTGAAAGGAGGAACACAGCCAACATGTCCAATTACCAGCAATTAATGGGAATAACATCAAGTAGAAACTGAGGTCAGATGACTCTGACCCTACTTCAAAATCCATCTGGTCCTGTACCCTTTCTCTGTTGAACGTGGTGTCTAGGCAGGCACTCACTACCTTTGCTGAGGGCTAGATAAAGGTTCTGTGTCTGCAGTGAGAAGGCCCATGCTCCAAGTGCCCAGGCTGCCTGCAGGCCTCTATGGCCCATATGACTTTACTACAAACCATGGTATGTGTGTGTCACATTAGTAAGTGCTAAGCCACCAGACTCCCTTAAGCACCTGCCACCCAAGCCCAAAACCGTCTCCTAGTAGAAACAGCCCAGAGGATACTGCAGTCAAATGCTCAAAACTTTGGACATTTTGTTTGTGTGACACCCCAATCCTCTAAACCAGCTCCTTTTTTTCCTCCACTAATTCTTTTCAAGGCTTTGGCATCATTTCTGTCAATGATCAACTCTAAGTACAGTCTCACTAGATAATCCAGAGCTGTGTGGGGTGGGCATCTGAAGCCCCACAGCCAGGAAACTGCAGCAGGAGCCACAAGGCTGAGACCAGCATGGGCTATTCAGTAAGAGTATTTCAGAAAAACTCAAAGTAAAATGAGATAAATCCAAAAGACCAGAAAAGGCACAAAACATTATTTTGAAATAAAATGGAGAGCCAGTGTGATGACTCAAGGTTAAAATGTTCACTGTGCAAGCCTGGAACCCAAGTTCAATCCCCGAAACTGAATTAAAGGTGGAAACAGCCGACTCCACAAACTCTGACCTTCATTCCTGTACCCCTCCACATCAAACACACAATTTAAAAATTAAAAAAACTGGGGCTGGAGAGATGGCTCAG
>NC_022010.1:15485694-15487711 GCF_000317375.1 Microtus ochrogaster
AATTCCCAGCAACCACATGGTGGCTCACAACCATCTGTAATGAGGTCTGGTGCCCTCTTCTGGCCTGCAGGCATACATGGAGGCAGAATGTTGCATACATAATAAATAAATAAAAAAACCAAAACAGCTGTTTAATGATTTATTTTTATTTTACATGCGTTGTTGTTTTGCCTGCATGTATGTCTGTGTGAGGAGTTGGATCCACTGGAACTAGAGTTACAGACAGCTGTGAGTTGCCATGTAGATCCTGGGAATTGAACCCAGATCCTCTGGAGGAGCAGATGGTGCTCTTAACTGCTGAGCCACCTCTCCCGCCCCACAAAATGTCATTTTTAAAGCATTTCTTTCTCCACTAAGCATTATTTCAGAAAAGTCAATGCCCCTTTCCTCAGTACAGCTGTGCTAAAAGAACATAACATGCATCTCAAAAACAAACCGTTTCACTGCCAGATCCCACTTCCGCACACTGCCCCCAGCACAGTAATGCCAGCAACAGATGCTCTCAACAGAACCGACCTAAGCAAAATTGTGAAAAGCAGAGCCATTTGGACAGGTTCTCAGAGCTGCACTGGGAACAAAGCCAAGGGTGTTACAGTGGGCTCTTTCCATCCAATCCCATCAGTACCCACATTCAGGTAGCAATCCGTAAGACTAGGATAAGGGCAGCTCCATTCTCACCAGCTCAAGGGAGTGGTGACATCTTTGCCACCACAGTACCTTCAGGCCCCTTGTTCTTAGACTCACAAAGTACTTACATTCATCGTAAAATCCGTAGATTCTATTGATGCTGGCACACTCATGGTTCCCTCTGAGAAGGAAAAAGTTCTCCGGATACTTGATTTTGTAGGCCAGCAAGAGGCAGATCGTCTCCAGTGACTGCTTGCCCCTGTCCACATAGTCCCCGAGAAACAAATAGTTGCTTTCTGGCGGGAAGCCACCGTATTCAAACAGTCGGAGCAAATCATAGTACTGCCCGTGAATGTCACCTGGAGATGAGAACTTCTCAGTGTTGCCATCTGCACAGCCCTCAGCTCAATGACAAAACCCTGGCAAAACACCCCTTAACCGTTCATCACACATGACAATGGCCTCTAACAAGTTCACAGGCAACACTAATTCCCAACCCTGTAGCATATTTAGTCCAACAGACCATGTCCAGAGCCCCCCACAGATGCAACTAATTAATTTATTTTGTGGTAGAGTATCTTGTCTCAGCAAGTTTCCTGCCTAGTGCTGCAGTGAACTGCAGATCACTGAGAAACCTGGGCTCAGCTTCAGGGTCCTGTGTCAGTCCATCCTCTGAGTGTCCAGTGAGCCTAGCTCCTCACAACACTAGCAGCCCATGCACTAGCGCAGCCACAATCTTTAAATGCAGCCAGATCAAAGCCAGGGCACCTCACTCTGAACATACATGGCTTACCCATCCCATCCAGACTGCTCAGTTCTAAAGGATGGCCTGTACCTGCCGACAGCAGAATGAGCCCAACTAGACCAGGCCACCACCCGACCCCTGCTGCAGGACCCTTAGTCCTTCAGAGAACAACTTTAAAACTCAAAAGCTGGAACACTTTCTCGACAACTACAATTTCACTTAACATGAAGGGCCGTCAAGGTGCCCGACTGAGGGTCAGTTGAGTGGGGGACGAGGCACTTAGTCCCACACTCACCACATATCTTCAGTGGTGCTTCAAGTTCTAGAAGGATAGGCTGACTGAGGAAGATCTCCCGAGACTTCAAGCAGAGTCCTCGGATTTCGTTCTCCTGTAGCTGGACATTCTTGCCTGGCTTGGACCCCCTCACTGTGGAAAGAACAGCAATTAGGACACAGCTTCACATAGAAACGTTTAATTTAGGGCCTCAGTAGCCAAGAGCCCTACTGTTCTTGCAGAGGACCGGAGCTCTAGTCCCTTCAACCGTGGCAGGCAACTGTAGTTCACATCTGTGGAGCCTTGGCTGGCACCTGCCCTCGAAACGCACAGGGCCATATGCATAAATAAAAAAAAAATAAATAAAACTT
>NC_022010.1:15487904-15503466 GCF_000317375.1 Microtus ochrogaster
AAATAAAAAAAAAAAACTGGGCTGGGCTTGGTGGCACATGCCTTTAATCCCAGCACCCAACTTTGCATTGGGAAAGGTCATACTATCATGTGATATCACTAAGTCTGTCCTCAGAACAGCCTGACTTAATAGTTATAAATGTCCAGAATTGTCTCCCCATCATTGTTTTCAGAATCGAGTGTAATCCCATGGTCTTTCATTTATGAGGTCTGAGTGTTATTTGCATTTCATTTTAAAATGCCACAGTAGGGACTGCAGAGGTCATTGGTTAAGGACACTAGCTACTCTTGCAGAAAGAACCCAGATTCAACTCCCAACATCCACATGGCAGTTCCTAACTCTGTAACTCCAGTTCTAGGGGGTCCAACACCATCTCTGACCTCTGAGGACACTAGACAAGCATTCAGTGCACAATCATACATGTAGGCAAAACAACCACATACATACAACAATTTTTTAAAAATGCACTAGAAACTAGATAGGTAGATGGCCTGGCTAGTAAAAACTGTGTTGCAAGCAAGCATGAGAACTTAGGTTTGAGCCCAAGAACCCAAAGAAAAGAAAGCCAGCCTGATGGCCCACATCCACAATTCCAGTGCCGCAGAAGCAGAAATAGGCAGATCTCTGGAACTGGACAACCAACCAGCCACCTTGGCAAGCCAGTGAGAAATCCATCTAAGGGGAGAGGGGGCGCTCTTGAATGAATGATGATACAACTCCAAGGTTGTTCTCTGGCATCCATATCCAAAATATGCCATAAGCTTTGTATGTATCCTTTAGTATACACTGTGAACACAATGAGAAAGGTCAGTGCTGGCTTCCAGACATCCAAAACAACTCTTGGCCCAGCACCAGTCATGGCGACTCCTGAGCCCATAGTCAGCCCTGAGCTCTGCTCACCGCCTTAATAAAGTCTGGTCACAGCCCACGCCTCAGGAGGCAAGTGCGACAGCAGTGGAGACATCTGTGCGAGTTCCGGTTACAAGAGCTGAGACAATCATTATGTAGACTGAAGAAACAGCTCTAACTGCCAAGGATCTGAACTCTTCAGTTCTGAAGTGGCTGCTTCATGGAACAGCTGATACAGGCCCCGCTTGCTGCATGTCTGGTTGGTCCAGGGGCCTGACCCCTCAGTGTGCTGGAATCTCTGCTTTCTGGTACCAAAGACTGATGAAGCAGGCACTTGGGTCCCTCAGAGCCAGGCTAAGCAGCCCATTTAAGACTGCACCTATTCATCAGAAGCCAGTGTCAATGAATTTCTTTTTAGTAAACCCTAAACCTAAATGATCTCATTGGCTTAAACTTTGTTCAAATTGCAAGCTTTGTCTTCAAATCAAAAACTATTTGGCCTGATAGCTAAGTAACAACAGAAAGTCTAACCAAGGCTTACGCAGCTTTTGGTTCTGCAGTAGAGCAGATATTCCCGGAGAGGTCTGCTAGGTATCTCCTGCTATGTAAAGCCGTGTCCACTCAAGGCTGCACCTATGCTTGAAAACCAGAGCCTTAGGGAAGCTGGCCTTTCTCTGAAGGAACAAGTTCATCAGGAATGGAATAGTATGCAAAGCAACATCAGTTTTTTAGTGAAAAATGAGCAAGGAAGAACAAGGAAAGGGTGAGCTTTCAAAGCAGGGAGGGAAAAAAAACAGACACAAGAAGGGATAGGGAGCCAGCCAGGAGTGGATCCCTATGTGCAGCTTCGCACTCACCCCAATATAACTGGACTGAAAGACAAAAGTGGGCCGGGAGTTGACTGACACCATCGGGTGTCCTTCCTTCTATTCTCTACCTTACTTTTGGTTACACTGGAGGACTCAGGGATCCTGTCTGCCTCAAGTACTGTGGTAAATGAAACCTTAAAAAGTAGAGTCTGGTGGAGCCAAACACAAGTCTCACTTTTTGTTTGTTTTTTGAGACCTGGTTTCTCTGAGTAGCATTAGAACTAAAACTCAACTCTGTAGATCAGGCTGGCCTCACACTCACAGAGATCCGTCTGCCTCTGCCTCCCGAGTGCTGGGATTAAAGGTGTGTGCCACCAACGCCTGGACACAGGTCTTGTATCTGTAGCAATTTTTAGATACTGAGCCATCTTCCCCAGCATCATCCCCTTTCCATCCTTTTGTGCGGTCCCAGGGATTGAACCCAGGGTCTCCAGGCTTACATAGCAAGCACGTTTACCCACTGAGCCATCTCTCACCAGTCCCTCTTCTATGTTGGTATTGTCCAGGCTGAGCAAGCAGCCTTCAGGCCTGACCAATTGTGAGAGATAAAGTAGCCCAGCAATAAGCATTTGAGAGAGGGGGAAACAGCAGCCAAGCAACAAAAGCTTTTCTTCTCCCCCCCCCCCCCACAGACAAGATAAGCCGCAGACAAGATAAGCTGCACTCAGGACAGAGATGTGGGGGACCTCTGCCTTACTGGCCAGAAACCTGGGCAGGCTGCCCAGCAGGTGACTTATTTTTGGTTAGAAGGGAACTCTTGGACGCTTCTGGTTTCAATAGAAATTTTCTTCAGCAGAGCCCACACTTGTGAATGAGTGACCCATTCTTATCTTATGTCTTTAATGAGAATCTTCATTATCTAACTTCTGGTACAGCTCACAGGCTTCCTTTGTTACAGGGTTCTACTGGAGAAAGTCAGATGTTGCTAATATTCCCTGGTTCTGAAAACATCCACTGCCACTTTAGACAGTTTATGAGCCTTTTATTTATTTATAAGATTTTTGAGATAAGATCTTACTACATAGCCCTGATCAATCTTGAACTCAGAGATCTGTCTGCCTCTGCTTCTGTAATGCTGAAACTAAAGATGTATATATACCACCACTACCAGCTGTTATTCTTGACACAGGAGTTTACCAAGCCCAGACTAACCTTGAAATTCAAAATCTCCTGTAGCCTAGTAGCCTCATCCCCTCCACCTGGCTTCTTTTCCATTTTTCCCCCCAGAATGGGACAGGAGTTGAGTATTGTCCCTTCTGATGAGATGTAAAGATTAGATGCATCTCTTACAACCGATTTATTTCTATCTGAAAACTGGTACACATTATTACTCATGGCGTCAGAGCTTAACTCTGACATCTAGGTAGTTCAAGGGAAAACAAAATACCAAAACCATCTGCTGCCAGAGCTGGCAACAGCTGCTAACTGCAAGGACTTCTCTTCAGCTGAGGCCGCTCCTTGCCCCAAGAGCACACCACTTTCTGAACCACTGGCAACCAGGTCCAACTGTCAGTCTGATTGGCCTGCTCATTGGTACCCCCTGATGTAGGAGGAAGTCTGCACCCATCTTTCCTGTTAATTTAAAACTTTGGAATCAAAACACAAAACATACCTTTAATCCCAGTACTTGGGTAGCAGAGGCAGACAGAGCCCAAGGCCAGCATGGTTTACACAGAGGAAACCCTATCTCAAATAGCTGCCCCCCCCCCCCCAAACATAGGTTTACACTCTTCAAAACAGGCTTTGCCAGGCATTCCCAGTGAGCACTGGGTATGTTCTAAAAACTGCCAAATCAGAAAGATCTGCTTTACCTCTCAGTGCCAAGCAGAATGACTCCCAAAACTAAGTTGGAGGACCTACTAGTTCAGCCTGGCTTGGTGCTATAGATCTTCACTGCTGCTGGGTCTGCCTGCCACTCCCAGAGAGGCATCTTCTGGCAAGAAGGGGACCTAGGCATGCTGGTAGCTAACAGCAAAAGCTGTTCTGCAGAAACTACCCACCCAAACATCACTAACATCATCAGTACATCATTGAAGTTTCACCGAAAACTCCACTGTTAATAAACCAGAGCGATAAACCCAAGGTCAATCAGGGTGCTACCAATGGTCATTTGCACCCCTAGCATCTCTCCAGACAGCAGTAATTTTCCACAGCCTAGCAACAATCAAAGGAGACAGCATTACAGGAGGAGTAGGAGACTGAGTAATGGGGGCTAGAAAAGCCTTCTCCATGGAGTTGGTGGAACCCTTGCCCGTCATGCACCAAGCCCTGGGTTCCACCCCTGCATAAAACTGGGCTTGGTACCAAGAGAATCTGAAGCTCAAAGCCATTTTTATCTACACAGAAGTGTCCAGACCAGTCTAGGACACAGGAAACCAAGAGCAGCACAAAGGAAGAAGTCAGCAGCCCTTGCTATCTGAAGACAACCCTACTCAAGCAGCAGTCAGCCAAGTGCACCAGCTTTAGTGCCAGCACTTGGGAGTTAGGATCAGGCAGGCTGCTGGGAGCCCAAAGCCAGCCTGACCTACACAGTGAGATCATGTTTTTTTTTTTGTTTTTTTTTTTTTTGTTTTTTCTGGAAAGGGGTTCTTTGTGGCTTTGGAGCCTGTCCTGGAACTAGCTCTGTAGACCAGGCTGGTCTCGAACTCACAGAGATCCGCCTGCCTCTGCCTCCCAAGTGCTGGGATTAAAGGCGTGCGCCACCACCGCCCGGCGAGATCCTGTTTTTTTTTTTAAAAAAAAAAAAAAAAAATTACCTTAATAGTATTTTAAAATTTGTTAGAAAAAGATCAAGGCCAGCCTGGTCAACAGAGAGAGTTCCAGGACAGCCAAGACTGATACACAGAGAAATCCCTTCTCAACAAACAAACAAACAAATCAAAAGAGATCTGAAACTAATTAAATTTAGTAAATATTTGCAACACTGTACACTTTCTCACTAACAACCAAGTTATTTTCTACAAAACCTGGAAAGCTCACTTGGGAGGCAGAGGCAGGCGGCTCTCTGAGTTCGAGGACAGCCTGGTCTACAAGAGCTAGTGCCAGGTCAGGCTCCAAAGCTACAGAGAAACCCTGTCTCAAAAAACAAAAGAAAGGAAAGAAAAGAAAAAAACCTGAAAACTACAGAAACTTTCCAAGAATCCTCTTTTCCTCCCAACTACCAACAAGAAAAGTACTCTTCCCACCTCACTGCTGCACACCATCCCTGCCAGTGGGCTGGGACCTGCTGCCATCATGCACACTCCAGACTTTAAGGATGATTTCCATTTCCTCAATGTGGAAAACTGAAATGTGCCTAAAAGAGTTCTAGTTGCTGGGCAGTAGTGACACACGTCCTTAACTCTGCATTCGGGAGGCAGAGGCAGGTGGATCTCTGAGACCAGCCTGGTCTACAAGAGCTAGTTCCAGGACAGGCTCCAAAGCTACAGAGAAACTCTGTCTCGAAAAACAAACAAACAAACAAAAAAAAAAAAGGAAAAGAAAAACAAACAAAAACAACACTCTCAAGGACTCATTTTATTTTCTGTGCTGAACATGAAGCCAATTCAATGAAAACAGAGTATTTAGCCTAAGCCAGGTATTGGGCTGTCACTGTCACCTCAACAATCTCATCATTCAGGTGGGAGGCAGGAGATCAAGAGTTTAAGGTCATTCTCAACCACAGGTGAGCACATTTCAGCATCAGTGCCTTACCCATCTAACCCTATGAATTTCCATTTCTTGTGTAAGCCCTAGAAATACACCTTTCAAAAATAAGGATGTCACTAACCCTAATACTGGAGGGGGGAAACATCCACAGAACCTATGAAGGCAGCATCTTGCCTTCATCCTCCTGATAGACAACTGTGACCTCAAGACTAAGATAAAAATTCCTTCCAGAGCTGGGCAGTGGTGGCTTAAGCCTTTAATCCCAGCACTCAGATTAAAAATTAAAAAATTAAAAGAAAAAATTCCTTCCAGAATTCCTGCGCAGGGAAATGGGATCTGCCTTACTTTAAGGGGCCTGTGGGGTTTCTGCAGCTACAAGGCAGTTCCCACCTGGACCCTTCTCCCTCATATTGTAGACTGTGAAGTGTGCCAGCAGCCCCAGCATAAACCAATGAAAGCCTAGGATTGTTCTGCTGCCCCACGTCTCCCAAGCAAAGGGGCAGTCAAGGTTCTGGGAGTCATCCTTGCCAAAGTGGGGTTTTTAAAAAGGCCCAAAGCACCTGCAGATCAGTCCTGCCCTGTCTTCCAGCTGAAGTATGAGAGGACAGACCTATCCATGCTGAGAGCCAACCTTTAAGTCAGGAAGTCCCTATTAAAATGATCTTGCCTATGTACTCTGCTCAGCTTTAAGATCTGCTTCAAGACAGCCTTATCTTTCAGAAAGGACCTTAGCTACAGCCATCTGGAAGCTCTAGAGCAGGAGCCTTGAAGAGCCACAAGCAGATTTAGAGACTTAGGACTTCAGACTGTCTTCAGAAAGATGAAAACTGATTGGTAAGCACTCTGTATTAATGCAGCCACTTCCCCTGCCTTGCACCCTGGTCATGACCTTCCTTTTCAGAAACAGGCTTCTCACACACTGAGATGTGAAGCAATTACAATCACCTGGTACTCAAGAAAAATGCTAGCGGTTTCATGACGCACCCCAATTCCAATCCCCCCTTAAAAACCAAAACAACAGAGCAGGAGACCAAGTCCAAACACAGCTAGACTATTTTCTACTTAAATCTCTTCTGCTTGAGCACGGAAGCAGCAATGTGCTAACATCAGAATGTGCTAAGGAGTAACACACAGACCTTCCATCAGAGTGGCTGACCATGGACAATATGGGCTGGGCTCAGGGAAAAGCTACTGCATTCAGTGATGCAAAGCTGTAGTGCTTATGACCCAACCCCAAACCCAATTTCCTGTTTGTTTCTTTAAATAGGGTCTCTGTAGTCCAGGCTGGCCCTAATGAACTCATTATGCAGCAGAGGCTAGCCTTGACATCCTGACTGCATCTAAGTGCTGGGAATACGGGTATACCACGTCACTATTTAGCCTTGGGTGGCCTGTAACTCTAACTTATCCTGTGAACCAGGCTGGCCTTGAACTCAAGAGATCCACCTGTGCTTTCCAGATTTAGGATTAAAGGTCTGTCACCATGCCCATCGTAAAATTTATTTCTAATCGTCTGTCTGTTGGAGTTAAGACCTGTATGTATGTGTCATTAGAAGCCAGGTACCTGATCCCCTAGAACTAGAGTGATAGGCACTGAGCTGCCTGCTGTGCGTGTTGGGAACTGAGCTTGGATCCTCTGAAAGGAGTAATATATGCTCTTAACCATCTCTCCAGCCCTTGTTTGTTGAGACATGTTCTATGTATGGCTGGCTGGCATGGAATTTGTTATGTGGACCAGGGTGGCCTTTCAACTCACAGTTCTGGAATTAAAGGTGTGTGCCGCCATGCCCAGTGTCACCTTTTATTATTAAAGAACCCCTTAACTAGTTCATACAGCTCTCAAACTAGGACTTTCGTGAGACAGATGTTGGTTGCTACCCAACACAGCCTGGCCTAGAACGTCTGGATTATCATCATACCTCAGACTCCAAAGTGCTTAGGGTTGCAAGGAGTCCCCACTACAAAAGATCAATTATCAATGTGAAAAAAATGCCTCATCAAGTGACAAATCTTATTTCTCCCTTTTAGAATTAAACTCTTAATTTTTTTAAAATTTGTATTATGTGTGTGCAAATACACACTTGCCGGGAGTGTTTGTGGAGGGGAAGTGAATGGATAACTTCTAAGAGTCTGGTTCTCCTCTCAGTTTCATGTGAATCCTGGGGATCAAATCAGGTCTTCTGGGGTAAGGGCAAGAGCCATCAGGTGAGCCATCGCTATAGTCTAAGAATTACTTAAATCTTACTTCCAGTGTTTAAAGATAAAGGTCCTGAAGGCATTACAGAAAGCATAATACGACATTCTCTAAAAATGTACACACATTCTCAGCAGATGGCTGTGGTTTCTGTTAAGTTCATGTACAGAGGTAAAAAGAAACATATACTGTGCAGGTAGGTTATCATCAAAAGCATTTAGATAGTGTCTTACTCTATTAAGTTCAAAAGAAAATAAAAACCAGCCTGGACATGGGGGTACAGTACTGGATTCCAACACTTAAGGAGGCAGAGGCAGGCAGATCTCTGAATTTCAGGCTAGCCTTTGCTTCGTAGTGATACTCAGACTCAAAATTTAAAAAGTAACTGTCAAAGGGCTGGAGAGATGGCTCAGTGGTTAAGAGCACTGATTGCTCTTCCAGAGGACCTGGGTTCAATTCCCAGCACCCACATGGCAGCTCATAACTGTCAGAAGATCCAGTTCCAGGGAATCTGACACCTTCACACCAATGCACATAAAATAAAGTTAAATAAACCATAAAAATATTAAAAAAAAAAAAAAGTAACTGTCAAGAAACTAAAGGGGGCTAGCCAATTGTGGAGCATGACTTTAATCCTAGCACTTGGAAAGCAGAGGCAGGTGGATCTCTGAGTTTGAGGCCAGCCTGGTCTATACAAGAGAAACCCTGAACCAAACCCCCCCCCAAAAAGGAAAGAAAAGTGTGTGAGGGCGGTGAAGTGATGGTTCAGCAGTTAAGAGTGCTTGCTACTCTTGGGGATCATCTTGGTCCCATTTCCAGCACAGACGGCAGCTCACAACCATCTCGAACTCCAGTTCCAGAGGACCCAATGCCCCTTTCTGACCTCCTTAGGCACAGGCATGCATGTGGTGCACATATTCACATGCAGACAAAACTCAAAATATAAAATCTAAAAACAAAGTTTTTTAAAGGCTGAGAAAGGAAAGCTAGTGAGGCAAGTCTGACCTATGTTAGATCTCCAGGATCTCCACAAAGATAGGACCAACTACACCTAACAGTCCTCCACTCCCGTGTGCTGTGGCCTGTATGCACCACACACAAAAAAATAAAAATAAACAAATTTAAAAACAAAAGATGAGCCAACTTTCAGCACAATTTTAAGCATTTAAAAAAAAAAAAAAACAGGCTCAGGTGGTGGCACATGCCCTTAATCCCGGCACTCAGGAGGCAAAGGCAGGTGAATCCCTGTGAGTTCGAGGCCAGCTTGATCTACAAGAGTTCCAGGGCAGCTAGGATTGTTACACAGGGAAACCCTGTCTCGAAAAACCACACACACACATACATAAATTAAAAAAAAAAAAAATCAAATCTGAATTGGGGATGCAGCCCAGGTGGTGGAGTGCTTACTCAGCATGGAGGAAGCCTTGGGTTCAAAAACCAGCACTTCATAAACACAGGCTTGGTGGCTTGTAAATTCTAGTACTTGGGAGGCAGAAGGATCAGGAGGTTCAAGGCCAGTGCTGGCTCCTTGAGACTCTGTCTAAGGGGGATGATGATAAAAGCCTTTAATCCCAGCACTCAGGAAGGGGAGGGAGGCAGATTGATCTGAGAGTTTGACCCTAGCTGGCCTACATACTAGCTCCAGACCAGTCAGGACAGAGAGACCTTGTCTCAATAAAAACAAAACAAAAGAGACCCTATCTAAACAAAGCATAGTATTAAAGGGAGAAAATGCACAAATTTTTAAAAAGACACTTTACTTTTCTTTCAAGGCCTCACTTGAAAGCCTCCACCAGCAGAACTGTGCAGTCCGTCACCATGTCCATACTGCATGTTACACTCCAAAAGCAAAAGCAGTCAAAGTAGCTAGTTAACACTGTCAAGGGCCCAAATCCAGAAAGGGATTCGGACACCTCAGCATTGCTCCGGAATTAGTGGGGAGCGGGATTTTGAGACCCTATGTAAAATTTTAATCTCACAAGTAGGAACCCACTGCAGCGCCCCCCCCCCACTCCGTCTTAAGTCGGACAAAAGAAAGCTTTATCTTTAACCTTTCCTATGCCACAGGGTATGCCCTGCGCTCCCACAGGGTGAACAGTGAAAGATAACAGGTTCTGTCTACATCTTGGCTGCCAGGGGTTTGAAACCCGACTGTTGACTGCGTCCTTGGTCCAGCGAGGTCTTTGAAGTTTCTCCAGCGAAACACTTCCAGGATAACAGCACCTACCTGGCAGGGCGCTCGCTGAATGAATGCAGCAGCGCGCCCCTATCCTCAGGACAACAATCTGAGGAGCAGAGAGCGACACTGTCACCCGGCCGGGGCTGGGTCTGTGTGCAGATGCACGTTCAAGGGGAAAGAGCGCGGGAGGGAGGATGGTTTGAGTGGGGAGGAGAATGCAGACACCGGGCTCTCATCGCCCTGGGACGTCGCCCCGCCAAGTCACACCGACGGGTCCTTGGGCGCTCCAGATTATGAGAATGTGAAAGCAAGGACGGGGAGGTGGGGTCATAAAAAGACGGGGTCCCCACACCCGGAGGCGCTGTGTGAGCGCCCCAGAACCAAGAGGCTTCCCAGAAGGACCGCCCCCCCCTACTGGGCCTGGTGCCCACCGGCCCCCGCCCGCTCGCGCGCCGCTCACCTTCCAGCAGCCGTTGGATGATGCTGTCGATGTTGAGTTTGTCGATATCCGCCATCGCCGTCCCGCCGCCGACCCTCCCGCAGCGGCGCCGCCGCCGGCTCGCGCCCGGGTCTCACACGTCCTCCTTCCTCACGCCACGAGCCCCACGAGCGGTGGTGGCGGCGGCGGTGGCAGCAGCAGCCGCGGCGGGTCCCCCCCCCAGCCGCCCCGCTCCCGGCTTCCTCCTCCTCTCGCCACTGGAACCACGAGAAGAACAAAATGGCCGCCGACTCGTCAGGCCAGCCTCGGGCGGCGCACGGATGCGCGCGCGGGAGTGCAGCGGCCGGGCCGGGACTTCTTTACAGGCCCATAGGGCGCGCGGGAGGGGGCGGGGCCGGCTGCTGGAGGGGGCGGGGCCTCCGTGCGCAGGAGGCGGGGCCCTGGCAGAGACGGTTGAGCGACACCGCATCCGCGCGCGGGATCCTTCCGCCAAACGGGCGAGGGAGAAATAGAACACCCCCCATGGCTGGAGAGTTAAGTTGCAAAGTTGGCGCGCGCGAGTTGGAGGTGGCTATTATCGGGCGGTTGCGCGCTGCGAGGGTGAAGGTCTCCTCTCGGTCCTGCTGCTTTAGACAGACAGATGTCAGCTGACTTGGCGGGGTGGGAGCCCACCAGGGAGTCGCCCCTCAAAACCAGTCTGGGTTGAGGTTGCCCAGGGAGGATCATAAGGAGGTTAGAGCGTTGGGGATTCAAATACGATGGCTCATACTGGTGAACAAGAGGAGCTAAATACATGGCTCATGGTAAGAACGCTTGTCTGGCATGTGTGAGATCCTGGGTTCAAGCACTGCCAAGATTTTGTAATACTACAATAAAGTATCTAAGATCCAGTATTTGAAAAAAAGAAAGCCTGCCCCAGATAAACCAAAATGTTAATCCATCGTGAGTGGCGTATATTTCAGTGACCTGGGTACCTCTTGCGTGCGCTTCTGCAATTTTACATTTTTGGCAGAGGTTGGGAGAATTCTGTAAGGTGCCAGAATTATCTTTGAATTATTCTTCTTGAACTCAGAAAGTTATATAATAGCTGAAAGATTCTCCCCTGGATTTAATGAGCGTGCGTGCGTCAGAAAATAAGATGGGAATTTGCACATTTCGCCGGGTTAGAGGCTGCTCTGCGCCCGCCGGGCTTCAGCATATTGGGCCGTTGCTTGCTTCTGGCTTCCTCGACTCCCCAGAACACCCTTCTCCAGGGAGCCCCCAACTCTACAGCCTCGAAGGCTAACTGGATCTGGAATTGCACACCCACCTGACCCTTTTATCTCTCCAAGCAACACTTCACAGTTTACAAAGTCCTCTTCCCCACCCCCCACTCCAGAAGCTCATGATTTTCAATGCAAGGGGGATGCACGGATTCCCTTTCTTGTGTGTCCTGCGAGGTGGCTTCCCCATCTGGAGATTCATTTTCTGCAAGCATTGCCTTCCCAGGCCGCAGCAGCATGGCGTGGGGTGCACCGACCCGGATCTCTGGCACCCTTCCTTCTGCTGGCTGCCATCCACGGTGGAGCTTCAGATGGCCCCGGTGCCTCTCAGGGGTCTGCTCCATTTTGCTCAGTCACCAACTCACTCTCTCATGCTATGGTTTTGCTCACCAGTCCTAAAAGTGTCATTTGTCAGCCCAAAGCACCTGGCTCAGTAGACATCTTGACATCTGGGGTCGATGCCAGTCCCTGCTGTGAATATCTTGTGTGGCTCCCATCGAGTTTCTGGGACCTTGGGCTCCTCCAGGGCAGGATGTGTCTTTGCAATGTCACTTTGGGGGAAGGAATATGAAAGACAGGTTCACGCAGGAGTCAAATATTTGTGGAGTGCCTACTCTGTTTTGAGTGTTTTCTAGGCGTGGAGCAGGGTGAGCAAGACAGAGAAACCCTCTCTCTTTCCTGGGAGATTCATATAGACACAAACACACTACACTCTTATTTGTATGAACCAAAAATTGTCCCGTTGTAGGGGCCAGCTAAATGACTCTGTGGGGTAAAGGTGATTGCCACCAAGCCTGCCAATTTGAGTTCCAGCCCCAACACCCTAATGGAGGAAGAGAGAAAAATGCCCACAAGTTGTCCTCTGACCTTCAAGCAAACATATATACAAACTAAATAAAATGTAACAAAATATTTTAATGGCCAGCCTAGTCTACAAGAGCTAGTTCCAGGACAGGCTCTAAAGCTACAGGGAAACCCTGTCTCGAAAAACTAACCAACCAACCAAACAAACACTACAAAGAACCCTGTCTCAAAAAATAAAAGCAATCAAAAAAATTAATGGAAAAAAATTACCTCAAGGCCGGTTATACAACTTTAATCCCGGCACTGGGGAGGCTGAAATCCCGATACAATCCTAGAGATTATATATTCCCGTCATTCCCATTTTCCACAGATAAAGTTAGGCACGGAGAAGCTAGGTGGTTTACTGAAGGTCACACAGCTGGTGAGTTAGTTCCAGGACAGGACTAGAATTGGAGACAGCCTGAAACCACAGTATTTTGTTAATAAATCCCTAAATGAGGCCTCAGGAACCCAACAAACCGTGGCATACACTGTGTGCATCACTATGGGAAAACCAATGGCATGATCTAAATGTTTATGTCCACACTCGTAATTCTCAGTCCACGTGGTGACGGCCGAAGGAAAGTAACAGAGTGAGCTGATACGGGGGACAATTTCTGCCACTCAGGCAACCTCGGGGGCAGTTCCCCTCCAAAGTCCAGAACCACGCCTGCTTCTTGAGAATGGGCAAAGCTCAAGTTAGAGCCTGAACTGCATCCAGGAACCCAAAGCTGTTAGAGAATGACCTTCAGCTAGTCATCCCCCTGCCTCCACTTCCAGAATGTTGAAATTGCTGGTGCCACTGCCATAGTGGAGACAGAAGCCACGCTAGGAGACCACTCTCCCAACAGAGCCATGTCACAGTCCCCTCAGGAAATTTGAACATACAGGTTTTAAAATTCAGTGTTCTGTCTGACCTACAGAGTGAATTCCAGGGCAGCCAGAGCTGTTAAACAGAGAAACCCTTCTGAAAACGAAAACTGCGGGGGCTGGAGAGATGGCTCAGTGGTTATTAGCACTGGCTCTTCCAGTGGACCAGGTTCAATTCCCACCACCCACGTGGTAGCTCACAACTGTCTGTAGCCTCAGTCCCAGAAGCTACCAATCCAATACCGTCTTCTGACCTCTATGGGCACACACACACACGCACACACACACACACACAGTTGGATCTGTGTGAATTCAAGGCCAGCCTGGTGTACAAGGGCTAGTTCTGGGACAGCTAGGGTGGTTACACAGAGAAACCCTGTCTGCAGGCATAGAGGTGGTGCACACTTTTAACCCCAGCGCTTGGGAAGCAGAGCAGAGGTAGTCAGGACTGAGAGTCCTTAAATATCTGTCTCCTAAAACTTTTTTTCCCCCCGAGACTGGTTAGAAGCTTGTCGTGTAGACCAGGCTGGACTCCAGCTCTCACGGATTCATCTGGCCTCTGCCTCCAAAGTACAGGAATTAAGTGTGCACAAGACCATCACCCCACCCTGGCTCCCTCAGCTTTTATTTTGCTAATTTTTACTTATTTATTTGCTTCTTTGTTTGTTAAATTTTTGGTTTTTCAAGACAGAGTTTCTCTGTGTAACAGCCATGGAACTTGCTCTGTAGACCAGGCTGGTCTCGAACTCACTGAGCTCTGCCTCCATCTGCCTCAGGAGTGAGTGCTGGGATTAAATGTGAGCATTACCTCACCCATCTCACGCTCCCACATTTTAAAATGAATACGTGCTGGTTTACCTTGCTTGTCAACCTGACTGGAAGGAGAGGTGCCTAGAGATTGGGGGCGTCATCTTGATGTGTCTGTGAGGTGTCCCCAGAAGGCCCTCAGCCATCCGGGGTCTAACCCATTGAGGACGTTGGGAGAATTTTGGATGAAGTTGGTCACTAGGGTCTTGGCTCTGGGCTGCCTCTTTCCTGTGACTTTCTGTTTCCTGGGCTAAGGGATCAACAAGGAAGATCCTGGCAAGGAAGTCCAAAGTGGTGTGGCCTCCTAAGCTAAGGACTCTGTTAGCATCTGCAGGCCTCTAACTCTGTCCCTGGAGCCAGAAGAGTGGTGGTGGTGCAGGTTCACACACTAAGGAATCTCCCCTTCCCCAGGAGAACAGCCACCCTCCTGATAAGACTGCACCAGCACACCAGCTTCCATTGGTAATTAAAACTTCAAGAAGGCAGGGTAACAAACCTACAAAAGGAATCTTCCACACTAGAAGCCCCTCTGCCCACAAACACCCTCCCACCCCAATCCACTGGTGGTGGATTCCCTCAGATTGTTCAGACTGAAGGTCATAAGGTCATTTTCTTCGTTTTAGCCTCCCTCAGTCCTCAGCTAACTGGGCCTTTCCTTGAGGCTCTCTCTGTCTTGTTGAAGCCCTTCAGGCTATGGGATCTGACCCCCCCCCCCATCCTGTAGCCCCACCTCCCAGCTGATTTCAAATATTTATTGAAAAGCCACTTTCTCACAAAGAAGCCCAGGCTGACCTTGAACTTGAACTTGTCTTCCAGCCCCAGCTTCAGGGCTCCCCCTCCAGCCTGGTTGCTAAAATATCTTCATCAAAGGCAAGAAACCCTGTCCCATTAGCAATCACCTCCCGTCTGCTAGTCTCTCTCCGGGTAACTTCCAATCTGCTTCCTTCCTGTCTTGGTCGATTCTGGACATTGAATGTCATGTGATAGGCTGCTTTTCCCATCGACTTCTCAGTTGGCAGACCCCTCAATGTGCATCAAAGCTGTGTCCATTTGTGTGACATTCCTTCCTCTCTGGTTGACATTTGCAGGGTCTCATCCCTTTTGGGCAGCATTTTGTTAAAAATTTATTTTTATTTTATGTGCATGCACATTGGCCTGCATGCCTAGGGAGGTCAGAAGAGGGAACTGGGTCCCCTAGAACTGGAGTAGTAGATAGTGTGAGCCACCAGGTGAGTGTTGGGACTCAAACCTAGGTCCTCTGGAAAAGCGGCAAATGCTAATCTTAATCACTGAGCCAACTCTCTGACCCCACAGCCAGGAATGTTAATTGGCTCCCTCTGGTCCCAGAATAAACAGACTAGCAGGCCTGTGTTCCTCTTCCTTTAACTATTTCTTTATACAACTAATTAATTATCTCTTGTTGTGCGCATGCTTCCCACAGCACAGGTGCAGAGGTCACAGGACAACTTTTTTTTTGTTTTTCGAGACAGGGTTTCTCTGTGGCTTTGGAGCCTGTCCTGGAGCTAGCTCTGTAGACCAGGCTGGTCTCGAACTCACAGAGATCCACCTGCCTCTGCCTCCCGAGTGCTGGGATTAAAGGCT
>NC_022010.1:15503566-15504391 GCF_000317375.1 Microtus ochrogaster
CCTGCCTCTGCCTCCCGAGTGCTGGGATTAAAGGCTTGCGCCACTATCGCCCGGCTACAGGACAACTTTTTGGTGGCAGTTTGTTCCAGGTCTCTCTTTGTGCGTCGCAGGAATTGAACTCCTATTGCCAGGATCGCAAAGGGCCTCCTTTCCTGCCCCCTTTCTTCCTCTTTCTTCCTTGTCCTGGAAGTCACTCTGTAGACCAGGCTGGTCTTCAACTCCTGGGGATCCACCTGCCTGACTCTTCCTGGAATTAAAGGCACGCACCACCACTCTCAGTTCCTGTTTCTTTTTATCTGGATGTTCTTCCTCCTTAGGATAAGTGGAACGCCTCCCTCAGCCTGTAGCCGGCAGTTCATCCTTTCCCTTTTGAGAATTGGCTGTCATTTTTATGCTTGGTGTGGTTCTGGTGGGGCTGTAGCTCAGTTAGGAGTACTTGCTTAGCACACACAGAGCCGAGGAGCCATTCCCAGTACCACAGGGAGAAAAATAAAAACAAAAGAATAGGCAATGTTGGTGCCTACTTGTGACCCTAGCTTTCAGGAAATGGAGACAGGCAGGTCCTAAAGTCAAGGTCACCCTTGGCTACAGGGTCACTTTGAGGCCAACCTGGGAAACATAAGGCCCTATTTCAAAGCAGAAAAAAAGGTTATAACCCGAAATTGCTTTTAAAAAGAAAAAAGATTCAGGCGGTGGTGGTGCATGCCTTTAATCCCAGCCCACGGGAGGCAGAGGCAGATGGATCTCTGTGAGTTCGAGGCCAGCCTGAGCTAGTTCCAGGATAGGCTCCAAAGCTTCAGAGAAACCCTGTCTCGAAAAACCAAA
>NC_022010.1:15506256-15506987 GCF_000317375.1 Microtus ochrogaster
AAAACCCTGTCTCAAAAAAAAAGAAACAAAGGAAAAAAGAAAGAAAGAAAGAAAGAAAGAAAGAAAGAAAGAAAGAAAGAAAGAGAAGGGAAAGAGGATTTTAAAAATCTTAAGAGAAAGCACCTCCTGGGATAGATCCCCTGCTCGTTCATTTGGGGATGCCACAGTTCTCTGTGCAGTAGGATGGCACAGTCCCCTGTCCTGTCCAGTGGGATGGCACAGTTCTTTGTCCTGGCTAGTCTGGATGCCACAGTCCTTTGTCCAACCTTTCTCAGCAATGCATCATAAAACCATCAAATACTGGCCATAGACAGAGCAGCCAGGGTCCCCAGAGACTCTGTGGTCTGTGCGCTAGCCAGGCCTCTTTTCCAAGAACTTCAACGATTGCGGTTGAAGAGAACAGGATAAGCCAGGTTAATGTCAGGGTCCTGGGCTAAGTGCCCTCCACAGTTCCAACATAACCAGCTCCTGGTCACCATCCTGTTGGTCTCCCCACCAGCCCGATGTCAGGATCTGCAGAATCAGAAGAAAGCGTCCAGGGTCTCCTTTAGATAGAATGTATTTTCTACTCACATGTCAAACCTATGACCCCAGTGTCCAGGGACTGAGGAGTCCTTCCATGCTGTTCACATTTGCAGCATTCCAAACAGACATTATGTAAAAGGCACAGTTCTCAGGCTAAAATATCTCAACTGTTATTCCACACAGCCAGGTGGTAGTGGCACACATCT
>NC_022010.1:15507118-15513514 GCF_000317375.1 Microtus ochrogaster
AAAAAACTTTCCTCTTTAAAGACCTAGATAATTTTGGACCAATTAAATGTTGTGCACTGAGGGAAAACAGTTTGTAATAGATGATGACATTGATTTTTAAGATTCATTTCCACCAGTCAGTAGTTTTGAGCAGTTCCCCATCCAGTTTTCTCACTTTTAAGTTAATTACATGCCTGTATATATTTTGAAATTACTTTGAACCTGAGTATTTGGTACATGATGACTTAATACATTTTAACTTAAAAAAAAGAAATAAAATAAAATAACAGGGACTGGAGAGATGTCCCAGAATGGGTTACTCATGAATGCCTGTGACTACAGGGCCAGGATCCAACAATGCTGTCTTCTGGCCTCCAGCAGCCTTTGAATTTACATGTGCACAGAGCAGACACAGATAACAAATACAAGATCTTCAAAATAAAATGAAAATATTTAGCAATGTATATTTGTGAGCATTTTGCCTGTATATATAGAAGAGCAACACGAACAAGCCTGGTGCCCTGGTGTTGGACTTACACGCAATTGTGAGTCACCATATGGATGGTAGCGATGACACCAGCGCTCTGAACTGCAAAGCCACCTCTCTACCACCGCCCAGCGGCTTTTTTAAGTTTTGTAAGTAAAGTCTGTGCTAGGGACAGAACTGAGTCTTTCCCAGTTCTGCATTCCCTCCTCAGCCCCACCCCGCAAGCCTCAGGATGTGATGAGGGAGTGAGGGAACCAATGGGATGGCTCAGTAGGTAAAGGTTCTTGCCACCAAACCCCCAGGCCTGCATTCCGACCGACCGGGAACCTGCTGGTGGAAAGAGAACGGCTGCCACGAGCTCTCCTCTGATCTTCACACTGGCAGTTTGACATGGGGGTGGAAGCAAAAACAGAGGGCGGTGATGGCAGAGTTGCTAGGGACATGCAGGTGACCAGGGATGAAGGATGCTGGGAGTGTGGTCATCTGCCAGCCGAGGGGCATCCTTAGAAAGAAGCTGCAATGCAGAGACATTAAGAAGGAAGGGGAGAAGGGCCACTGTGGCAAAGAGAAAGGAGTTGTTGCTCCAGCCCATCAGATTCCTGGAAGACTGCAGTGGGGCTGTGTGGGAACAAAAGATTTAGTGGGGTGGGACAGCGATTGAGACATTTACATAGAAATCTTAGAAAGTTGGGGGAGGTTAAAAGATTTAAAGCCTTTGTCCTAAACACAAGTTTTATAATATTTGATAGAAAAGACTCAGATACCCATTCGCCAGCATAAGGCAGAGGTAGCCAAGTCCATATGCAAATGCACTGCTATGATTGTGTTCTAATAAAACTTTATTTACAAAAACATGAGACAAGCCTAGGGTTTGAGCATTGGTTTACTCTCCAACTGTATTCATACTTTTCATTAGATGCAATCATGATTGTAAGGAGAAATGGTGAAATGTAGCAGGGTCTTAAACCAATAATTTAAATTTTTTTTTTTGTTTGCAGGGCTCATGTTTCTTTGCTGGGCTTCAGATGGAGTGGGGAGGGTGGGTTCAAACATCCCAGGAAAGTGCTCTGCCATTTGACAGTAATCACAGCCCTTGGGTGTTTGAAGGAAGGCTTATTCTATAGCAGGCCTTCAATCCTATCTCAGCTTCCCAAGTTGTTGGGAAGTTCTCTAGGTGTGCATCTCCCTGCACCTAAGCCTTCATTGCTTTGAGACAGGGTCTCGTGTAGCCCAGGCTGTCTTTAAACTCCTAAGTAACTGAGGATAGCCGAGAACTTGTGGTGCTCTGACTCCACTTCCCAAGCACCGGGGTCACAAGTGCATCACTGTGCCTGGTTCATGCATCCCCGGGCCTGGATCGCAGGACTTTGCACACTCTGAGCATGCACTCTGCTAACTGAGTTTCAACTCTAGCCCAAATTTTGTCTTAAAAATATTTCTTTTTAAACCGGGCTGATGTGGCACACACCATTAATCCCAGCACTCAGGAGGCAGAGGCAGGCGGATCTCTGGGAGTTGGAGGCCAGCCTGATCTAAGAGCTAGTTCCAGGACAATCAGGATTGTTACACAGAGAAACCCTTTCTTGAAACCCCCCCTCAAAAAAAAACCCAACTTTTTTTTTATATGTGTGTTTGAATGTACATCTATATGTGTGCGCCTGCAGCACCAGAAGAGGCCCTTGGGTCCCTTGAAGATGGAGTTACAGGCAACTGTAAGTCACCAGACATGAATCCTGGGATCTAAACTTTGGTCCTAATGATTGAGCAACAAACACTTAACCTGAAACTTTTTTTTTTTTTGAGACAGGGTGTCTTAGGTAGGGTTTCTATTACTATGAAGAGACACCATGACCAAAGCAACTCTCATAAAGGAAAACATATAATTGGGGCTGGCTTACAGTTCAGAGGTTTAGTCCATCATCATCATGGTGAGAAGCATGGCAGTGTGCAGGCAGACATGGTGCTGGAGAGGTAGCTGAGAGTTTTACATCTTGATCTGATGGGAACAGGAAGTGAACTGTGTACCACACTGAATGTAGCTTGAGCATAGGAGACCTCAAAGCCCACACCCACAGTGACACACTTCCTCCAACAAGGCCATACCTACTCCTCAAAGCCATAACTCCTAATAGTGCTGCTCCCTATGGAGGTAATTTTCTGTTGAGCCACCACACAGGGTCTCACTATGTATCCTTGACTGATTTGCAGCTGGTTATGTAGCTCAGGGTGGCCTTGAACTCACAGAAACCCCTCTACCTTTGCCTTTTGAGTGCTGGGACTAAAACCCACAATGCCTGGCTTAATATGACCTTTTGACTAGTGGTATAAATAGGTTTTGGAACTTTAAAAATGTATGGAAATAATTTTATCTCCTTTCTTCTCTTGGCCTACGGCTCCTCATTACCCTTTATAAACCCTTTGTTAAAATCTTAGAAATTCCCCAGTATTTCCCTGGTAAACAGTTGAGGATGGGATTGTCTGAGGTGTCCCTCCTCCCAATGCACACCCCCTTAATTCTATAGGCTTCACAGCTTTCCACTGCGGCTACTCTGTCTCCTTAAACTACTCCCCTGCCCACCCCTTTAGGCTGATGAATGGCATTTTAACAGGAAATAAAAGGGCTGGAGAGAAGACTTAACGGCCAAGAGCCTCGGTTGTTCTTGAAGGGTGCCTGGTTCCATTCCCAGCACCCTCACCATGGCTCAGCTCCAGGGGTCAGAGGAGTTCTTCTGAGCTGGCAGGCACCAGACATGTGATGTCTGACACTCCTCAGCATAGAATGTAAAGAAATACTTTTAAAGTGAGTGAAATCAACAGTTTTGAGCATATCTGGAGACTGTTTTTTTTGTTTTGTTTTTTGTTTTGTTTGTTTGTTTTTGATACAGGGTCTCACTCTGTAACCACAACTGGCCTCAAACTATTTATTCATCCTCCTGTTGCGACTCTTGAGTATAAGGTAGGTGCCACTATGTCTGACTGGAGCAATCTTTTACAGCTGTTTTACTATCTCAAAGCGTTGGCCGCCTCTTAATCATAAAGAGGCTGCTGCAGCTCTTGACATCACAGACACTTCCAACAATGTTAATTCAAGAAAGGGAGAGGCGTCCTTAAAACATAATTTACATGGAGGGAGTGCATGCCTTTAATCCCAGCACTCAGGAGGCAGAGACAGACAGATGTTTGTGAGTTCAAAGCCAGCCTGGTCTACAGAGCAAAGTCCAGGACAACCAGAACTGTTACAAAGAGAAAAACAAAAACAAAAAACAAACAAACCAAAAAACATAACTTACAAAAAAATTTCAGTGAATTGTTCTAGAAACTTCTTGTGAGATTTCCCTTCAGGTTTCACCAGACAAGAAAGACAGTTGCGGGGAAATAAGTATTTTCAGTGTGTGTATTGACAGCAGCGTGGGCCAGTACTGGAGAAGAGGACAAGGGCGAATAGCTGGCCATTTGTTTCTCACAGTCACACTGGAATTGCTGGTTTCCAGTTCTATGACTTGGGCCTCTATGAACCTTTGTGTGGCCGCCATCTGTGTGGTGACACTTGGGAAACTGGAGTTATCAAGGAGACTCATGCAGCAGCCTGAGGACTTGCCTGTCAGCAGCAAGAGGTCAGTAAGTAATGGTTGCCATGGTGACTACACTGTCAGGCCCTAGGATGATAGAGGGAACTTGGAAAAAGCAAGGGACTTTGAACCTTGGGGTTTCAGATATACAGCAGGTTGTTAGTGAACACACCCTGCTCACACCAAGCTGCTGGGCTGTGTTTTCCTTATCTGGAAAGTGGGACAAGGTCCAAGGGCAGGCTCCCTTCCCACCTGCTCAAAAAAACCACTCCTTGGGCTGGGAAGATGGCTCAGAAGATAACATGCTGGCTGCACCAGCATTGGGGGCTACGTGCTGATCCCCAGGACTCACTAAAAGCTGGGCAGACTTGGAGGGTGGCTGTAACCCCAGCCCTTAAGAGGGGACACAGGACATTCCCATGGCAAGATGGAGAGAGGGAGGGGCCCTGCCTTGGTAGGTAGAGTGGAAAGCCGTTGAAGACACATGTGTGCCTAAACACATGGAAAGAACGTTCCACACACACGCACATGCACACCCGTGCACACACATATCATGTACACATGCAAATGCCCACAAAATAAAAGCGCTTATTGAGCACCATGCCAAACAGGATTGGGGCGATGAATAAAACACACCCTTCCCCCCACACCCTTCATGGAGAAGATAATCTTTTCATGTCACAGCTGAGGGAAGCAGGGGACACAGACTAACTGAGGAGGGAGGGAGCCGCAGGTGATGCTAGACTATGACACAATGGCAGCTAGAGAACAGAGCACTGCACTGCCATTTGCAAGAAACAGAAAACCCAGGTAACCTGCATGGGGGAAAGTGCATAAGTGCAGGCAGCAGGAATGGTTCACACCTTTAATCCCAGCACCGGGAAAGACAAAAGACTGGATGACCATGGGAGTTTGAGGCCAGCCTGCTCTACACAGTGAGTTCTGGCTAGCCTGGGTCAGTTAGACATTGTCTCAAAAACCCAAACTAAACAGACACAAACAAAAAAGTGAATGAATGATTTAAAACAACAAAATTCAGGTATGGCTTGATCTAGCAGTTCTGGAATGCTCTCAGGGCTGATCTCTGTCTCTTGTCTCCCCATCATTCAGTTCACCTCGGCTTCGTGTCAATCTGGTTCCCTCAGTCAGGCCTTCCTCTCTGGGAGGGGAGCCTGATGCAAGCGTCTCCCTCTCATTCTTCCACTATGATACCCAAAAGCTGGGTGAGAAGGTGGCAGCTTCATCCATTCAACAATGGAAGCAAAATTTTTGGCCCTGATTGTGTAGTGGTGGCGCAGCACTCAGGAGGCAGAGTCAGGAGGATCTCTATGAGTTTGAGGCCAGCCTGGTCTACAGAGTGAATGCCAGGACAGCCAGGACTGTTATACAGAGAAACTTTGTCTCAGGAAAACAAAAGTAAATAAATAAATAAAATAAAATAAAATTTTTTGGGTCTTGGTGCTCGGTGGTCCATGGAGTCACAGTGGTTAGAGTCATGGGATGCTCTGGTTGGGCAGTCTGAGTCTCTAGAAGTGCAATTAGCACATCCAGGACCAAGTAAGTGCAAAAGTATTGGGATGGAGTCCTAAGGCAAAGCCTGGGTTCTTTGAAGAAAAGATGGGGTGCTGGTTGGAGACACAGGGTCAAGGACATGGTAGCTGAGAGCTCGAAGGCGGGTGCTGACTTCTCTCTCAAGCATTTGCCCAGCTGCACCCCTGCTTGCATCAGAAAGTTATTTCTGAACATTGTTACTCAGGTCTGCTGTCACCTGCTAATTTTTTTTTTAAAAATCATCTGTGAGGAAATAAAGGGCCAGCTGCTTCATGAAGGTGCCTGCAGGAATGGGACAGGGCTGCTCTGGGCTTAAAGCCCCACCATGGATAAGGCCACAGTGAACGAAGTCCTTGCTCAGCACAGATGGTGTCTCTGGGTCAGTCTCATTTTTATTTACTTATTTATTCATTTTTGCTTTTTGGGACAGGATGTTAAGTAGCTCAGGCTAGCTCAGACTTCACTATGTAGCCCGGATTATAGTCAAATGCCTCCATGTCCTACTTGCTGCTTCCTGCCCCAGCCTCCCAGGTGCTCCCAAGTCTTGGCTTCAGAACCATTATTTACCCAGGCAGTGGTGGTGCATGCCTTTAATCCCAGCACTCGGGAGGGAGGCAGAGGCAGGCGGATCTCTGTGAGTTTGAGGCCAGCCTGGTCTACAGAGCGAGTTCCAAGACAAGCTCCAAAAATCTACAGAAAAACCCTGTCTTGAAAAACCAAAACCAAACAAACAAACAAAACCCACCAGAATAAGCATTTAAAGAAAGTGCCAGGAGCCTTTAATCCCAGCACTTGGGAGGCAGAGGCAGG
>NC_022010.1:15514541-15517636 GCF_000317375.1 Microtus ochrogaster
GAACTCACAGAGATCTGCCTGCCTCTGCCTCCCAAGTGCTGGGATTAAAGGCGTGCGCCACCATCACCCGGCTTATTTTTGGTTTTTCAAGACAGGGTCTCACTGTGTTGCTCTGAATGTTCTGAAACTCGCTCTGTAGACCAAACTGGTTTTGAAGTCACAGAGATCTGCCTGCCTCTGCTTCTCAGGTGCTGGGATTAAAGGCCTGTACCACCAACTCCCTGTGGTTAGGCCCCACCTCTTAAAGGGCCCACTAGCTCCCAGGGGGTTCAGTGAATGAGCCTTTAATACATGGGCATGACCTGGGTCACTTTTACAAACCACGGCACCTTTTATTGTTGTTTGTTTTTTGTTTTGACAAGATTTCACCCTTCAGTGGCCAGGCTGGTCTTGAACTCACAGTAATCCTTCTGCCTCTGGTCCCAGTGCTGGAAGTAAAGGTGTGAACCTGGATTCACAGCGTCCTTTTGTTGACTTCTTCCCTAGTTGCTGTCTCTCTCTGTCTCATCTCCCAGCCTCCCAATTTACAGAACAACCCAGGCATCCACGCCTCCCCCCAGTGACAGAGAGAAACTCTGGGCTCTCTTAGTGCTGGTATGGAAGGCCTTGGGGGCTTCTGGGAGAGGTGTTGCATCTCAAACATAAATATGCAAGGCTGTGAAGCCGGTGTGCGCAGGCCCACAGAAACTCTGGCTTGAATGTTCCAAGTCACCCAGGCTAGCCAAGAGTCCTCAGGCTTCAAGAGTGTACCAAGTCACTACAGGAAGGGCACACACAGATTCATATAAATGAACAAAAACCAAACAGGACTAGGGAAGTAGCTCAAGCTGGTAAAGTGGCTGCCTAGCATGCATGAGGCCCTGGGAGCAACTTAAGAGAAGGTAAACCAGGAGTGGTGTTGTATGCCTGTTATCCCAGCACTCTGGAGATCAGGAGAGGACTCAGAAAGTGGAGCTCACTCTTAACGACACAGTAAATTCAAGGACAGCCTGGGTTACGTGAGACCTTGTGTAAAACAAAACAAAACAAAGCAAAACAAAACAAAACAAAAAAACCCTCATAGCAGAAAATGAGGCCATGTCCAAGCTGCCCTACCTACTCTCCCTACTGTTTCTAAAGCCTTGGGGCTGTAGAAGGATCTGGAAGGTGGCAGTCGTGTATAAGCAGATGAGAACCCTCACCACGTGATTCACAGTGGCAAGTGCAGGCAAGATCAAAGCAACCCAGTTTATCTCTGACGCCAGCAATGTTTTTTCCATTCAAGACCTCTTCATGTTTTGCATGTGTAGGTGAAAGTAGAGAGAGAAAGAAAATAGCAAATGAGAGCAGCCATGCTTTGGGGTACATCCTTCCAAATTTCAGCAGCAAACAGGACGAGGGTGGGGTCCCCACATGGACTCTAGTGTCACCTACCTGTGCTAGCACTCTAGCCCTGCCATCTGCCATCTGTGTGACTTTGCAAAAACCCCCTAGCTTATTTGGGCCTCTGTGGCCTCATCTGTAAAATGGGCTAGTAATGGCACCCATGTCACAGGGATGTCCGGAGGACCCTGCAGACAGGAACAGGGTACTGGGATGGGTCTGATGCATGATAATTGCTCAGTGTCAGGAAGACTAATGTTACAGCCATTGTCACTGCTCTTGGGCTATGGGTAAGGCAGTGGAAACCTATTAGGGAGGCTAGTAAGAAATGAGGCAGCCAGATCCTGCTGTGACTCCAGGCCTTGGTTTACACAAAGATGGACATGATACTTACTGCAGGGATGACCGCACCACAGACTCTGTGCTGAGTGTTTGCTGTCCTCCCTAACCTTCACAGTCACTCTCTGGAGGATGGGCAGTGAACACTCCCATCCCCTAGGGAGGAGACTGGCCACAGAGAGGGACAGCAACTTACCTGAGGCAACACAGTTGCTTCTGATTTTGTTATTATTGCTGCATTATTATTATTGTTGTTGTTGTTATTATTGTTTATTTAAGTGTGTGCATGCACACACACACACATAACATGCATACATGTTCATATGTGGGAGCCAGATGACCAATCGTGAGACTCAGTTCTTGCCTTCTATCAAACCCAGGTCCTCAGGCATGTTGGCAAGCGCCTCTACCCACTGAGTCATTTGTCACCAGCCAAGGTCACACAGTTACACAGCTTCAAAGATCCCTGGAGGGGTGTGAGGTCAGTGTTGTCCACCTGTCCCGGAGTTGCTGGTGGAGCCTACTACCCTGTCCTGCCCCATCTGTAGGTCTTTCTGGCTTGCCAGGCCCTGGCACTGGGAATTGGTCTAGGGAGGGTTTTGGATCTGATGAGCTTGGAACCTCTTCTGTTTTACAATGGGGTCAGGGCTATGGCTGGCTTTCCCAGCAGCCTCTGTCTCCTCTGCGTCTCCTTTCTCATTTCATGTCCTCTTTCCCGGCATCTCTGGAAGTCATGTGAAGGTCTCAGGACAGCAGGGGAAGGTGGCCAAGCTGCCTCATCAGCACCAGGCTTCTTAGCTGGATTAGTGAGGAGGAGAGTGGGTGGGAGGGTCCAGGGGCAAAATTCCAACCCGAGCTATTGATGGAACCAGGGCTCAGCACCCGGTCTCAGAGAGTTGAGAGTGTACAAGTGTGTCCTCAAGCCGACAGAGGACATCCGGCAGGGGATGTTTGGGGGGAGGGACCAGGAAGCTGTTCGATTATCCAGCTGTTTCAGTCTAAATATGTTGCACATCTGGTGGCCTAGAAATTGCCTGTGATTTCATAGTCACTGACTTGCTGTCTGGGCTTGAGCTTGGCTCTAGGGGCGGGAGGAGGAGGGAGGAGGACAGAAGGGGGAGGCAGTCCAGAAAAGGAGAAGAGGGGCAAAGGGTTGCGTTGTGGGGAGGAGCAGAGGAAGAGAAGGAAGAGGAGAGCCTGTAGAGGGGGAGGGAGGAGGAGGAAGAGGAAATGGACGGAAGGACAAGTTCATTTGCACAAACAGCCACTGGGCTTCTCTGTTCTGCCAAAATTGGAGTTGGTTTGTGCCAGGCCTTAATGCTAAGTGCTGATTTCTTCTGAGTAAGAGCGGGCTTGGAGAGGTTCTTTTTTTTTTTTTTTTTTTTTTTTTTTTT
>NC_022010.1:15517736-15531363 GCF_000317375.1 Microtus ochrogaster
TAGACCAGGCTGGTCTCGAACTCACAGAGATCCACCTGCCTCTGCCTCCCGAGTGCTGGGATTAAAGGCGTGCGCCACCATCGCCCGGCTTTGGAGAGGTTCTTAACATAAATGATGGGCTGCTCCCACACAGGCCCATTGGCGCTCTCCTTTATAACAACAGGACTTCCTGAGAGGACCAAGGACAGTGCCAGAGCGGTTACCTGCTTTCTTCTACAAACACAGAGCGTCTGTGGTTTCTTTGTGACAGGATGTGGAGAAATGTGTCCGTGCAAGAGTAGGGCCTTTTGACGACAGCTGCGGGGCCCAGAGAGGATGGTCGTGTGGAAAGTTCCAAAACAGGGAAGGAAAATTCCTTGTCCCCCCCAAATAGGCGATGAGCAGTGATGGCTTTGGGGTGGCAGGTGGGGAGTTCTGAGGCCAGATCTCATGAATGAGTTCAGTATGGATTGTTAATGTCTGCCATTAGGTTGGCAAGGGCAGGCTGGGTGGGTTTGCTGTTCCATTGTCTGCAGATTCAAACAGCTGTGTGTGTTGAAAGTATTTAGAAACAGTAGTTAAGGCAGCAAATTTGAGTTTGAAGAAAGATGGGCCTGGGGGTGGCATCACATTCACGTTCTGGTTTTTTTGTTTTTGTTTTTTTTTTTTTTTTTTTGAGAGAGAGCATTTCATGATTTCAAGTAGCCCAGGCTGGCCTTGAACTCCTCAGTAGCTGAGGATGACCTCGAAGTCCTGATTCTCCTGCCTCCACCTCCGAAGTGCTGGGATTATAGGCAAGCACTACCACACCAGGCACAGGCTGCTACACACTTGGAACTGGGGAATGGAACTCACTCCATGCTTGCTAGGCGAACACTCTACTAACTAAGCCACACCCACAGATCTCTGCTCTTCACATTTATTTATTTATTTATTTATTTATTTAAGATTTCTGCCTCCTCCCCACCACCGCCTCCCATTTCCCTCCCCCTCCCCCGATCAAGTCCCCCTCATCAGCTCGAAGAGCAATCAGAGTTCCCTTGCCCTGTGGGAAGTCCAAGGAACCCCCACCTCCATCCAGGTCTAGTAAGTTGAGCATCCAAACTGCCTAGGCTCTTACAAAGCCAGTACGTGCAGTAGGATCAGAAACCCATTGCCATTGTTCTTGAGTTCTCAGTAGTCCTCATTGCCTGCTATGTTCAGAGAGTCTGGTTTTATCCCAGGCTTTTTCAGACCCAGGCCAGCTGGCCTTGGTGAGTTCCCAATAGAACATCCCCATTGTCTCAGTGTGTGGGTGCACCCCTTGCAGTCCTGAGTTCCTTGTTCGTGCTCTCTCTCCTTCTGCTCCTATAATTAGTGATCCTAGAGAAGCTAAATAAGGAGAACCCAAAGAAAAACATATAGGCATCCTCCTGAATATTAACCTTCATCAGGCGATGAAAGGAGACAGAGACAGAGACCCACATTGGAGCACCGGACATAATGCTCTTCACTTTTGAGACAGGGTTTCATTAGGTGGCTCAGGCTGCCCCTAGTTCACGATCCGCAGGGCTGGGATTCCAGGCATGCACACTCCCCCTAGCTATCTACCACGCCTGGCTGCTGCCTCAGAGATCATCATCTGTGGGGATGGAGGATAAAGAGGCCTAGCTCTGTTAGCTCTTCCTGTCTCAGAATCTCCTGCCTGCCTGCTGGCCTGGAACAGACAGTGGTCAGTGGATCTCTGTGAGTTCGAGGACAGCCTGGTCTACAGAGTGAGTTTTTTTTTTTTTTAATTTATTTATTATACATACAGTGTTCTGTCTACATGTATGCCCACACGCCAGAAGAGGGCACTAGATCTCATTACAGATGGTTGTGAGCCACCATGTGGGTGCTGGGAGTTGAACTCAGGACCTCTGGAAGAGCAGCCAGTGCTCTCAACCTCTGAGCCATCTCTCCAGCCCCTACAGAGTGAGTTTGAGGACAGCCAGAGCTGCATAGTGAGACCCTAACTCAAAAGAGAAAATAAGAAAAAATTTAATAAATTCACTGTGGTTTGTCCACAAGCCCCTGGCCCATCTGCCCAAGGGGGCTGAGCCCTTTCTGAGCAGCCTGGTCACAGGGCATGCCGGCAGTCACTGTATATGCTACTAAGAGGCGAGGCAGGTAGGTGGGCATCGCCCCTTCAGACCGGGAACTCCCAGAGGTGACCTTGAAGAGCTTGAGGTTGGACTTACCCAGGTGCCTCAGCTCAGGACTTCTAGGCTCTTCTGAATTGCCTGGCCGCAGATACAGCCATGCCCCAACATCTTGGGAGAAATGCATTGGCAACTGGCATCTCTTTCCCACTGGCAGCTCCGCTCGTTCATCTTCACCACTACAGCCGCTTCCTCCTCCCTGACATCATTTCCAGGAATAGACAGCAATTACCACCCCAAGCCCAGTGTAGCACAGGAAGTGAGGTGGCATGTGATCTGATTCTGGCATGTGAGGACCTGTGCAGTGCCCAGCAGGCACATGCTCTCTTCCCTGATGTCTCCTCTCTTTCCACGCACAGGCCAATCTGCTAGGTCAGCAACTCTCTGAGGCTGCTTGGGCCACGGCACTTCATAGATGGGGCAGTCGGGCAGGGCTAAGCACCATGGGGGAGAATTACTCTAAGGACAGTGGGACTCAAAGAAGTTTGAGGACTGTTTTTTATTATTAATTAATTAACCAATTAATTAATCGTTTGTTTTTGTTTTTGAGAAGAGTTTCTCTGTATACACCTGGTTGTCCTGAACCAGGCTGGCCTCAAACTTAGAGATTCACCTGCCTCTGCCTTCAAAATGCTGGGATTAAAGGTGTATGCATCACCACTGCTTACCTAGGAAAATATTTTTGTTTTTGTTTCACGATTTATGTATGTGTGTGTGTGTGCGTATGTCAGGGCCTTTTGTAGCCTAGGCTGATCTGACTACACAGGGAGTACCTGTCTGAAAATAAACTCTTCTAATTAACAGCACATCCCACGAGGACACACCCAGAAACCAGCCTTCTCTTCCTGTCTCTGGACAGAATTCGCCATGCGGAAGGACCTGGAGTCTTTGCACTCACCAGATCTCTCTGTGGCCCTGGCCGGGAGGGGACAGGCTCTAATTAGTTGGAGGTGGGAGTATCTGGGTCCTGCTTCCTCGTCCCTGGAGCTGTCCCCTCATCATTTCGTGAAGCTTCCCTGGCTTGTTCATGTCTTTTTTTCTCTTGTCTCTGTGTCCAAGTGGGTCACCGGCTGGCGTTAGGGTCCCCTCCCCAGCCTCACTTGTTTTCCAGCCTCCACTCACACAGATATCCAGCTGTTCTGAAGCTGTGCCAACCCTGGCCTGTGCCCACGCTGTCCGATGACTTCCAGGTGGTCACCCCTTGCCAAGGGGTGCTGGAGTCACTACTAACCAGGCTGTGTGGTAGCCTACTTAGGTCTCATAGAGTGTCTGTCACATGGGTGTCATTGTTTCCTAAGGCTAGAGAAATAGAGACTCGAACAGAGAAGGACAAGGCTGGGTCGTGGGGGAGACTGAGCTAGAGCCCAGTGAGACCAGATGTCTCAGTGACTCTGCGCCTCTGGTGCTCCCTGAGTTCTGAGCCAGAGAGTCTCATTGGGAAATGAGTGAGACTGAGGGAGAGAGAGAGTTGTCCCAGGTGAGTCTCCGGTCTAGGCGCTCCCTGCAAAGCAGATTGGGTTGGAGCTGAAGTGTCAACAGGAACAACATTCCACACAGATGAACAACCAAGGAGAGGAAAACAAAACAGTAGAAGAGCAAGACTCAGCAGCGGGGAAAGGAACTTGTGGCCAAACCCAATGACCCAAGTTTGATTCCCAGAGCCCCTTGGTGGAAAGAGAGAACCAACACCAGCAAGCTGTCCTCTGACTTCCGCGTGCATGGGGCAGCTTGTGCGTGCGCAGACACAAGAGATGGTGTTGGGCTTTGGGGAGGAAATCTGACAAGATGAGGTTGCGGTGGGGCGCATGGGCAGCTCCAATGTGAGGTGGGAATAAGAAGAAGCCAGCTTAAGAAGTAGGCGGGCTGGAGGACAGGACTCCAGGGAGGGGGGCATGACGAGGGTACTGAGGTCGTATCAAGACGAGCCTGTGATAGGTAATCTTGACTGTCAACTTGACCACACCTGGAGCCAACTGAACCCAAGCATCTGGGCACACCTGTGAAGGGTTATTCTTGATCAGGTCTTCTGAGGTAGGAAGAGCCACCCTGAATCTCCTCCTGGTGGCAGCCTGCATGAAGGATGTGGAAGCTTTTGCTCTTTGCCTTCTTGCCCTCTCTCTTGCTGGCAAGTCCATCTGTTCTGCTGGAGACGTTCGTTCACTGGTGTTTGAGGCAACTTCCAGCATACACGGAAGTCCATCTGAGACACCTAGACTCCTGGGCTGAACTACTACCAGAGTGTTGATCTTAGGGTCAGCCACTGTTGGTCTAGCCAGACCATAGCCCCATAAACCATTCTTATAAATCCCTTTATAAATATATGTCTCATAGACTCATTCTCTGTTCAGTTCCTCTAGAGAACCCTGACCTAAGAAGCCCTCACCTTGCAGGATCCAGGCAACTTCCTGTCAGTCTTTGTGCCTCTCAGAGTTGTGTAACACAAGGTCTTTGCACCAGGCCAGGGCACAGAGAGGTTAAGTCACTTGCCCAAGTTACACTGGCTGCACATAGCAGAGGAGGGATTTGAGTTCAGGTCTAACCAAGTCTGTCACATGTCCTCCAGCTCACATGACAGCACCCATGGCTGAATTCCCCACATGGATTTCCTAGAATGGACGCAGAGAGAGTGAGCTCATACCTACCATAGCCTTCACAATGTCTGGGGCACAGCAGGCAGCACCTCGGCAGTGAGGGCTGAGAGCCAACCTGGGTGTCAAGGAAGAGAGCTGCCAGGAGACCGTCCCAACCCGGAAGCTCAGGGTGGAAGGGAGCCCTAAAGGGCAGGTGCTGATGGCAATGACACATGACAGGAAGGGTCTGAGGCAGGAGGCTGAGAGACGAAGGAGGACAAGACAAACACACTAGAGCCTGGAAAGATGACTCAGTGGGCAAAATCAGTTGCTCTGAAGGCGTAAGGACTTGGGTTTGAATCCCTAGCACCTACATAAAGAAGTCAGACATGGTACATGGTCAGTGCACTCCCATAATCCCAGTACTGAGGGGCAGAGATGGGTGGCTCCTGAGAACTCTCTGGCCAGTCAGCCTATGAAATCAATCAATCTCTCTCTCTCTCTCTCTCTCTCTCTCTCTCTCTCTCTCTCTCTCACACACACACACACACACACACACACACACACACACACACGAGACATACACAGGCATGCAGACAAAAGCACATGCCAACTAAACATTAAAGAAAACCATCCAGCATGTGGGAGGCCCTGGGTTCCATTCCCAGCACCCAAAGATAAAACCACAAAAAGGCAACAAAAGATGAACACTGCCTTCAAAAGGGCCACCTCTCCAGTGCATCCTGAGCCGTCTTGGAGCTTGCCGGCAACTCTAATTCTTTAAGTGACCTCTGACTTGGTCTCAGCTTTTATCTTTCTAGACCATTAAAATCGGTTTAAGGTGACCCAGATCTGGAGCAGGGCAGGGGGATGTCCTTAGATGGCAACTCTGCCTCTTTTGCTTCTGCACAGAACCAAGGTGTTCCCAAATCCACCCCCACAACTCCCCCCATACCCCCTCCCCATCCCCACTGGGACTGATTATTGGCGGGTGTGCATGAGTGAATTTTGGGGTCACAGCGAGTAATCGGATCTGGCCAGGCTGAAGCAGGTGACCTGAGCTCTTGGATAAGGGGATTCATCTAAATCTGTCAGAGAAGATGTCTTCTCAAGGCGGCCTAGGGGCCAGGACATGAAAGCCAGGCTTGGGAACCCCCTCCCCACATTCACAACTCCCATGCCATGTGAAAATCCTTCCCTGAGGCCAAGCCCCTCACTGTGGGTGAGAAGCCCAGATCACAAAGAGCCTGGAGGAGGAGATGGGAAAGTGGGTGTGGGCGGGGTGACCTGGTGCCTTCAGGCCCTCTCTGACCCTTCTGGATGAATGCCATTGGGTGAATGGATGCCATTAGTGAGTGAAATGTCATTGTGGGCGGTGTAGCCAAGGTGCAGACTTGTTAGATCTGTGTTGTTCAAACCTCATCACCCGAAGGCAGGCATGCCCGTTGCTAGGCTCCTGGGAGATAACCTCCAGCCCCAGAATAAATGCTGTGGGGTTCCCAGCCTTGTAATTGAGCGGGGCCTCTGGAGTAGGTGAGACCAAGTGACAAAGATTGGCCATGCAGGGTCATCTGTGTTCACGTGTCTGACCCTCAATAAGCACTGTAGATGCCAAAAATTGGGGGTATCTTCCTATTGTCAGTAATTTGTGCCACAGGCTAAAGCTTTGTGAACTCAACACAGGAGATTTCTCTGGGAGTTCAGGTCCACTGTCTCCCAGACTCTGACCCTTGTCTTTAATCTTGCTGAGTTCAGTCTGTGTCTTGTCACTATGATAAGCCATGACCGGGTTGTTCCTCCAGCCTTTCTGAGGGCTTACTGAGGGCTTACTGAGCACAGCTGATCTGAACCGCCATCATTAGAGACGGCCTATAACAGAAGTGATAGCAGCAGAGTCTAGTCATTTTGGGGTGCCTCTCCCGCCAGAACACCTCCTCCTGGCTTCTTTAAGCCTTGCTTGCTTGGAAGCTTGCCCGGCCCTGGTCCCCATGTTCCGGGTGTGGCCAGAGGGTCACAGTAATCTAACCCCAGGACTGGGCATGCCCAGCAGGAGCCGCTGTGAAGGAGGAGGAAACAGACTGAGTCCAAGAGAAGCCAAAGCCTGGTCCAAAGGCTCAGGGCTAGTTAGCTCCTGGCAGCCCAGGTCTGTGTAACTCTAGGACCTCTCTAGCTCTCCACGCTGTGCTGAGGACGGGACCGTAGCGGCAGCCTTGGGAAAGTCTGTGGGCGTGGACTGGGCCACCAGGGTGTGTTGCAGAAGGCCATAGAAGGGAAGGGCCATGACTGATGCCTTCCTCGGAGCTCTCCACTTTCTCAGAGGTCTGAAAAAGTGCTTCTCCTCCATCAAGAGAAGCAAGATGACATTCACTTAAAAAATGTTTATGTTGGGGCTGGAGAGATGGCTCAGAGGTTAAGAGCACTGGCTGCTCTTCCAGAGGTCCTGAGTTCAATTCCCAGCAACCACATGGTAGCTCACAACCGTCTGTACTGAGATCTGGCGCCCTGCTCTGGTGTGCGGGCATACATCGAGGCAAAATGTTGTATACATAATAAATAAATAAATCTTAAAAAAAATTTAAAAAAATGTTTATGTCATATTTATTTATTGATTGGGTGGGGGCGAGTGCACAGCACAGAGCATATGTGCAGGTCAGAGGTCAGCATGCTGGAAACGGGTCTTTCCTTCCACCGCGTGGAGCCCAGCAGCTGACCTCAGGCTGACCGCTGGCAGCAAGTGTCTTTACTGAATGAATGATCTCCCTGCCTGGTGCTACTCCCGGGGATTGAAGAGAAGGAAGGAGAAGGCATGTGGGGTCTTGGATTCAGCTCCTTCTTGATTTGTGTGTGGCAGCTCACCCTGTCATACCACAGAAGACACAGACTGGCCCAGTGTGCCACCCCTTCAGACCCTGGCTAGCAGGAAGAGGCTGGGAGGAAGTCAAACTCCAGGGACTTCTGGCTTTCCCTCTGGTGCAGGGTCCAGTTCTCTGTTAGCACAACGAGGTGTGGCAGGAGTTGAGAATGGCAGACAGGGAGACACTTGTCCCTGCAGTTGAGGTCTTAGGACCTCAGCTGGGCTCACTAAACCAACAAGCAGTATAGATTAACCCTGCTTAATCTTGTGAGGCCCCACCTATTATGCAAAGAATCATGGGAGTTGTAGCGTTTTTAAGTTTCTTTTGTTTTTGTTGTTTTGTTTGTTTTGTTTTGTTTTGTTTTTGAGACAGGGTTTCTCTGTGTAGCAGTCCTGGCTGTTCTGTCACTCACTCTTGTAGACCAGGCTGATTTCAAATTCACTGAGATCCGTCTGTCTCGGCCTCCCAAGTGCTGGGACAAAAGGCTTGTGCCACTACCGCCCAGTGGGAGTTGTAGTTTTTAGTTAGTTTGTTTGTTTTCTTGAGACAGGGTTTCTTTGTGTAGCCCTAGCTGTCCTGGAACTTGCTCTGTAGACCAGAACTCACAGAGATCTGCCTGGCTCTGCCTCCCAAGCGAGGGGCATGTACCATCACTGCCTGACTACGATTGTAATGTTTTTTTTGTTTTGTTTTTTTGTTTTTGTTTTTTTTGTTTTTTCGAGACAGGGTTTCTCTGTGGTTTTGGAGCCTGTCCTGGAACTAGCTCTTGTAGACCAGGCTGGTCTCGAACTCACAGAGATCCACCTGCCTCTGCCTCCCGAGTGCTGGGATTAAAGGCGTGCGCCACCACTGCCCGGCTAAGATTGTAATTTTAAGGTCTCCTCAGCTCCTATCAGTGAGGATGGAGACAGAGAAGAAGGGAGGGAGGGAGGGAGGGAGAGCGGGGAGAAAGGTTCCGTCTTTTTGCTGAGGAGCCAGAGAGAGTTGCCTTTCCTCAGAGCAGCCTGGGGCATCTCATTCCTCCTGCCACCTCCAGACGGTGGCCAGGTGTCCTCAGTGTCTTGCGGGTCATGGACAGCAGCATGGTGCCAAGTTGAATTGAATGCTGGCTTCCCTCCTGGGCTGGTCTCCATCACTGCCCTCTGGACAGAAGCTCAGGACACAAGAAGGTCACCTGTTTGTCACAGGGGGAGGTGGGGAGGGGATGTGATGGTTGTTAGTGGGGTTTTAGGATAAAGCTGGGGCGAATTAGGGATTGGTTTGGCTACCTGTCTCAACATGCCAATTAGAAAGAGGCATAGATGGGCTGAAGAGATGGCTCAGTGGTTAAGAGCATTGCCTGCTCTTCCAAAGGTCCTGAGTTCAATTCCCGGCAACCACATGGTGGCTCACAACCATCTGTAATGAGGTCTGGTGCCCTTTTCTGGCCTGTAGACATATACACAGACAGAACACTATATACATAATAATAAATAAATAAATATTTTTTTAAAAAAGAAAGGAGACCCACACTGGAGCACTGGACTGAGCTTCCAAGGTCCCAATGAGGAGCAGAAGGAGGGAAAACATGAGCAAGGAAGTCAGGACCACGAGGGGTGCACCAACCCACTGAGACAGTGGGGCTGATCTATCGGGAGCTCACCAAGGCCAGCTGGACTGTGACTGAAAAAGCATGGGATAAAACCGGAATCTCTGAGCATGGCGAACAATGAGGGCTGATGAGAAGCCAAGGACGATGGCACGGGGTTTTGATCCTACTTAATGTTCTGGCTTTGTGGGAGCCTAGCCAGTTTGGATGTTCACCTTCCTAGATATGGACGGAGGGGGGAGGACCTTGGACTTTCCACAGGGCAGGGAACCCTGACTGCTCTTTGGACTGAGAGGGAGGGGGAGAGGAGTGGAGGGAGGGGGAGAAGGGTGGGAGGAGGGGGAGGGAAATGGGAGGCTGGGAGGAGGGGGAAACTTTTTTTTCCCCTTTTTTTTCAATAAAAAAATAAATAAATAAATAAAAAGAAAGAAAGAGGCGTGGACAAAGACATAGACAGCCAATGTGGCCACCCTGGAAGAAAAGAGTTAAAAGGGTTTGGTGACCCTGGGCTTCTCTCCTGAGGCACTGATGGGAGCTTTGGGATGCAACAGAGTAAGAATTGGGTTAGAGGCTGACATGTTTATGAGTTCTGTTGTTCCGGGAATCCAAAGTGGCTGAAAGTTAGGGCAATGCCCAGAGACCTTGGTGAGGGCATTCTGGAGCAGGGCATTGTGGGAGCTGACCTTCAGCTATCTCCTCACTCTTGTTTTCATTTCTTTTCTTTTTCTTTTTTTTTTCTTTTCTAGTCTTTTCGAGACAGGGTTTCTCTGTAGCTTTGGAGCCTGTCCTGGAACTAGTTCTTGTAGACCAGGCTGGCCTCAAACTCACAGAGATCCGCCTGCCTCTGCCTCCCGAGTGCTGGGATTAAAGGTGTGCGCCACCACTGCCTGGCTATTCCCTCTCTCTTATTTCTGCATCTTCAGACTCTCAGGCCCTGAGCTCAGCCAGGTTGGCAATATCCTGCGGGATCAGCACACTGATGAATTAAGCAGGAATGTGACCTAAAGAAAAGGGACTATAAAATGAAGGCCTGAGGCACAGCATGGCGCACACGCCTTCAATCCCAGCACTCAAGAGGCAGAGGCAAGTGGATCTCTGTGAGTTCAAAGTCACCTTGTTCTACACAAGGAGCTCCAAGACAGCCCAGGCTACGTAGTGAGACCATTCCTCAAACAAACAAAAATGAGAAAATAAAATAAGCAAAATGGAGCGAGGGTCCACAGACATTGTCCTGTACCTCTCTTTCCTCACTGAGTACTGTCGCTGACACCGGGATCCAAGACTCAACTCTCATGCTTGATCTCCAGTTCTTGTGAATGCTGTTGAAAGAATTCAAGCAGAGTGTGGGAAAGAGGTGGTTTATCACAAGGTGGAGAATGTTCTCCTGGGATGGGAGTAGACAGGGGGCCAAGCAACCAAGACACCCATCTCCAGGGAGTGCACAGGAGGCCAAGCACTATCTACCAGTACTATCTACACTTCAGACAGGCTTGTGAATTCCTAAAGCTCCCAGAACCCACCATGCTGGCTTCCTGTTCAGGTGAGTGACCGGTCCACCAGCATCCACCCTTCCAGGAAAGGACAATCCTAGCCTCCTCCTTTATCACTAAGCCCGCTGCTAGATAAGGATCTTGCGGGATTTAGACAGTTACCTATTTAATGACTCTTAAGGCCACATACCTCCACCCAGGCCAGAACTGTGACTCAGACAGAGCCCATTGGCCTCTAATGAAAGTCCTGAAACTGCAGTTCCAGTTTTACACGGCTGATGGCCAGGGAGGGTGTCAGGGCCTTAACCTGCAGCCCCAGGCAATGTCTGAGGAGCCCCAGTAAAACATCCAACGATCTTACAACGGCTTCCTTCAAGACTGCAAGAGAGCTGCCAGCAACAAACTGAGGCAGCATGCTTCCTGCTTCCTTTCTCTTGCTCAGAGATGGCAAAGAACCGTGGACCTCTCCTTTGCTTCTGATGAGGCAGGCCACTGCCACTAATTGTAAGCCCAGCCCTGTGGCAGTCTCCAGGAAACTGTAGGGTACCAGTTAGTCTCTTGTGTTCTCGGACCAAGCATTGGCCAGGCAGGCTGCCTTGGCAGTCTGACCCTGATGGAGCCCTGCACTGTGTGTGAGGGTCACCTGGGTAAACTAGAATCTGACCCTGATGGAGCCCTGCACTGTGTGTGAGGGTCACCTGGGTAAACTGGAATCTGATAGAGGAGTCTTTTGCATTTGTTTCCGTATGCCTTTGACTCTCATAGGCAGAGGTGGGGGAGCGGTTAGGCCCCTTGCTCCTGACCCCTACCCATTTGCCCAGCTGTCTCCATCCTGGCTGTTTTACTGCTGGCAGTTTTGTTTGCTCAAGGCCACATGGGGGTGGGGGCGGGGCTTGTTCTTTTTTGGCAAGAGGATTGAGCTCTGCACCCAGGAAGACCACGAGGGTAAGCCTTCCCCAGGGAGTCATGTTTCTAACCATTGCCCGCCCAACGGCGGACAGTTGAGAGCTGTGAGTCAAGCAGCCTAACCAGCAATGACAAGACGGGGAGCTTCCAGGTGGTGAAAGCTTAGAGTTAGCGTCATTGTCTGGCACGCCTGAAACCCTAGGGTCAATCTCCAGGCAGATAAATAAAATAAGTTAAACTCTGAAAACAAGTCTACTTAGGCCCCTGTGTTACAGAAAGGAGGGCCTTTAATGAAGAAGCGAGGGGACAAGAGCGAAAGGGCCAGGGAGGGGATGGGAACTGACTCGGTGGCCAGGGAGAACTCTTGGCGCGGCTGGTTTCACACGGGTAGGTGAGGGTAGCTAAGGAGTGTGTTGCCCTGTCCCCTCGGGGAAGCTGCGGGTTCCCCGTGGGTCCTGCGGTCTCGGCTGTCCATAGAGAACGCGAATCGCCGCTGTCACAAAGGCGGGTATTCCAGGGCGGAGAACGCGGGGTGTGGAGCTGGCTGCAGCCCAAACGCTCGCGGAGCCGGCTACTTGGAGCCGCGGGTGGTAAGTTCAGCGCGAATAGCGCCCCCTGCTGGAGAGGAGCGGAGGCTAGGGGCTGCCGCAAGTCTGGGGCCACCACTGCCACCATAAATGCTCCCCCAACCCAAAGAGCAGAATGTCCTCTCAAGCGTCCTCATATTTATTTATTTGTCATTTATTCATTTGTTTGAGATAGGGTCTCATATCACAGGCTGGCTTCGAAACTTGCACTGCAGCCAAAGATGACCTTGACACCTGATCCTCCTTTTTCTACCTTCCAAATGGCGGGCCAGTACCACCATGCCCTGCTTTATCCTTGTTTTAAAACAAACCGTGTCACTCGTCCAGGATTCCGGCAGAACCAGCCTTGTCATTTAAAAGCGGGGAGGGAGTGTAGGCTCCCTGCCCTGGCTACTAAATGAGAGATAGTGAAGATGGCAGGGTAGCTAACAAAATGGGAGGTGTTCAAGATGGCCTGAGTGAGGCCATTCATTCACGTTGTGTTTGGGAAGGCTCTAGAAACTGTCAAGACATGGCCCCATGGTCATGACCTCCTCACTGTCTGTCAGAATCTTCTAGCATTATTTTCTCTTCAAGTATGGAATACTGAACCAGCTACCTCCATAGTCCCCATGGCGTCTTTGACAGCTCACACAAGCTAGCGGATGCCTTGGGGCTACATTTTTCTTGCTTCTCAGCCTTCAGCCAGGCGCTCTCTTGCCCAGAATTTCTCATCTCTTATTCAGCATGGCTTGGTGAGTGCCTATTCATTCCGCAGAACACAAGGGCCACATCTTGTTGGAACCTTTTCCACTCTTTCACCCTGGGCTGCCTTGGTAGCATCTTGAGGATGACTCACCGCTCAGTTCCCCCACGATATTAAGCACACAGTAGGCACAGTTCGCATGCCAAATAGATTTGCACATTTGCACTGCCAGACTCTGGTGGTTTACAGGCCCCAGAAAAGTCACTCTGACTGGTGTGCTTGGCCACAACCCAGAAGCATCTTCCAGTCTGGCTTTGGTGTCTATGGTTTACCTTGATTTAGCTTGATTCTTAGGGCCCCGTGGAGATGGCTGTCTGCTCACCTGACCTCAGGTGCCCAGGGAAAACTCATCCTGCAACAGCCTGAATTGCTGAATTCTCTCCAACACCTAGCACGGAGCCTGGGAGCCTGGGAGCCCAGGCCCACTCTAGTGGGCAGATATTATGCAGATTAGGTGAGCGTACTGATTGGCCTCTACCCTTCCCCGCTTTCCAGAGTGGAAACTGAGGTTCCAGAGAGCAAGAGGAATGCACCTAAGCTTCATCAGAGGCTGGGGAGGAATTTGAATTGAGACCCTGGAGTCCACATAGGACCTCCCAGTTTCTGGGACACAGTGGGTCTCACAGTCCTCTGGGGTTTGTTAGACTCATGTCCACTTGTCTGAGTGCCTCTGGCAGGTGACATTCAAGTTTTTTTTTAAAGATTTATTTATTTGTTATGTGTACAA
>NC_022010.1:15531478-15536128 GCF_000317375.1 Microtus ochrogaster
AAGTGCTCTTAACCTCTGAGCCATCTCTCCAGCCCCAACATTCAAGTTCTGATGTGCTAAATACTGGTCTGGGTTACTGGCTCCTGACCTGAGAGAGAGGGGCCACAGTGTGTGTGCACGTGTGTGTGCGTATGTGTGTGTGCATGTGTGTATGCGTGTGCATGTGTGCGCGTGTGCATGTGTGTGCGTGTGTGTGTGTGTGTGTGTGTGTGCGCGTGCATGTGTGTGTGTGTGTGAGTGGGTAGTGCTTGCCCAGCATGTGTAGGGTACTGGGTTCAGTACAGCACCACCACGTAAGTTGGGTGTGATGGCACACACCTATAATCCCAGCACCACATTGGAGGTGGAGGTGTGAGGATGAGGAGTTGAAGGTCGTCCTTGGATACAGATTGACTTTGAGGCCAGCTTGGGCTGACAGGAAACCTTGTCACAAAATCAGAAGGCTCCCTCAGGATGCTCACCATCTGAGGCCTTTGTACCCCTTTCCTTCAGAGATGTGGGGAGAAGGGTGTGCGACAGGCTGGAGCCATCTGCCCGGGCCCTAATAATAAACTGGGAGAGGAAGAAGTTCCAGGCATGCTTGGCTCTGGGGGGAGAGGCTCTAGTCACACCCAGCACCATCTGCCATGTCCCCTTTGTATGCCAAGCTGTGGGCGGGAGAGGGGACCGTGAGAAGGGGGAGAGGCCCATGGGTCCTCACTGCCAGCAGGGGTGGCCCACTTCCTTTTTTCCTCCTTTCCCTCTGGGCAGGACGTTGCAGAGAGACAGAGAGAGAGAACAAGAGAGAGAGAGGGGTGGGCTTGCTGGCTGTGGCCTCCAGGATCCAGTGTCTAAGCAGGAAGGAAGCTCAGATCCGTCTCAATGCCACTGGTAGGTGACGACAGCTGGCCACTCGCTATCCCTTCATGTACCATCTCACCCTACCCACCACCCCATTTCTGGGCATCGACTGCATAGACGGGAGGTTGGAATTCAGGAACAGTCCGTGACTTTCTCAGGCTCACAGCAGAGTAGGATTTGAACTCAGGACCCCAAAGAACACCTTCTCAACTCAGCAAGGCACCTCTACAGCAAGTTCGACTGTCACCTGGCAGCCCTGGGTGGGTCTCCCCTGTGACAGACAAGCAGATGACATCACCCTGGAGTGGGTTATCCCCTCTCCTGGGAGCCACCTGAGGGCTTCTCTGGTCACCTGGGCCTCCTCTCTCTCCATCTCACCCAGGGAAAGAAACACAGGAGGAAAGGCTCTTTGGGCTCTCAGGAGCTTTCCGAGAAGGCCAAAGAGCAGCTGGCAGAGGCGGAGCTGAGGAAACTGAGGCAGCAGTTCCGCAAGATGGTGGAGAGCAGGAAGTCCTTCAACTTCCGCAACCAGCGTATGATCGCCAACCAGTAGTAAGAGGAGTGTCCCCGGGTGGGCCTAGGGCACAGCGGGGGCAGGGAGCACCCTGAACCCACTTGGGGGCCGGGGACCTTTTATCCTATGCTCTAGAGCTTCATAGGAGGGCACCCAGTGAGCAGGATCCAGGGTTTTGGGAGGCTCCGAGGGACAGGTGACCCTCAACCAGGCCCCTGCCCCTCTGCTCCACCCTGCGCCTCGCAGACACACCCTCATCTAGTAACCCAGTCAGCACGGGGGCGGGGGACCTGATTGGTTCAGGGGTCTACTCCTGTCCAACCAGCTGTGGCAGTGACGGGGCGTGGCCATTCTCTGGCTGGTGCCTCCCGGGAGGTTGCCAAGCTGCCTGGGCACGGCCCAGCCTTTTGCAATTGGGGAGACCCGGTCGTGAAGCCCCTTCTGCAAGGCCAGAAGCAGGCCTCCATCCACCCTCGCTGGCTGCTTGCTTGGAGTTCAGAGGAGGGAGCGGAGATCTTTCATTTCCTCTGGATCCGTTTACTGCATGAGAGGCTGGTCCCTAGGAGACATCCCCGTCAGTTTTAAAAAGAAGTGTTTTTTCCAGAGCACTTTACTGCCATCTGTTGGAAAAGTGTTTATTATATAGAGCCAGAGGAAATGTCTCAGGCTGACTCCAAGCCTGATCTTGAATTAGATCCCAGAGAGCCACAAGGTTAGACTCCCACGTTGTTTTCTGACCTGCATATGCACAAACGTGGCATGCTATCACCCACGCACATGTTCATATATCATGCACAAATAAATACATGTTGAAAAAAAGTGAAGGCTGGAGAGAAGGCTCAGCAATGAAGAGCACTTGTTGCTCTTGGAGAAGGTCTGAGTCCAGTTCCCAGCACCCACATCTGTCTTCCTGCCACCTGGAACTCCAGCTCCAAGGGCTGTCCCTCTTTTCTGGCCTCTACAGGCACCCCTTGTCACCCACTCCCATATAGATAAAAATGGCAGGATAAATAAAAAAAAAATTTCGGTGCATGGTGGTGCACACCTTTAATTCCAACACTTGGGAGGCAGAGGCAGGTGGACCTCTGAATTTGAAGCCAGCCTGCTCTATGTAGAGAGTTCTAGGCCAGCCAGGGCTACATAGTGAGACTGTCTCAAGATAAATAAAATTCAACAGGAAAGCATGGGCAAGCTCTGACTGTGAGAGCCCCCTACACTCTAGGGCTCTGGCTCCCTTTTACCCAGTCCACCCCTGCCCATCAACCTGCTGCCTTTTCCTGTAACCACTGTCCTCCATGCCGGACTCAGCTGCTCTGTTTTCCTTCCATCTTAACAAGGTCCGCCTCCAGAAGGGAGTTGAGGGGTAGAAAGGCCCAGCAGCCTTGGAAAAGACCAACTTCTAGATTCACTGGTCACACATGGTCTCTGAAATGGTAGTGAGTTAAACAAAATGAAGCATTTGGGTTTTGGTGCACACCGGAAGTGGGTCAAGGGTTCACTAGTCTCCTGACAGTGCAGGGACTTGACAACCTTCTTTGTTTTCTTTGTTTTTTAGAGACAGGGTTTCTCTGTAGCTTTGGAGCCTGTCCTGGAACTAGCTCTTGTAGACCAGGCTGGCCTCAAACTCACAGAGATCCGCCTGCCTCTGCCTCCCGAGTGCTGGGATTAAAGGCGTGCGCCACCACCGCCTAGCCAGGGCAATCTTGTTATTGTAGATTGTCCCATTGGTTTTGTCTCTGGCCATGATCAATTGGTTGCTGTTTTTTTGTTTGTTTATTCAAGACAGGTTTTTTTTCTGTGTAGCCCAGGCTCTCCTGGAACTCAATCTGTAGACCAGGCTGACCTCAAACTCAGAGATCCCCTGCCTCTGCCTCCCCAGTGCTGGGATTAAGAGTGTGTGCCGTCATGCCTGGCCCCATCTTGGTTTTTTTGAGACTGTGTCTCTCATTGCCTTGTAGCCCCTGATGGGGAGAGACTGGAGGGACAGCTAGCTCAGGGGTCCTCCTGCCTCCGCTTCCAACAGCTGACTTTGCGTGAGTGCTTGGATGGACTTCAAGTCCTCATACACAGGGAACTCTTTAGCAGCTGCTGAGCCATCCCCCAAGCCCCCCCGTGAAGGGTTCTGACAGGGCAGCCAACCCCTAGAAGCATGTATCCCTCAGGGAAGGTGGAGAGGAGAGATGGAAATGAGTAGGGTCAGGGACATGGGGTTTCAGATGTGGACCCAAGCCCCAGCCCTGAAGCTTTCTGCTCTCACTGGGACCCAGGCCTTTCTCCAGGCTCCTTTTGGGGTAAGGAATCCTGTGGGTTCCGAGAAGGCATTTAGGACTGCTGGGTTAAATCAGAAATGCTTCCCCTCAGTAAGGAAATCGAGAATCTGAAAGCTCAGCAGGCAGAGACCACCCTGCTCCTGAGCCTCGTGAGGTCTCCCAAGAACCTAGACCTGAACCAGAAGAACTTCATGGAGCTGCGCTTCCTGCTGCAGACCAAGGGGGACTACGAGGCACTTATCTCCTCCATGAAGGTGCTGCTGGTAGAGCTGGATGACAAGGTGAGACTCTCCTGGGGGACTGAGCAAAAGGGGACAAGGACAATGTACCCAGGATGCTCTAGGCAGAGTGGGACATAGCACAGGAACCCAGTGCCATCGACCCTGCAAGTCCAACCTCAGCATCCTTAGCATCGACCAACACGGGCCAGGTTTTGGTGCTGTAACAAAGATCACCGATGGCTTTGAATGATGCTAGTTTCTCCCTCCTTCACGCTATGCATCAGTCTTTTTGTTCTGGCACTAAGATGCTGAACAGCATCTCTCTGGGGCATTGCCAGGTGTTAGCGCAGGAGAAAAGCCTTTAAGGAGGTCTGATGTGGGCCATGGTATACACATGTATTCTGAGCATGATTCGTTGCCTCAAAATCATCACTCAACACCACACATCATTAGTGTGACCCTCCTGGGTGGCGTCATTGGCTAGGTCTGGCTGTGTCCCAATCCTTCCTTGTAGGAAAGGGAACTTACTACTTACTGAGTTTGTGTGTTAGAAGTATGTAAATTTATAATTTATTTGTATTTATTTATTTTTGAGGCATATATTTGTAGCCCTGGCTAGCCTAGAATTCACTCTGTAGTTCAGGCTAGCCTTGAAGGCTGAGATCCACCTGCCTCTGCTTTTCAAGTTTAAAGCGTGCCGTCATACTCAGCCACCCTTACTCTCAATTTTTTTTTTTTTAGTTTTTCGAGACAGGGTTTCCTCTGTAGCTTTGGAGCCTGTCCTGGCACTAGCTCTTGTAGACCA
>NC_022010.1:15536303-15540522 GCF_000317375.1 Microtus ochrogaster
CATTACAGATGGTTGTGAGCCACCATGTGGTTGCCGGGAATTGAACTCAGGACCTTTGGAAGAGCAAGCAATGCTCTTAACCACTTGAGCCATCTCTCCAGCCCAATTTTATTTTGTTTTATTTAAAGATTTGAGTGTTGTGCCTGCACACCAGAAGAGGTCACCAGATCTCATTAGAGATGGTTGTGAGCCACCATGTGGTTGCTTGGAATTGAACTCATGACCTCTGGAAGAACAGCCAGTGCTCTTAACCTCTGAGCCATCTGTCCAGCCCCTTTGTTTTATATTTAATTATGTATATATGCCTGCGCCTGTGTGAGAATATGTGCATGGGAAGGCAGTGCTCATGGAGTCTGGGAGAAGGTGTTGGATCCCCCAGACCTGAATTATTAAGACAACTGATGTGGGTGCTGGGAACCAATCTTGAGTCCTCTGTTTGTTCCCTGGGGATGGAACCTTGTGCACGATAGGCAAGCCCTCCATCACTGAACTATGTTTCTAGTCTTTTATTTATTTTAAACCGATATGGTACCCGAATAAGACTCTAAAGCAGCAAATGACACTAAATTCAAACACATTTTGATAAATGAACACTCTGGTCCAACATCTAAAATGGTCACAGGGCCACATATCTGGGTTTTCAGAGCCACAGCGCTTCTGCGAAACTAAACTCCAGCAGCATAGCATCAAGGCAGTGGCCACAGGCAGTACAGAAATGATTGACCTTTCTAATAAATCTTTATTTGTAGCAATAAGCTGTGGGCCAATTTCCAAAGGGTTGTAGTTGGCAGCCCTTGGTGTGATTGATGAAGCCAGAGACTGCATGGTTTCCTCTAGAAACTATGGCTGTCAGGGCAGAGGAGATGGAAATTTTTTGTTCACTAGTGGGAAAATTCACACGTAGAGACAAGAGTCATTATTTTCCCCCGGAATGGGTGAGAATAACTGAATGGAGTGGGGGTCGGGAAGAGTAGAGCTCTGTCTATTGGATGGAAGTCAATCTCCCTTTCGCTTTAGCCCCTTTTCCTGTGTGAATGGTCAATCTGTGGGGGCGGACAGACGCTGATGCAGCAGTGCTCCCCACTCCCCCCTCTCTTTCAGATTGTTCAGATGGAGAGGAAGATCAACAACCAGAGACAAATCTTCTTGAAGACAAAAGAGGCCAATAGCCCCCGGAAGCTGCAGAAACAGATCCATATTCTGGAGACCCGACTGAATCTGGTAGCTGCTCTCTGAAGCCTCAGCACTCCATCCCTACCCCACCCCTCATCCCTACCCCACCCACCCCTCATCCCCACCCCACCCACTCCTCATCCCCACCTCAACCCACCCCTCATCCCACCCCACTTACCACTCATTCCCAGATCACCCACCCCTGATCCCCACTCCACCCCACCCCTCATTCCCACCCCACCTACCCCATATCCCCCCACCCACTCACCCCTAATCCCTACTTTCACTCACCCCTCATACCACCCCACCCACCCCTCATACCACCTCTCATCCCTATCCCACCCAACCCTCATCCCTATCCCTCATCCCCACCCCACCACCCCTCATCCCCACCCCACCTACCCCATATCCCCACACTCACTCACACCCTCACCCCACCCTCACCCCACCCTCACACAATCCCTCATCCCCACCCTCAATCCAACCCCTCATCCCTACCCTCATTCCCAACCTCACCCCACCCCTCATTCCCACCCTTACCCCACCCTCACCTAACCCCTCATCCCCACCCTCATCCCCACCCTCACCCTGCCCTCACCCCACCATCACTCAATCCCTCATCCCCACCCTCATCCCTACCATCACCCCACCATCACTCAATCCCTCATCCCCATCCCTCATCCCCACCCTCACCCCACCCTCACCCCACCATCACTCAATCCCTTCATCCCCACCCTCACCCCACCATCACCCCACCATCACTCAATCCCTCATCCCCATCCCTCATCCCCACCCTCACCCCACCCTCACCCCACCATCACCCAATCCCTTATCCCTACCCCTCATCCCACCCTCACCCCACCCTCATCCCCACTCATCTCCACCCTCACCCCACCCTCATCCCCTCTCAACTCACCCCATCCTCACCCCACTTTGATCCTCCTCACCCCACCCCCATCCTCATCCCTACCTTCACCCCCCCCCACTCCTTTATACTTCCAGAAATGAAGCTTGACCGCTGAGCCACCAGCGGAACATAGGCTTGCTTGAAAGAGGTGGACTGAGGGTACTCCCCACCCATTGTAGCTCCCACTCACCCCTCCCTTACCTATCATGTCCCCAAGGCCACCAGGAAGGTGTAGACACACCTCCTCCCCTGGCAGGAGGAGCAGGCCTGTGCAACAGTAGGACATAAACCTCAAGATGGAAAAAGTCATGTTTTCTGATTGATGGCCTTAGTTTGTGGTGACATTTATTGTAAGTGACCTCCAGTTCCATAGTGCCTATGATGGAGTTGATAACGTCACCCTAACCAAGTTGAAAGGTTCAGAGGTGGAAGTAAGACCTTTAAGGTGCTACAAATTCTTTATTATTTTGAAATTATTTATCCTTATGAACATTGACTAGTGTTTTGCCTGTGTACAAGTCAGTGTGAGGGTGTCAGGTACCCTGGAACTGGAATTACAGACAGTTGTGAGCTGCCAGGTAGGTGATGATAATTGAATTCTGGTCCTTGGGAAGAGCAGCCAGTGTTCTTAACTGCTGAGCCATTCCTCCAGACCCCTAGTTTTTGATTAATTAATTAATTGAGACAGAGTCTCTCTATGTAGCCTTGACTGTTCTTGAACTCACAGAATGCCTGCCTCTGCCTTCCCAGTGCGGGATTAAAGGTCTGCACCCCCATGCCTGGGCTCAGAATTCTGAGAACCCAGATTGGTTTCCTCATTCACAATAGCTTGTAACTCTGGCGCCCTCTTCTGGCCGTCTCAGGTACCTGCACTCAGGCTGTACATGTACATGCGAGTACTCACACAAACATTTGCAATACAGGAAATCTTTTAAAATAGTAAAAAAAAAAAATACTCTACAGAAATCCAGGACTGGGCTAGGGAAAGAGAAACATAGAGTACACAGTGCAAAATTGAAGGAGGCTCTCACTCACCTTGGGGCTTATAGAATGCAGGGTGACTACCTGGCGGTATGTGCATCCTTAAATTCTAAGAACAGATAGTCTGGCTCCACTTGCCTCAGTTTTGGGCCTTTCAGAAGGATTCTCAGAAACACTTGGAGAACCTCTCCAAATCTTTTACTATTGGCAATCTTTCTTTCTAGTTCCTCCCCATCCATGGAAGAATTTCACATCCATACCTGCCCCTCCCAAGTGAAAGTGTGTGTGTATGTGTGTATGTATCTTTGATTTTTTTTGAGACAGGGTTTGTTGTCATTTTAAAAATGCCACCAAGGGCTGGAGAGATGGCTCAGTGGTTAAGAGCATTGCCTGCTCTTCCAAAGGTCATGAGTTCAATTCCCAGCAACCACATGATGGCTCACAACCATCTGTAATGAGGTTTGGTGCCCTCTTCTGGCCTGCAGACACACACACACACAGAATACATAATAAATAAATATTAAAAAAAATAAAAAAAATAAAAAAAATAAAAATGCCACCAAGAGAAGTCATGCTGCCAAGAGAAGTCACACCATGCAATAGGGCTCATGTGGATGTTCATTGGAAGAAGAGAGAAGGAGGCAGAGAGTGGGGCAGAGTCTGGTTCCTGGGAACAGGAGTGGTGGAAGAGGAAGAGAGGGAGAAAGAGGGGAGAAGTGAAGGAGACAGAGACAGGAGGTGGCAAAGCCCACCTTTTAAAAGGGAACATAGCGAATGTGCACAGGAGCTACTCTTAGTGGCTGCAGCTGAGGATGTATCCTTCAGGACTCTAAGGGCAGCCAGTACAGATGCCTGAATATTAACAGGGTTTCTCTGTGTAACAGCCCTAGCTGTCCCGAAACTCACTCTGTAAACCAGGCTGGTCTCGAACTCACAGAGATCCACCTGCCTCTGCCTCCCGAGTGCTGGGATTAAAGGTGTGCGCCACCACCACTCGGCAAATATGTTAATCTATTAAAAGGGGAAGAATATAGGTAAAAACTGCATGCCACTGGCTTTAAAATTACATGTATGCAGGGGCTGGAGAGATGGCTCAGTGGTTAAGAGCATTGCCTGCTCTTCCAAAGGTCCTGAGTTCAATTCCCAGCAACCACATGG
>NC_022010.1:15540622-15543417 GCF_000317375.1 Microtus ochrogaster
CCATCTGTAATGAGGTCTGGTGCCCTCTTCTGGCCTGCAGGCATACACACAGACAGAATATTGTATACATAATAAATAAATAAATATTACATGTATGCGTGGGGGCGTTAAGGAGAGGTCAGAGGACAGTCTGCAGGAGTCAGTGCTCAGCTTCCACCATGTGGGTCCAGGAGTCAAACTCAGGTCCCTGGGCTTGGTGGCAATCCTGCTGCCACTTTACCCACCGAGCCATCTCACTGGTCCTGTCAGAGCTGTCACAGTTGGCTTCAGATGCCAGCTTGACACTCCCGGGGAGAGGGAGCCTTTCTCAGGAATTGCCTCCATCAGATTGGCTGGTGGGGCATTTTCTTGATTGCTAAGAGATACAGGAGGGCCCAGCCCATACTGAATGGTGGGAAAGCGGACCTGGGCTGTATATAGAGAAGTGGGTTGAGCAAGCCATGTGGAGCAAGGCAGGAAGCAACTCCCTGCATGGCTGCTGCTGCAGTTCCTTGACCTCGATCAGGGATGAACTGTGAGCTATAAGCAAGATAAACTCTCCTCCTAAATTAGCTTCAGTCAGTGTTATAGAAAAGCAACAGAAAAGCAAACTAGAACACTTTTTTTTTTCCAAGACAGGGTTTCTCTGTGTATCTCTGGCTGTCCTGGAACTCGCTCTGTAGACCAGGCTGGCCTTGAACTCACAGAGATCCTCCTGCCTGTGCCCCCCGAGTGCTGGGATTAAAGCTGTGTGCCACCACACCCAGCTGACACTTTTTTGGACAGCTTCACACTGTAGTCCTAGCTGGCCTGGAACTTGCTATGTAGACAGCTTGGCCTAGAACCCATGTCTATCCTGCCTCTGTTTCCTGAGTGCTAGGAATACCACCATGCCCAGCTGTATTTAATGTTTTTCTTTTTCTTTCACTCTTCCCTCTTTCTCTTTCATCTCTCTTTCTTGCATTCTTTCTACGGTAGTGCAGGCTGGCCTGGAATTCACTCTGTGGCCGAAGCTGGCCTTGAACCTACTGAGGGCTGGGATCAAAGTCGTGTGCCACTGTACCCAGTTGGTTTATTTGAAATTTCTTTAATTTCTCCTCACTCTCATGAGCAGTGTAACCAATGTCAACTTTTTAAAAAGTGTTTTAAAGCCCTAAGAGCCATTTACTCGGCTGTGGAAGGTAATGGGAGCTAGGATGATGTCACATGCCTGGCACGTTGACTTGTGATGTGAGTGTGTGGCTCTCTCTGTCTGTAAGTCTTTCCCGCCCTGAAGTACTTTAAAAATAATAACTGTCCTAATTTAAAGTAATTTAAGGAAAGGCATTCAGCCATTTAACCCCAAATCCTTCTGTTTTAGCTAAATATTGGTCTTCTTTTACAACCACAGCACCAACACTGCACCTTACAGAAGTGACATTTTGTTAATAGTTCTCAAAACTTATATGCATTGATATTTTTCTAACCAAACTTTTTTTTTTGTCTTGTTTCGTTTGGTTTTTTTTTTTTTTGAGACAGGGTCTCTCTACATAGCCCTGTCTGTAGATCACTATGTAAATCAGGCTAGTCTCACACTCACCAAGATCTGCCTGCCTCTGCCTCCCAAGTGTCCCATCATGCCCAGCATTTTTTATTTTTTTTCCAAATGTCTTCTAAAGATTGATTTGATCAAGATCCCTGGAGTTTTTGAATTCTCAAATCTCCTCAACTTAGAATTAGCTGATATTAATCAGAGGTGACTTTGCCTCCAAAGGGATGAAGGAGACACATCATTATAGCTGGGCTGGGCTGTGTGCTACTGGCACTCAGTGGGCAGCAGCAGGGCCCTGACTTCCTCCCAGGACCACCCAGTCCAAAGCATATTTGTGTGAGACCCAGTTTGAAGCACAACCTCCCCACAGGTCACTGTCCACTTTGACAAGATGCTGACCTCCAACGCCCAGCTCCGGAAGGAGATTGAGGATCTCCTCTTTGAGAAGGCCGCCTACGACCATGTCTACCAGCAGCTTCAACGGCGTCTGCAGACACAGAAGAAGACCATGAATGTGGCCATCGAGCAGTCTGCCCAGGCCTATGAGCAGAGGTGCCAGGGAAGGCCCAGCTCCCAACTCAGCACCCATTCGGTCCTCTTGAGGGCCAGGCCCACAGCTCACAACAGCAGCAGCTCGGGACACTGACCATGCACTCAGCAGGGTGTTGTGTACCTTGGTGCTTCCATCTTTTACCCCACAGCATGAGGAATTAGTGTCTCCCCCTTTCTCAGAACAAATGGGAGCCCATGCAGGACAGTGCAGATGGGGGAGCTGCGGCTCCAGCTCTCTGTCCCTTACATGGCCCTTGGTCCTGGTTTGGGGGAATCTTTATCCATCTAAGTCTTTCCTGGCATAGAATGTGGCTCTGGAGAGAACAGGCCTTAGAGTCCTCCCTCCATCATTTCTGCATTGTTGTGGGATCTATGTAGGTGGCAGAGAGCAGAAACTAATCCATGCACGCAAGGGATAAGTGGCGACAATGGTGGTGAGGAGGATTTTGATGATAGGGATGATGGTGATGATGATGGTGATGAGGATGATGGTGGTGAGAGGATGATGGTGCTGATGATGGTGGTGATGGGGATGATGGTGATAATGATGATGGTGGTGAGAAGATGATGGTGGTGATGAGGATGGTGATGGTGGTGGTGGTAATGATGGGGATGGGGATGAGGATGATGGTGGTGAGGAGGATGATGATGATGGTGGTGATGAGGATGACGGTGGTGATGGGGATGATGATGATGGTGGTGATGATGATGAAGATGATGATGGTGGTGATGA
>NC_022010.1:15543669-15557000 GCF_000317375.1 Microtus ochrogaster
GAGGATGATGGGGATGATGGTAGTGATGAGGATGATGGTGGTGATGGGGATGATGGTGGTGAGGAGGATGATGGTGATGATGGTAGTGATGGACATGATGGTGGCAATGGTGGTGATGGTAATGATAGTGGTAGTGTTGGCGTTTATATTGATTATAATGGTGGTGATACTGGTGGTGATTGCAGCTGTTGCTAACAGTAAAGGATGGTGACAGGAAAATTACTTCCTGGACTCAAAGCTCTGATAGGGTCCTGAGTTTGGTCCCCACCGCCAGAAAAAAATTGCAAAGAACTTCAAACAAACCCTTGGCCACTGGGCGGGCGTGTGGTCCTCTGGGACTAAGCCCCATCTGCCATCTCCACACAGGGTGGAAGCCATGGCTCGGATGGCTGCCATGAAGGACCGCCAGCAGAAGGACATCTCTCAGTACAACCTGGAGATCCGAGAGCTGGAGCGTCTGTATGCACATGAGACCAAACTCAAGTCCTTCCTGCTTGTTAAACTCAATGACCGCAGTGAATTTGAGGAGCAAGCCAAGAAGGAGGAAGGTACAGCCACAGTCTCCCTCTCCCTCTCTCTCCCCCTCTCTCAGTAGAGCTGCCAATCATAGACAATAAAAATACAGCATACCTGGTTAAACTTAAATCTCAGGTTAACAATAAACACACTTTTAGGATAAGTTTGTGCCATGCAGTATTGGGGATACCGTTTGTTTCTTAGCTGCAGTGAGGACTTATTTTGATTTTTGGAAGGGGAGTTGGCCTGTGATTCACGTGCAACCGCTTGCCTGTGTTTTGTCTGCCAGCTGCAACCTGCAAATGTTTTTTCACCCTGAGGCTGTAATTTAGGGGCACATGAGGATCAGGGCTAGGTTTTTGTTTTGTTTTGTTTTTTGAGACATGTTTCTTTGTGTAGCTCTGGCTGTCCTGGAATTCACTTTGTAGACCAGGCTGGTCTTGAATTCACAGGGCTCCACCTGCCTTCGCCTCCCTGAGTGCTGGGATTAAAGGTGTGCGCCACCACCACCTGGCAACTCTGTCTAGGTTTGATGACTTGCCTGAGGTCTTGTCAGGGCACAGCACATGGTCATACTCATGGCTGGAATATACTATGTGAGATGGTAAAAAAGCAAAATGATTAGGGCTGGAGAGATGGCTCAGAGCTTAAGAGCACTGCCTGATTTTCCAAAGATCCGGAGTTCAATTCCCAGAACCCACATCCACATGATGACTCACAACCATCTGTAATGAGTTCTGGTGCCCTCTACTACAGTCATACATGCAAGGCAGAACATTATATATACTATAAACAAACAAATGAACAAAAAATACCAAGTTCTTACAGAAAAGCTCATTAAGTTAAAAAAAAAAACAACAAAATGATCAAAGGGAAAAGACACAAAGGGGGTGAAAACTAGGGAAGCTGCCCGGAAGGTATATTTGATCTTTGTTTTTTAGGTTTTAGGGATTGAGCCCAGGGCCTAGTACACACTAAGTTGTTCTTCCTGGCCACACCCATCCTCTTACTTGTGTTGTTTTCCCTGCCTTTTCCTGCCTTATCACTTGGGACTGTGTTGCTGCAAGTGTTTTTGAAAAATCTTGTGTATGTCTTACTCTCTAAAATAAATCAAGGGCCACAAGATTTCTCTCTCTCTCTCTCTCTCTCTCTCTCTCTCTCTCTCTCTCTCTCTCCTTCAACATTTGGTCTTCTTTTCATTTACTTATCTGCTCACCCTTCTTGCCACCATTCACCATCCATCCATCAACCAACCGTCAACCACCCATCAACCACCCAATCTAGTTACAGCTAGTTTGTGTAAGCCTCTACTCTAGCTGTCTGGCATGTGTGGTTTCTATATGACCCTCAGTATTATACCAAGAAGTAGGCATTCCTGCAGCTCCCCAGCTTCAGAAAAGGGATCCTGCAGTTCAGAGTGAACTTAGGTGTCCACTGTAACTAAGCAAAAGATTCAAAATTCCATCCCAGATAAATCCTCTGTTTTCAGTCTTAATCCTCAGAGCAGCACCTCTTCATTCTCACTGCCAGCCCAGATGGTCCTCTGGATGCTCAACACACACACCCTCATCCTCCCTCTTACCACTGCCTCAGTACTCATCCCCCATCACTTCTGTTCTAGAAACTTCCATGGGGTCCTCCCCATACCAGTGTCCTGCTCCAAACTGCTCTCCAAGTGACCTTCTTCCATGGTCTCACCATCGTGAACTGTGGATGTTGTCATTTATCCAACTGTCCAGTCGGGTCCTCACCCAGCAGATCTACTGGTCACTTACCCTGAAATAGGCTCCTTGTTTAGGACACGATAGAGCACTGAATGTGACAGTGTTTGCCATCAGTGCCATAGGGCTTACATTCTAGACACTAAGACAAAGGGGAAATAGATGTCAACCTAGATGAATACACAGACACCTTCAGTCACAGCAGACTCTTAGCTGAAAGAAAGCAAAAGATAGAGATGGGAAAGAGTCCCAATGGGGTGTTGTAATAAGAGTGGCGGGGCTGTGTCCCCAGCACCCCGGCCGCCTGCTAGCTTATGCCCCGAAATAACAACACACAAACTGTATTCTTTTAAACACTGCTTGGCCCATTTCTATCTAGCCTCTTCTAGGCTAATTCTCACACCTGGACTAGCCCATTTCTAATTACCTGTGTAGCCCACGAGGTGGCTTACCAGGGAGATTCTAGCCTACGTCCATCCTGGGTCGGAGCTTCATCGCGTGTGCCTCAGAGAGCAGAGCTATCCCCGCGTCCGCCCAGGAACCGGGAGCATGGCGTCTCTGCTCCAGAGCGCAGAGCTGTCGAGTCTGAGCTCACTTCCTCTTCCTCCCAGCATTCTGTTCTGTTTACTCCTCCCACCTATGTTATAACCAATCAGGGCCAAGCAGTTTCTTTATTGCTTAACCAATGAAATCAACAGATTGATATATGACACTCCCACATCAATGGGGCAGCGGGCACAGTGTAACCATCTTGGGACAGACAGCTGAGGAAAGCAAGGCACGAATCTTTCAATCCAAATGATGAAAAGAATCTGTTAGTGTGAGATCCAGGCATCCAGGCTGAGAGAGCAGCAGGGTCGAGATACAGAGGTGGGGGCAGACTAGGCTGAGACACGGAGGTGGGAGAGCAAGCCGAGGCTCTCCCATGGGCCCGCGGTTCAGATGGCTGCCCCCACACCTGTCCGTTCAGCACCTGAAATTCCACCCACCTGTCTTTTCCTCTAAGAGGCGACAGGGGCTGTCAGAGATGGCAAATCACACTCAGGTTTGAGCTGGTTTCTCAGGAAGTGGAGTGATTGACAGGGCCGGAGACTGCTTCACCTAGAGTGGTTTGGGTGGGCCCCTCAGGGAGGTGACGCATTGGCAAAGATGTGAGTGACCCAAGAGTGCTGCGGGGACCCTGGGGGAGGCCGAGAGCAGCTGAGACGTGTGCAGAGGCCCTGAGGTGTGACTGGGTGATGTGTGGCTGCTGTGGACGAAGGCTCACGGCTCTCAGGAAAGGTGCACAGGGCTGGATCACACGAAGCTTCATAGATGAATCAGGAACAGAGCTGTACCCCAGCGCAGTGCAGAACCTGGAGAAGACATGGGTGTGTGGTGACATGGTCTGCTGAGGGAGAGGAGGACCATATCTAAAGCGACAAGCTTCAGCCTCATCCCCAGGACAGTCACAGCAGGCCAGAAGTACTGAGAAAGATCTAGAAGGTTCCATCAGATTGCCATGCAGAAGCCATACCAAAGAGACAGAAGACTTGGGTTCAGGGGAGCCTGGGCTGCTTCAGGCTGAACAAGGCTCAGAACTCTCTGGGTCAGTCAGTCAACAAGCCTTCCTGAGAATTCCCTGCCCAGAAGAGGCCTTTCTTGACCCTTTCTTAACCTCCATCCTAGCTGGGCGGTGGTGGCACACGCCTTTAATCCCAGCACTCGGGAGGCAGAGACAGGCGGATCTCTGTGAGTTCGAGACCAGCCTGGTCTACAGAGTGAGTTCCAGGACAGGCTCCAAAACCACAGAGAAACCCTGTCTCGAAAAACCAAAAAAAAAAAAAAAACCTCCATCCTGCTCACAGGTCACCTCTACAGGGAGGTCTTCTCACCCATCTGTCTCAGGAATTCCCTAACAGCAGAGCCTGCCTCCATGTTGGGCACTTGGTAGTGCTTTATTAAGTTTTTTATTTATATTATTTTGGTTTATTTTGTGTGTATGTGTAGGGATGGGTGTGTGCACACCTTTACTCCTGAGTGCTGGGAGTAAAGGCGCACTCTGCTATGCCTGACTGGCTCTTGGAGTCTTTTTTTTGTTTTGTTTTGTTTTTTGAGACAGGGTTCCTGTAGCTTTGGACCCTGTCCTGGAACTAGTGCTTCTAGACCAGGCTGGCCTCAAACTCACAGAGATCCACCTGCCTCTGCCTCCCGAGTTCTGGGATTAAAGGCGTGCACCACCACTGCCCAGCTGGCTCTTTATATCATTTTATTTTTAAGTGACTCTTCTTCTGTCCTGGACATGGTGGTGCACACTTTTAATCCCAGCACTTGGGAGGCAGAGGCAGGCGGATCTCTGTGAGTTTGAGGCCAGCCTGGTCTACAGAGTGAGTTTTAGAACAGTTAGGACTTGACTTTTTAAAATTTTTTTTAAAATAAGTCTTTTTTTTAAAAGATTTATTTATTTATTATGTGCACAGTGTTCACCCTCCGTGTATGCCCACAGGCCAGAAGAGGGCACCAGATCTCATTACAGATGGTTGTGAGCCACCATGTGGTTGTTGGGAATTGAACTCAGGACCTCCGGAAGAGCAGTCAGTGCTCATAACCTCTGAACCATGTCTCCAGCCCTTTACTTTTTAAATTTTTTTTTTTTTGAGACAGGGTTTTGCTGTAATTTTAGAGCCTGTCTTGTAACCTGCTCTTGTAGACCAGGCTGGCCTCGAACTCACAGAGATCCTCCTGCTTCTGGTTCCGAGTGCTGGGATTAAAGACATGAGCCACCACCGCAAGGCTAGGACTTCACATTTTTAACATGGGTTCTGGGGAACTGAACTTACATCCTGACACCTTTGTTGATCAATGGCTTCAGACCCTGTCTCCAAAGAAGACCTTATCTTTTTTATGTCTGTAACTGCATGCCACAAGTGGGGGGGGGGCTGCTAGCTGAGGACAGAAAAGGTTGTCAGATCCCTTAGGACCGGAGCCATAAGCAGTTGTGAGCCCCAGGATGGGTCCTGAGGAATTGAACTTACGTCCTGACACCTGAACTTGGGTCCTCTAGAGTGGGCGGTGCTCATAACTGCTGTGCCATCTCTCCAACCACACCTTGGTTCTTGAGTTGGTGTCTCCCAATGAACCTGGAGTGCACTGGTTCTGCTGGCTGACCACCAGGCCCCAGGGAACCCACCTGTCCCCACCTTCCCAGGCTGGGACTATGGGCAAACATCACCGCACTCAGCTTGGTACCCATCTGGGGTTTGAACTTAGGTCCTTGAGTTTGTGCAGCAAATACTTCACCAGCTTTCTTAGCCCCCTTAGGAATTTCTGATGGGGCTCACGAGCAGAATTGCCTCACCCCCTCCCCAAGACAGTGATGAGAACAGGGAGCCTGGGTCCTTTCCCACATCTCCTGTGGTCTTTTTCTCTCCCACCCTTTCAGTTGTGAAGTCCAAGAAGCGTGGGAAGAAGAGCAAGGGCGAGAGTTTCGAGAGCTACGAGGTGGCGCACCTGCGGCTGCTGAAGCTGACGGAGAACGGGGACCTGAACCAGCTCACCGAGGACTTCCTGGCCAAGGAGGAAAAGAACTTTGCCCGCTTCACCTATGTTACCGAGCTCAACAATGACATGGAGACCATGCATAAGAGGACACAGCGGATCCAGGTGCATGGCTTGCAGAGCCTTCCCCACCCCAGATGGTCCCCAGACAAATCCACCTGCTCTGCAGACAATGCCCATGGGCCCTGAGTTTATGTCCCCAACCCAATTATGACAATGGCCTCTGCAGCAAGTACCATTAACTCTGGGCTATGAGCTAGGAAGGTACTCCAAGAATTTGCTTTATTTTATGTGTATGGATGTTTCACCTGCATGTATGTCTGTGTACCATGTGCGTGCAGTACCCACAGAGGTCAGAAGAGGGCGTCAGCTGTCCTGGAACTGGAGTTAGAGATGGCTGGGAACTGCCCAGTGGGTGCTGGGGATCAAACCCGTCCTCTGCAAGAGCAGCCGGTGCACCTAACCACGGAGCTGTCACCCCCCACTCCTCTACCTTGTCCTCTGAGACAAAGCCTGTGAATAGGGTTTGGAGTTCAACAACTGAGCCCCAGGGAGCCTCCTGTCTCCCTGTTACCATACTGGGGTTACAAGTGCATGCCACGATGACCAGACTTTTTACGTGGGTTCTGGGGCTGGAACTCTGGCCCGGCCACCTTTGGCTTCCGGGTGGAAGAGAGGTGGTTGGTTAGCTCTTATCTCGGACAGGCCCCGTGTTCATTGGCTTAGCGCTGCTCTGACAGGGCCTGAAGGCAAAGAACCCGGCTGCTTTTACTGAATCCAGAACTGCTCTTACTTAAGTGGCTCCTGGGCCTCCTCACTCCCCACAACACAAACACTTGCCCGGGACAGAGTCCAAACCACTGAATGCCACACACCAGTCCACTCAGAAGCTGTCTGGCAGCTGTCTTTGTGGTTCAGAACCAGTGATGACCCCCAGTCCCTCCTGGAGTTGCCCTACCTGGCGGTATCACACTCCCCCTCCTCCGATGGTTCCCTCCGACTGTGCCCTCCCCCCTCTGATGACGTCACGTTCCTCAGGCCTGTCCCTGCCCTGCTGTCACCTCGGGAACTCGTTATGCCTCTCTCTGAGGCCCTGTCATGTTTATGGGGCAGTTTCCCACTGGTGGGGTTTGTCGAGGACAGGGTACCAGGCTCTTGGCTTGCCCTGTTGTTTGAGGTTAACTGGCCTGCCGCTTCCCAGGGGTTCTGCTGTCTCCCAGGCAATCACGGGAGAGCCAAGCTAACCGAGGTGCATCCCCACAGCTGACTTCCTGTGGGTTGTTTGGTTTCAAACTCAGATCCTCAGAGTTGCACAGGTGCCTTACCCTCGGAGCCAGCCCCCAGCCCTGCAGGAGGAGAGTCTCCCTAAGTGCCAGGCTTCAACTTTTCCTTGGGGTCCACTGTCTCAATAGTCTGCAAGCCACAGCCTCCGGATTATCCTCACTCCTGCCAGGATGGTTACTCTGGAGCCCTGGCTGCCTTCTTGTTTTGTTTTGTGTTTTATTTATTTATTTATATATTTTTTTGCAATAAGGCTTCACTTGGTAGCCTAGGCTGGCCTGAAACTCACAGCAATTCTCCTGCCTTTGCTTGGTGATTGTGGAGATTTCTGGCATGAGTCACTAGGAAGCATCTCTGCTTACACTAGGATCCGTTTTCTTTTTTAAAGTTATTTTTTTTTTCTATTGGACACATCCAGCTTCACCCCTTTCCGGTGACCAGGTTACGGATCCATCCTCTCTGATCTCCTGTTAAGATTTGTTCAGTGGGGCTGAGAGATGGCTCAGCGGTTAAGAGCAGTGGCTGCACTTCCAGAGGACACAGGTTTAATTCCCAGCACCCACATGGCAACTCATAACTATCTGTAAACCCATTTCAGGGGGTTCCAACGCCTTCATACAGACATGCAGGCAAAAAAATGAATGTATACAAAATAAAAATAAATACGTTATTAAAAAAAGATTTGTTCAGTAACTATCATATTTAAAAAGCAGCGCTTTCTATACAAACCCCCAAATTTTTAGTTTCTCTGGGGACATCAAATCGGACACAAGGTGGTGATTTGTATAGGCCACTGTGGCCCTTGAATGCATTGCCACTGCCCTCTGGTGGCTGCCTGCGGTATGGCAGGAAGGTCTTTGTGGTCCAGCCTGTTCCGGGAGGGAGCACGGCCCTAGTCCCTGTGCCGTGTGGATGTACATGGATGTGAGGAGCACTGTGCAGCCTCCACAACACACTGGACCTTTGAGGGCTTTGGTAAGGTGGACTTTCCCCCTTTTGGCCTCAGTTTCCCTATTCTGTGACGTTGGAACCAGCACTGTAGCCTCCAGGCTCTTTGTTTTGTTTGCTTTAGAGCATTGTAATTTAGGGAGCCTGGAGTTCAAGTGTCTGTTAGGGAAATACTGCACCCCAAACTGCACGTGTCCAGGACCTACGCCACACCCACAGCTCCGCGGACGGACTGGTCATCGGCATTTAGCCGTTGTATGTGTGCCTCGTCCCCTTAGAATTTACTATCAGTGGTCAATTTGTCACCTCCACTGGAGTGGCCTCCTGTGCCGACATCTTCCATTATTTCTTGCGATGAGACCTGGGGATAGGAACTTCTGTGACAAAGGGCTTGGACATGCTCTGGGGACTGGTCAGAAAGGATAGATGTCTGGCCTGGCTCCAGGCCTGGAACTTGAAGTGGTCCTGGCCGCCTGAGTGGGGACTCAGATTTTTGTGAGAGTTTGAGGGACCCCGGGCTCAGCCGCTGGGTTCAGTGAAGAAGCCACTAGTCGCACATGGCTGTTTAAATTCTTTACATGTAATACAGCAGAAACTCCAGATGCCCAGTGGTGGGGGTGGAATGTGGAGGAGGACTGTTTATTACTCTGTTCTAGATGGTTCTAAACCTGTGGGCTGCCCAAGACCAATAGAAAACACAGATACTTACAGTTCCTAACCGTCACAAAATTACATTTATGAAGTAGCAATGAAAACCATTTTATGGTTGGGGTCACGAGAACATGAGGAGCTGCAGTAAAGTATCGCAGCATTAGGAAGGTTGAGAACTACTTCTCTAGATATTTCTAGATGATTCTCAGAGAGGATGAAAAAAGAAACCCCTGAGGAGGAGGAGGAGCGGGGGGGGAAACTCCTTGATGGGTTACCCAACACTGGAGTAGGGTTAGATGCAGGGGGGGGGGCGGCTGCCATTTTCCTCACCGATCCCCTTCTCTCCAAACAGGATGACATCATCAACCTGCGGTCACAGCAGCAATCCTCCCACGAGGGCACTCGGAGTATCCTGAGACAGATGGAGGTGAGCTGGGGAGCCTCCGGAACCTGTCTGTTGTCACCTGTCCGTGGTCTGCCAGGTGGCCTGTCCCAACTACAGAATCTTGTCCCCGAGGTCTATTTATTGTAAAGATGAGTCCCTTTTCAGGGGGTCAAACCCAAGCCTTGGGGCTGCAATTCCATCCCGACACATCTCTGCCTCAGTTTCTCCTTTTGTTTCTTCCTTGGCCCAGCTCTACCATTTTTCACCAGAGATAATGACCACAAACCACCCTCCTTCCTCCCTCCGTTCCTTCCTTCCTTCCTTCCTTCCTTCCTTCCTTCCTTCCTTCCTTCCCCTCCTCCCTCCCTTCCTCTGTGCTGAGAATCAAACCCAGGGCTTCCTTCACACTAGCTCCTTCCGCTACCTCTGAGCCACAGCCCACACCCCACTTGCAAATACTTCCTGGACTAGTCAGTAGAGACCAGGCTATGCCTACTCCTCTGGCCCCACCTCCCTTCATCTCCCTGGGGAGCAGGTGTCACTCGAAATCTTTCCATTTCTCGGGTGTGGAAACTGAGGCCACTGAAGGTAAAAGTGACTTGGCCAACCCTAGGAAGCCGAGCTATGCTGGGGTTTGGGTTTTACTGGGGGGCACAGGGTCTCATTATGTAGCCCTGGAATTCACTATGTAGACAAGGTTGACGTCAAACTCACAGAGATCATCCTGCCTCTGCCTCCCCAGTGCTAGGATTTCCCTCTTCCCTGACTATACCCTGGGAGCCTGAGAAAGCTAGAAGTTTTTTTTTTTTTTTGTATTTTTTAAAAATAATCTGAAAATTGGCACTTCCGGGATGGGAGAATGGGTGTCCTTGTGGTGGCATCTGCCACCCAGGCCTTCCTTGGTGTGTGATTTCAATCCCAAGGATGCCTGGCGATTGCATTAGAGCAGCCAGGGATCCAGCCATCATATACACGCTTCAGGCAGGAAGAAGGTGGACGCGTGGTGAGAAGGCCTCACTGGCTGAGTCGGGAAGCTCAGTCGTTTGTCCGGGCACCCCCGGGGCTAAATGGGTTCTCTCATGGAGGTGTAGGGAGAAGGAACAACAAACACCGGGTAATAAGTGGATTCCGCCTGACTGGCTGGGTGTGGAGTGCGTGCTTGTGATCCCTATGCCCAGTAGGCTGAGGCAGGAGGATCCAGAACTCAAACTGACAGTTCCTGCCCCTGAGCATCTTCCTTCCGATTCCTTGAGGCCGGCTCATTTCTACTCTGTTTCCCCGACCAGGTAGGTGGCGCCATTCTCGACTCTGCCTCTAGGGGGCAGCAAAGCCCAAGGAAGAGGGCTGGGCGCTGTTGTAGCTCAGGCTGGCCTCGGCAGGTGGTCTCCAGCCTAGCCCCACACCCTTTGCTTGGGGCCACCTAGAACCCTAGACTCTTCCCTGGGGTTGGGACTAGCGGTGCCTTCATTGGGGCTTTCTCCTCCTGGCCCTGTATTTACTGTTTTCTGTCTTCATGAGGGGAGCTTGGGGGCGCCATCCCCTCCCAAATGCAAATACCCCAGCAGAAGACTCCATCCTCGGAGCCACGGACTCTCAGGTGTTTCCACCCTGCTGAAGCCTCCCGCCCCACCCTCTTCATCATCTTCCCTCTACCCAGGAGCCCAGGTTAGACACTCAGAGCAATCACTTATTTTTGAGACAGGGTCTTATGTACTCCAGGCTAGCCTCAAACTCGCTACCTGGACAAGGATAATCTTGGACTCCCGATCCTCCTGCCCCCGCCTCCAGAACTGCAGGAGGGCACAGGGTTTATGCAAGTAACCCACCCACCGAACTACACCTTTAGCTGTCTGCTTTTTTCTTCATTTTGTTTGCCGCTGACCGGAAGCTTCATTTCTTTGATTGCATACCCTCTGGGGTTTGCAAGCCTTTCTGGGGTCCCCCAGTCACCTGCACAGAGAGTCCCCAGCCTCAGGCCAGGCCTGGTGTCTGTATGTCCCCAGGAGAAACTGAGGAAGACCACCGAGGATGCGGACATTTTTGAGAACAAATACAAGGAGATGAGCAAGACCCTGGAATATCTCAAGAACTCGGTGGAAAAGCTGTTCAAGAAGATTAACTGCGACGCTACAGAGATCCTGGGGAAGCTGGGCGAGACCGGGAAGGTAACAGACATCAACCTTCAGCGGTACTTCGGTGAGCACAGCCGTGGTGCAGCCTGCCTGGGTTCAAATCCTGATTCTTCACTTAATAGCTGTGCGACTTTGGCCACGTTCCTGACCTCTGCGCTCGGGTTCTTTTACCTCTAAAATGAGGGTAAACTCAGGTGCTACCTCATCAGGCTATTGGGAGGATTAAATACGGGATAGTTGATGATGGTCGCAGTGGACACGGGAGAGCGATTTAGGGAAATTCAATGCCCTTAACGAGAAAAACTAAAATTAAAAGGGAACTTTCTTACACACACACACTAACACTATACACATACATGCTCACACACACCTGAACACATGGATATACACACATACACATGCATGTGCACACACACAGGTACCCATACAAACACAGACAGATTCACACACATGTAAAAGATACAATATACACATGTATGCACACACATGCAAACAACACACACACAGATGCACAAACTTGCATGTACCTGCATGAACATGCATATAGTCAAGTACACACACACACACACACACACACACACACACACACACTCACGAAGCACGATAAATAAAGACTCAGAGACAGAAATTGCAGTTCAACCTGAAGACCAGAAAAGCAAAGCAGTCAGCAACTGGCTCATACTTAGACCTCAGTCTAAAAATGGTGAGCCTGCCTCCAGGAATCTCAGAATGCGATTGAGACTGAGTTGTCTCCTCCTGTCTTATCATCCTCTCTAGGGTTGGGGTTAAAGGTGTGCACCACTGGATTAAAGACATGCACCGCCTTGTTTCTATGGCAAACTAGTGTGGCTACTGGGATTAGAGGTGTGTGTGACCACTGCCTGGTCTCTAAGGCTGACCAATAGGACTGTCTTACTCTCTGATCTTCAGGCATGCTTTATTTAATTAAAATAAAAATGAAATGTCACTACATTTCCCCTTTTTGTCTAAAATAAAGGAGAAGGCTATAACTACTATAAGAAAAACTATATACAATAAGTACAATAACTGTATACAATATATTTAGGCAATAAATACATCAACAATGTCTAGTCCATCAGCATTTGATAAATTCAGAGAAAATACTCCATATCTATCCTATTTTGATGAGTCCAAAATTTTGTACCTAAAATAATTTCTACTACAACTTGCTTTACCTTCCAAAACTATCTTTGGCTATCTCACAACCTTATATACTTTATAATTTTTTTTTAGTGAATTTCTTTTCTGAGTCTCATAAGGGAGACTATAACTATCTAGTCTTCAACTATCTCAGAGACCCAAGGAGGAAATAATATTAACTGAGTAAGTAGGAAGTGCAAACAAGTGACTCCCAAAAAATGTGAGAAACGACAGAAACATCTGGATGCCTGGACAGTCACCCAAAGTTCCTCTGCAACCTTGGGGCATCCATATTCGGCCTACAGGTCTAGAATATTTGACAGACTTTTCTGTGAAGCAGGAGATTCTCAAAGGCTGTCCCTCCTTGTCTTGACAATGTTTGTCAGCCACTTTCTCTTGTGTCCTGCTTGTCCATTAGGACAGCAGACTGTCAGCAGTCGAGGCAAGGACATCTTCTTCCCAGTGGCTTACTTTTGCCACAAAGAAAGCAAGCTACATGTGGAATTTCTTCAGTGCCCATCATACTCTTTGAAGTAGACTGGTGCTACCAGGAGCAGACATGTCTCATTGTCATAAAAAAGAAAAAAGAACCTATGTTATTAAAAGATCTTAAATGCCATGTTCTGTATATCTCTGAAGTGTTTGAAGATGACCTGTCTATTTAAAATATATCTGTTTGACCTTGAAATCATACAAGTTCAATTATACTAGGTGATTAATTACTAACCTGCATTTCTTATTATCTTAAGTAGTTGGTAATAATAACTTCCAAGGACTAGAAATTTAGATTACATTGTTAAATGTTAAATATACATTGTTAATGTTATATATATATTATATATATAGTCTGTTTTAACAAAATTAATCTCAAATTTGTATCAATATATAAAATTTGGATACAATACACAAAAGTAATTCAATGTAACACATTTAAAACTAGCAGTTGTTTCTTTTTTTTTGCTTTTTCGAGACAGGGTTTCTCTGTGGTTTTGGAGCCTG
>NC_022010.1:15557182-15562868 GCF_000317375.1 Microtus ochrogaster
CCTGCCTCTGCCTCCCGAGTGCTGGGATTAAAGGCGTGCGCCACCATCGTCCGGCAATAATCTACTTTTTTATCTTATCATATCTATATCCTTCCTTTTTCTTTTCAGAGTAGATTCAATAATCTACCCTTTTATTCTATCCTATCTATAATATCCATAATCCATTGAACAACTAAAAACCACCTGCCCCATTTCTTGGGAATGTGACCTCACCTCTTGGGAATTTGGGTGCTGTATTCTTTTTTCTTTTCTTTTTTTGGTTTTTTGAGACAGGGTTTCTCTGTGGCTTTGGAGCCTGTCCTGGAACTAGCTCTGTAGGAGGCTGGTCTCGAACTCACAGAGATCCGCCTGCCTCTGCCTCCCGAGTGCTGGAATTAAAGGCATGCGCCACCATCGCCCGGCCTAAATTATTGCTGTTTTTTTTTTTTCCCCCGAGACAGGGTTTCTCTGTGGCTTTGTAGCCTGTCCTGGAACTAGCTCTGTAGACCAGGCTAGGGTGCTGTATTCTTAAATTTACTTTCTACTGTCTGGGGGTGATGGTATTTTTAGGGGAATTGTGAAAGAAAAAATTTGGGTTAACTGTCAAGTCCTGGGAGAGGTAGCCTATACATCATGGGAAAGTGCAGGGCTTGTGTCAGGTCCTGGCTGGAGGGGTCTGTGAGGCTGGGTCATTTCATCTAGCCATCTTGAAATTGTTCTGAGAAGTTGATAGTCCAAAGCCAATCTTTAAGGGATGCTATCAGCTGAATGGCATCATATGAAGCAGGTGGAATCGTTGTTGTGGGGCCCCATCTTCTTCCTGGAGACTTCAGACATTACCGTAGGAAAATTTATTGTTCACTGTGGAAAACTTAAACATTATTTATATCAAAGTGGAATGAACATATTCAATAAACATATTCAAAGAAAGGTGCCATAGAGATGAAAATAGGTATGTGGACAAGTAAAATTTTTGAAAGCAGAGCTTTGATAACCTTAGGCCCTAGATTTTCTCTTTCTTCTGTCCCACACTGGGTGGCCCCTGATATGAGACTGAAACTCTGAATTTTTTTTTTTAACAACTGCTTCTCCTTCCCAAGCCTCAGTGTTATTGGCTGTGTGTAGGATCTATTCACCCACTGGTGCCGATCTGACCTTTAAGGGCCCAAGTATCTTTTTTGCATTAAGTTAGGATTTTCAAAAGCCAGAGATTTAATGAGTACTTGTCCATCTTCTGAACTTGCTATCCCTATTTGTACAGCTTTAGCTTGTCTTTGGAAAAAGTCACTAAAGTGTTTGTTCTCTTGGGCCTTGTAACCTGTGAATATTTCTGATGATTTCATCAAATCAATTAATTTCTGTTTTTCATTCTGCACATGTGATTCCAAGTTTTTAAATTTTTCCATTACTGCTGTCTTCTCATCCTTAGAGATCATTTGGATGGCATGGAGGTTGCCTTCCAGGAGGGTTGTTCTGGCTATCAGCGTGTCATAACTTTTTAATAGATTTCGATGATCAGTTTCAACAGAATGAACCTTTTCAGATAATCTACCTCTCTGTACCATTCTGTAAGGTTTCATAACCCATTGACACGGCGTGCATTCTGCCTGTCAAATTATGGTTTTTATTTCCAGTGGTGTGAATCCTCTCAGCCAACTTCTCAGCACGAGTCTGTAAAGTCCATATCATCTCGAAACGTTTCCCATTCTTCATGCTGTTGTTTCTTTAAAGATATGAGGTGGGCAGTGGTGGCGCACGCCTTTAACCCCAGCACCTGGGAGGCAGAGGCAGGCAGATCTCTGTGAGTTCAAGGCCAGCCTGGTCTACAAGAGCTAGTTCCAGGACAGGCTCCAAAGCTACAGAGAAACCTTGTCTTGAAACAAAACAAAACAAGAATCAAGCTGTAAAAATTTTTTAAAAAAGCTATAATATGAATTATCAAACTGACACCGGCTACATCTAAGAATGTATATACCCCAGGTAGGTCATATACCTCTCCTAGAATTCCATCCATGATAGAAACAAAAAGGTTATTAAATTCTTGGATGTGGGTATTATCTGCAATTATTTTAGGGGTGGTTTCCAGTTTGCAATATATTTAGCAGATGACTTACCTTTGTTAAAATCCTGGTTTAGTTGAGACTTTAAAGGTGTAATAATGATGTGGGCCAGAAAAACCTGTGGATTTTCTAAGCAGAACTCAAAACCAAACTGAACGGAATTTTGTTAAAGAGACGGCGGTCAGGGCAGCCATGCGGCAGTTGCACACGGGTCGCTGGAGTCAGGGGAATCTGCGGTAACCATGTGGGAGCTGCATGCACACATGTGGGGCTGGGGGCAAGCCACGGGACCGCAGGAACCATAGGAACCACAGCAGCTGTGGGGGGGGGGACGGACACGCAGAGTGGTGCCCCATGGGGTGGCAGCAAGGATGGGTGGGCACGGCAGGAGAGGAAGCTGAACTGGGGCCGATGGGAGCTGGGAGAGCTAGCTTCTCCTGAACCCAGGTGTTTAGGTTTGGGTCCAGCTCCTAGAGGAATTCCAATCCCAGCTCTGGCCTGGGCTGGTGGCAAAAAAAACAAAACAAAACAAAAAAAAAAAAAACCTCAGGCAAATGGCTATTTGTTTTGTTTTTGTATATTTGTGCCCCAAAAGTTGGGCACCAAATAAAGCACAATTAATAAAAACTCGGAGACAGAAATTGGGGTTCAACCTGAAGACCAAAAAAGCAAAGCAGCCAGCCACTGGCTCTTTCCTTGACTTCAGTCTGAAAATGGCCATCCTGCTTCCAGGAATCTCAGACTGAGGCAGACTGAGAGCCGCCTCCTCCAGTTTTACACTCCTCTCTTTGGCTGGGATTAAAGGCCTGAACCGCCCTGCTTCTGTGTCAAACCAGTGTGGCTACTGGGATTAAAGGTGTGTGTCAAGGCCGGCCAGTGGGGCTGTTTCACTCTCTGATCTTCAGGTAAATTTTATTTATTAACATACAGATGAAATGCCGCTACACACACATACGTACACGCTTCGTATTTGAGCCTTATGCTTTTTTTCTCTAAGATGAGGAAGAAGGCAAGCATGGGGCTCCATTGAGCTTGTCTAGTGCCATATAGTAACCCTTGCTGAGGCAATAAGACAAGAAAAAAACAAAAATCCTGATCGGAAGCAGGAAATGAAGCGTTGAGAGTGGGACCCGGTGTGTAGCGTGTGCTGGCTGACCGCCTTTTGCATTTCCAGGTTTGGCTTCACATTCAGGGTAGAGAGCAGACATGAAAACTCAGATCACGGCAGCTTGGTGTGAATGGTGCCCCCTCTATTCTTAAAACTTAACCCACAGGGGCTGGAGAGATAGATGCTCAGTGGCTAAGAGCCTGTACTGCTCTTGCAGAGGGCTTGGGTTTGAACCCCAACACCCACATCGGTGTCCCCGACAGAAGAAAAGACATCAACAAAGGCCCGGCCGGAGTCAGGCTACCTTGATTTTTAGTTTACAGTGGAAAGCTGAATTTTGGCCTTCCCATTGTCAACACTGAGGGAACCCTCTTCAGAACATGTTTTCTGAGAAGCTTTCACTCGTGGTGACCGTGACCCCGTTGTCTTCCAGCTATCATCGAGAAGAAGACCAATGACCTTCTGCTCCTGGAGTCGTTCCGGCGCCTGCAGGATGCGGAGGGGCCCGACGTGGATGTACCACAGCCCTTCGTCAACCCCTTCTGGGGCGGCTCTGCCCTCCTCAAGCACCCAGAGCCCACAAAAGTTGTGCCCCCTGTGTTTGGGGCAGACTCCTTCAGTGACAAACTTGAAGAGGGTGAGTTCTTTCTCACTGCCACCCAGGCGGGCCACTGGATAGAGTCTCTTAAGGAGCCCGAGTCCCTACAGGGTCTGTGGGCCAAGCCTCAGTTTCCCTCGTTACTTCCTTGAGTAACATCCCACTGTGTGAGCAATCATCACACGGTGGCACTGGTTTGAAAACACAGATGGGCATATATCTTTACGGAAAACTGAGGGGTCAGAGCAGAAGTCAGAACATAGTCACTGTAGCCCCAAACCAGAAACAAGCAAAGGAACCAGCGCGTGCGCGTGCGCGCACACACACACACACTCTCATATACATACTCATTCAAACATACAAACATAAACACACACTTATTCTCATACACTCATACGCACATACATTCTCAAACACATGCACACACATTTTGCACACACATACACACATTCTCAAGCATACACATACACACATGTGTGCACACATATTCAAGCATACACATACACACATGTGTGCACACATATTCAAGCATACACATACACACATGTATGCACACACATTCAAGCATACACATACACACGTGTGTACACATATTCAAGCATACACATACACACATGTATGCACACCTACACATATGCATCATTCACTCTTAAGTCAGAACTTAACAAACAATGGAGCGTTATGCAGCCACTAAAGCAAATGTCACTCTGGGTAAGACAGCTTGGCCATCAAACGTGGGCTGTGCCATGCAGTTTTGTCGTTGCTATGAAACCAGCTGTTCTCCCACTCTTGCTTGGGAACTCCCTGAGGGCACATCTCTGCTTGGAGCTCTCCAGGCCTTTCCATACCATGCCCAGCTCGGCATGGAGTGACACTGTCCCTGGGAAGGAAGTGAGCTGGGTGTCAACTCCCAGCTCCTCACAGAGCTCTGTCCTGGGTGCAGTGGAGCAGCCCCTGGACCACAGCAGCCTCCGGCAGCTGGTCTTGGAGAACTACCTTCACAAGGACCGTGGCAAGGACCCACAGGACACCCTGTCGGAGAAGGGGGATGAACTGAGGCCCAAGAAGAAGGTGGTAGGCTGAGCTGCAGGTGGCTGTGTTCCACACCCAGAGATAATAAATGTTTTCTTCCTGAGCCCCAGGGCCTTTGCATGTGCTGTGCTAAGGAGCTCTGAGGGCTGGAAACCAACCTTATGTGGGGTGGGGGACAGAGCAGAATGGCACTCAAAATCTGGGGCTCCAGGTTCAGTGCTCCTGGAAGAATGGGTGTCCCTGAGGGATGCTCACAGGACCACAGGTGGGGTATGGAGAGTCAGAGTTTGGGGGCTCTGACCCTCCAGGACCCACCCTTTGAACTCCAGCTTCCTGCAAGGGGCCCATAGGGACTTCATCGATTACACGGCTGGATTTGACCCTGGGGATGGGACTGTGGGGTTTCTTCTCTCTCAGACAAGGCGGTCACCATGCCTGATCCCAGCGAGTCTCTTGAAGTTGGCTTTCCTTGTTTTTTTTTTTTTTTTTTTTTTTTGACACAGGCTCTCATTATGTAGCCCAGGCTGGCCTGAAACTCATTATTTAATCCTGTATAAGTCTGAAACTCACAGAGATCCTCCTGAGTCCTGGGATTATCCAGTCTAAATCTGGAACTCAGAGATCCTCCTGCCTCTGCCTCCTGAGTGCTGGGATTAAAGGTGTGTGCCAGGCTGTGCTGTACCAAGCCCCTCCCCAAAGCAAACAGAGCTAAAGGAAAGCTGCCTTGGGGCAGATGGAAAGATGCACTGGCCACCCTGGATGCAGCTGCTGCTGAGCCCATGGACTTCTGAGCTTTTGGAACTTTTTTCTTTTGCTTTTTTCCTTCCTTCCTTCCTTCCTTCCTTCCTTCCTTCCTTCCTTCCTTCCTTCCTTCCTTCCTTCCTTCCTCCCTCCCTCCCTCCCTCCCTT
>NC_022010.1:15562968-15577433 GCF_000317375.1 Microtus ochrogaster
TCCCTCCCTCCCTCCCTCCCTCCCTCCCTTTCTTCCTTTTTTTTGAGACAGGGTTTCTCTGTAGCTCTGACCATCCTGGAACTCTATCCATAGACCAGGCTGGCCTCAAACTCAGAGATCCACCTGCCTCTGCTTCTGCTGGGATTAGAGGAGTGTGCCAGGCAAAAGTCCTTTGTTTTTTGAAATGAGATTCCTGCAGCCTTCACACAACCCAAATACTTTTTGAGTTTGGCTACACAGGACCAATGAGGCAACAGCCATCATGATTAGATCCAAGACTTCCTGTTTATTTGCACATGGCCTTGGCTGGGGTGGCAGGGGCTGGGCTGGAGAGCAGACTGTAGGCCACCCGAGGCTGGGCTCAGGGCTCAGTCCTTCTCTTCCCCGTGGGTGATGATGTGGACTAAGTTCTTGTAATCGAGATTGCCGGTGACATCTGGGGGAAAGGCTGTGAACATCTGGTCGATCTGAGGGCAGGAATGGTGGGGACAGAGACAATGAGAGTGGCAAGGGGCAGGGAGGCCTGAGAGCCCAGGGAAGACCTGGGAAGGACCCCTGTTCCACAGCCGCCAGCGGGTCCGAGGCAGGAGGTCCAGCTCCCTGGGCACTCAGCCCAGGCTACCGTCCTGGCTCGGCGTCTGTGTCCACACGCTCCCATATCATTACGATCTCTGCCTCTATTCCCCAGGGTGACCCCAAGGTCCCCTAGACACCCCAGGCACCCTGCAGTGGAGAATAGAGGTTCAGCCGCACAGGGAGCTGGGTGGATCAGGTTCAGGTATGCCAGGGCCTGGTGGGGACTGCAGCTGAATGCAGCAGAGGGCCTGTTGTGGTCACATGGCCAGAGAGGTCATAGTCTTGGAGGGAAACCAGAAATCAAGGTGGTTATTTTACATACAATTTCCCTGTTTAAAAAGTATTGGGTGAAGCAGTCATAATGGTGCCTGTGATCCCAGCACAGGGAGGCAGACAGAAGGTCTGGGAATTTAAAGTCACCTGGATTAAGTAGCAAGTTCTAGACCAGCCAGGGCTGTGTAGTGAGACTCTGTCTTAAAAGGCACCCCCTCCCCCAACATGGTTTTGAATGGTTACTATGGGTTCCCCCAACTTTTCTCTATCTTGCCGTGCCAGGGATTGAACCCAGGTTTCCTTGCACACCAGGCGAGTGCCCTAAGCCTGAGCTACAGTACCAGCCTTGTTAATCTTTATTTTGTGGCAGGTCTGACCAAGTTGCCCAGGTTGGCCTTAAACGCTATAGCTTGTGCAGGCCTTAAACCTGCAATCCTCCTGCCTCAGCTTCTCTGGTAGCTGGGACAACTATAGGCTGCCATAGGCCTGTGTCATGAGACCTAGCTGGTTTGAATTTGTAACCACCAAAAGACACTGTGCCCTGGCCCTGTGATGGCATTGTGCACTGTGAACACCACCGAGCCTCGTGGCATGTGACAGTGAATTCTGTTCTCATCCCACCTTGACAGATGGGGAGACTGAGGCACAGTGAGGTTAAAGTCTAAAGTCCCATGAGTGATGGAGGGATGGTTCCCTCGGGGGATATACACCAGAGTGAGATAGAGCTCTTGTGAAGGAGGCTGGGCAGTGGGGACACTGTACCTCCTCTTTGGAGAATCTCTCTGCTTGTGTGGTCAACATCTCCCGGACACTGTAGGAGAGAAGAGAGCAGGTGATGGTGACATATGTCTGGGGTGGAAAGTGGGGACCCCACTCCCTCAGAAGTCACTCACTAGTCAGCCTTCAGCGACCCTTTGCCTTCAGGGTCAAACACCTTGAATGCGTTGAGAATGGTCTCCTCGGGGTCAGCCCCTGTAAGAGAAGGTGGGCTTACCATCTGATGGGACAGGAGCCACTGGGGCCGTAGGAAGTGGACCCAGGTCCCCCTGAGCCAGAGGAGCTGGGGCAAGGCCATTTCCCTCAGGGAGATCTGGGTTTGAACAAAGGCTGGGGAGTTGGCTCAACAGGAGGGCTTGCTGCTCCTCACATCCTCCCGTAACCCTGCCTCTTCTGGCCTACACGCACTGCACGCGTGTGCTATGCAGGCACATATACACACAAATAATAATATCTTTTTTTTTTTTTGGTTTTTCGAGACAGGGTTTCTCTGTGGTTTTGGAGCCTGTCCTGGAACAAATAATAATATCTTAAGAGAAGGCTGAGGAGCCAACAGGAAGTCAATTGCAAGGGAGGGTTCAAGAACAAGACTGGGCAGGTTGACTCTGGGAGTTTGTGGGTTGCAGGGCCTTTCAAGCAAGTTGTCTTTCTGTCTCTGAATCCACCATGACCTGGGGGGTAAGAGTAGAGCCAGCCACTCAGGTGCTCTAAAACATGTCAGTCACTGAAGCCGATCAGCCCAAGGCTGGGTAGCTTGCCGAGCAGCTTCTCCTGCTGGAGGAGTACACCCCCACACCGCCACTGGAGGAGGGATCCCCTGCTGGAACAGCCTCACCAGCAGCTGAAGCAGCAACCCTGCTTGCTTTTATGCTATTTTTCTTCTTTTTATTACTTTTTATGTGTATGAGTCTTTTGCTTGCATATATACTGTGTACTACATGTGTGCCTGGTCTCCAGAAACTGCATTGGACCTCCTGAAACTGAAGTTACAGACGGTCATGAACTACTATGTAGGTGCTGGGAATTGAACCTGGGTCCTTTGGAAGAGCAGCCAGTGCTTTAAACCATTGAGCCATTCTTCCACACTAGTTTTCAATGAATACTTTTCCACTTGTGAGTTGCCCATCTTTTGCCCATGCTGTCTCTTCTAGAGCTTAATGCATGCCGCAGGTGAACACACACACACACACACACACACACACACACACACACACACACACACACACACATGCATGCTCACACTCACATGCACAAACTCACCTTTAAGTTTCTCCCCAAACATGGTGAGAAACACAGTGAAGTTGATCGGTCCTGGAGCCTCCTTGATCATTTCATCAATCTCTTCATTTTTCACATTCACACGTCCTAGCGGGAAACACTGGGACTGAGCGCTGGGAGAGCAGCTGTGGCCCTTTGTGATCCAGCTTCTGGGAAGCTGGTCTGGGAACTGTCGGGGACAGTGGTGTGTGTGTGTGTGTGTGTCTGTGTGTGTGTGAGAGAGAGAGAGACAGACAGACAGACAGACAGACAGACAGACAGACCTAGGGCAGACTTCCCCAGCAGTGTTCTCGAGCAGTCAGCCAGCTTCTGATGTGGACTGGGGTGGTTAAAACAGTGTTGTCAAGGCTGGGGTCATGGTACAGGGGATTAAGTGGTGGCCTAGAATGCAAGAGGCCCTGGGTCCCCCCCCCCCAGCACCTCATAAACCGGGTGTGGTGGCGAATGCCTGCACTGGGATGATCAGAAGTTCAAGGTTCTCCTGGGCTACTTAGTAAGGGTGAGGCTAGCCTGGGCTACATGAAACTTGCGCTCATTAAATGAATAATGTCTTCAGGCCTGAAACCTTTAATATAAGTAAAACATGCTTGTGTTGTGATGCCCTTCTGAGATGCGGGTAGAGGGCTGTGTCTCCAGTCACCAAGGGAACTCGGTCAGGCTTGCTGCAGCCCGAGCTGCACGGTGTCACATCCCTGCTCTCTCTCCGGCACGCGTCTGTCTCTGTGCAAACCGGACAATGCTGGTCCCTTCCTAAGACTGCATTTTTAAGATAAAAGGCCGCAGCAGTTACAAAGGTGGAGAACAACTCCCAGAGCTGTTCTGGGAGCCCTGAGTTTTGCGGATGGGCACAAGGGGGACCGGGAGGCAGGCTCACACACTTGAAATGCTGAATAAGCCAAAATCCCAAATGGGATGACCCCAGTAGCCTGAAAAACAAATATCTGGAAGGATTTTTAGGTCTGAGACTGAAGCATTGATCAGAGCATGGCCTTCTGATAATTCTGTTTTCTCCTTTATTCTTTTCTGAGTAGTTTGAATTTTCTATGATGAGCCAGGAGTGTGCTATAAAATCTGTCTGTCCTGCCCCCCCCCCCCGACACCTTGGATTAAAAGGAAAGGAGGAAGCATGGGAAGACCCGGGAGTGGCTCCCAAAGCCTGGCTGCAGCTGAAGCTTTGGCATATGACAAACAGGCTCTTGGCTTCTTTCGATGCCTGCACCACCCCTCCTCCACCTTCTTCCCTAGTATGGGAAGGCAATCTCCGTGCAGGGCTCACGCCACATACCTAGGGCAGCAAATGTGTCCCTCAGGTCATTCTTGTCAATGAAGCCATCTCTGTTCTGGTCCATGATTGTGAAGGCCTGTGGGGCAGGGAGAGTTCAGCTGAGGGCAGGGAAGGGGTTTCTGGGAGCTCCAGGGACCACTACATAGAATGGATTGAAGAATTGGAAACAGTCTTGAGCTGATTTAACTGCAATGTCCCTGTTAGGCCCCCACCCTAGAGAATCAAAATCATGTCCCCATAAAACCCTGTCCAGAAGCTGAGCAGTAGAGGTGCACGCCTTTAATCCCGGCACTCAGGAGGCAGAGGCAGGTGAATCTCTGTGACTTCGAGGCCAGCCTGGTCTACAGAGTGAGTCCCAGAACAGTCAGGGCTACACAGAGAAACCCTGCCTCGAAAAACAACGAAAGACCCTGTCCAGACATTCTGATGTAGGAGAGCCCCAGGCACACCCTAGCATCTTCAAAGGAGGAATGAGACCCCAAATGAGGCTCATGCTACTAAGCATGGTTCAGTCCTGAAAAAGAACAGTGGTTCCATCCTTGTCACAGCAGGGTTTCACAGAGAGAGCAAGGCCAAGACAACCGACCGTGGGCCACAGGTTGCCTGGGTACTCCAGGAGAGAACTGACCACAGGCACCACGTTTCCTCTTTTGAGGTGACAGGTGACCTGAGCTTTCATGGTGGTGACTGGTAAAGACACGGTAAGAGTAAAACCTGGTGATCCACAGGAGGTGGTGTTAGTAGGGACAGAGGTACCATCTTAGAACCTATGTAGAAATGCTTGTGTGACCACAGCCCCTCCCCCCGCCAAGGGCCAGGTGTGAGTGAGGAACCCGTGGTGCTGCTGGGACATGACTCTCTTGACCATGGCCAGTGGCTTCATTTGGCCGCTTTAATTAGGGCCAGAGGTGCTTGCAGCAAGGCACAGCCCACTGCTGCGGGCAACAGGCTTCATGCAGAGCCGCACTCAGTTGTCCGAGGTGGCCCTGCCCTTTCCGCTTTGGCACTGGAAAGGAAATTCTCCACGGTTAATATGCAGGGACGCAGCAAGGATAGACATAACAGTGATGGGCATGGGTGGACTGCCATGCTGCCCAGCCCAGCGCACCAGGACCCAGGCAGGGAAGGGAAATCAGGAAGGACTATAGGGACCAGGGGCTGGACTTGGTTCTCCTGCCAGCCCCCCCCCTGTCTGTCATTTATCTCCCCCCCCCCCGCCCCCGGCACAGGAGCTACTGAGGATCTCAGGACAGAGGTGACCAAAGTGGGAATCAACACTGAGCAGAGATTGCCAGTGGGTGACTGTGGCTCCCCAGCACCTCTTCTGTGCTTTTCTGGAAGACTCCTTGTATGTCAGTCGGGGGGGGGGGGGTGGTGTGCACTTTTTTTTTTTTTAAAATAATCTATAGAGGTTACTAAGACCAAGTGTTTGTTCAGGGGTTTTGCAGACAGTCTCAATGAGCCTGGGTACATGGGCATGCAGGTCATTTCCCCGGTGGGGTGTCCTTCATCTGGGGAGGAGGCTGCCACACCCACCTCCTTGAACTCCTGGATCTGAGCCTGCTCAAACATGGAGAACACGTTGGAGCTTCCGCCTTCTATCCTCTTCTTGGCTTTCTTCGGGGCCTGGGGAGGAAGCAGCCATTAGGCACGGCTGAGTCCCAGGCCTGCCCCGTCACCTGGTGAGGGACTCTCCTTTGCCCAGACAACATGAGAGAGAAAACGACACTTGAAAGGACGCAAACATTATCTCATTCTCTCTCGGCTCCACCAACGAGACAGATTTACTGGAGGCTCAGAGAGAGTGAGTCACTTATCCCAGGCCACACAGCCACAGAAACCCACATAGTCTGTGCCCCAGCCACTGTCTCGCTCTAACTAGGAGGTTGGGAGGCAGACACCTACTCAACACTATGAAGGAGAACCTTTTAACAGTTCCAAGTTCAGAAGATAGAACCAGAAAAACTTTCCTGAATGGAAAACAAACAACCCAAGCCAAAACCCAACCCAAACCCAAAACCTCCCCCTCTTTTATTCAATTTTTGCAAGTCCCATAGGGAGCTGCTCTTTTCGGTTCCTTGGGGACACTGATGGGGTCACTCTGCATGGCTGGTACACAGTGCTGGTCCATCTAGGGCTGGGGGAAGGTTTATGAAAACTGCCCTCCTCTTCCAATGGGGTCCTTAGCTTACAGGGTGCCTCTCGATTGCCCACCCTGCATTTTCCCTCAAGGGTCCACTGACCACTCACCATGGTGTCTGGAGCTGGCTGCTGCCTCTGGAGAATTCCACGAGTCTACTGGCCTGCATCTGCTGTGGAACAATAAATACCTCTTCCCTGGGGTTAAAAATAACCCCATGACCACTTTTGGCAGTTGTAGGTGAGGCAGAGGCCACCTAAGCCCCCCCACTCCATGCCGTTCTTCTGAAGTAAGAGCTGCTCACTGGCGGCCACCGCCTGGATTGACACGTGAGACCCAAAAATGCCTTCAAGGTTAAAGAGGCAGTGGCTGGTGCCTGGCCTGGGAGTGATGCTCAGTGCCGCCTGCCACGCCTGTCATTGTCTAGTGGGGAAAAGGAACCCTGGAGGAGGAGGTGAACCTCTGTAATTAGGCTCCCTAGCACCTCTGGGCCTGTGCACCTGCGCTCCTTGGTCAGCCTCTGGGGCGCCTTATCTTTGCTCAAATGTCACCCACCCTCGTTCTTGGCCTCCCTTCCCTGATTTGTATCCATGCCCTGCCACGCTCTGCAGTGTTCACTCTCTGAGCAGGCAGTGTGATGGACAGCCAGCTCTCGAGGCGGGGGCCTTCTCAATGCCTCTTTCTCTGCTTCCATCTACTTCGCACAGAAAGCTTCTTGGCCGCTCGTACTTGTGGACCTACTGAAGAATGACACACATCACACTCACATTCAAAGTCTCCAGCCACCCCACGGGAGCGAGGTCACTTTAGCAATTGGGTTTCCATCTCACAGCTATGAAAAAAGTGAGCTCTGAGAGGCAAGCCCGCTGCTGGGACAGTGGTAGCGTGACCTATGTCCCCAAGTGCTGGGGGGACCGAGTGTGTCACTAAGTCAACTCCTCTTCTTTTTGAGACGTGGTCTCATATGTAGCTGAGGGTTGCCTTAAACTCAAAAAATAAGAAAAGGGAAACACAGGGTTTATTCTTCCATTTCTTGCATTCAGGGTGGCCTTGAACTCACTATGCAGCTGAGGCTAACTTTGGAATCCGGATCCTTCTGCCTCCTCCTCCTCTTGAGAGCTGGGAAGACAAAGATGAGATTCGGGCAGCCCAACCTTCGTTAGGTGACAGTCATTTCCTTCTGAGGTCAAGATTGTTTGAGTCTGTGGGGCACAGACATATGGCCAGATATAGCTATTAGAAAGAAGGAGGCCACTAGAGATGGCTCAGCGGTTAAGAGCACTGGCTGCTCTTCTAGAGGACGTTGGCTCACACCTGTCTGTAACTCCAGTTCCGGAGGATCTGACACCCTCACATTGACATACATAAAAAAATAAAAAAAGAGCCGGGCAATGGTGGCGCACGCCTTTAATCCCAGCACTCGGGAGGCAGAGGCAGGCGGATCTCTGTGAGTTCGAGACCAGCCTGGTCTACAGAGCTAGTTCCAGGACAGGCTCCAAAGCCACAGAGAAACCCTGTCTCGAAAAACCAAAAAAAAATAAAAAATAAAAAAATAAATAAAATAAAAAATAAAAAAAGAAAAGAAAAAGAAAGGGGGTTAGGAAGGTAGGGAAGGGAAGTGGCATACACCAGTTACCCCAGTACCCAGGACATTGAGGCATGAGGATCAGGAGTTCATGGTCAATCCTTGGCTTCATAGTGAATTCAAGTTTAAGGCCAACCTGGGCTACATGACTGTCAGCAAAACAAAATACAACCAATTGACCACAACCCCATTTCCCTGGCTTCTGGAGATTGTGTTGAGGTGCGTGTGCCTGTCCAGGAGCCATGGTGACTGAGAAAGGAGGTGACCAACAATGGTGTGAGGCTGGAGGCTAAGGTCTGGCATTACCATGAGCCTTGGGCCCCCAGAGGTGACCTGTCCCCATAGCCACTTTTCTACTGAGCTGTCTGAGGAGCTGACTTGTGTTGCTGTGTGGGGAGACTTTCTGGCGATCTGGTGAAAAAACCCTGGCCTGAGGGCCTCAGAACTTGAGGTGGCAGGCACTTGTCCATGGACCTCCACAGCCTCTGTGGGCTCCTGTTCCTTCTGGTAAACACAGATGTGCTACCTTGGACTGTTGGACTCCGTGAAGGAGACCAGAGGATTCTGGGATCATGTTGGCCCAGCCAGGGTGCAGAGGCATGGTTGCTGGAGGTGCAGTGTTTCCGAACTCTCAGTCAGAGGCCAGATCCTTGAAGAGGCCCAGGGTGGGTCCATGTAGAGGACTTAGCTCCCTCCTCACAGTTCATGGTGGAGGCACACAGGGGCTGACACTGCTCTGTCCCTAGGCTCTTGGGTGACACCCACCTTGTGGCCCCAAGCTCTCACGACTTGTGAAATTTCTGCAGCCTTGAAGTTTCTGAGATCCACTGAGCAGGATAATCAGGGCCCCCCACCGAAGCAGAATTGTCGGAGCCTCCAGAACAACTGAGAACAAAGCGAGGGTATGGCTTTCCCACTACCCTTACAAAACACAACGGTAAACCCCGTGGCCCACAGCAGCCAAGCTCCTTATCTGGCAGGGTTGGCCGTCAGAAATAGAAATGGAGCAGAGGGCTGCGTCCTGCTGTGGATGTGGGGACAGTCCCTTCCTTACGCCTTCCAGCTCCTGGCAGCTGCCGGCATTCCTGGGCTCTCATCCCCATCAGAGCAGCCTCTGTCTGGCTTTTCTGGCTCTCCAGTGTCCCTCACAGGTAGTCACAACAATAAAGCTTAGATGTATATAAATGCATGGGAAAATATATACCAAAGAATTAAAAGGAAAACACATCCTGTCCCCAAAATAAACAAAGGTCAATACTCTTGAATAGTGTATATATGTATATGTATATGCATATTTATCTACATCTATACATATACACACACACTGCGCGTGCACACACACACACACACACACACACATCCATTCAGGTGCTGGGGAGACTGCTGAAACCCACATAAAAGCTGGGCAAGGTTGGTGCGGGCTGAAAGCTCATCACAGGAGAGAGGGGGAACAGAAGGAGTTCTCTGGCTCGCTGGCCAGCAAGTGCAGCGTACAAGCAGTGAGTCCCAGGCTCTGTCTCAAAAAATCAAATGGATGGCCTCTTAGAAATGACCTGAAGGTCGACCTCTGGCCTCCATGGGCACACACAGGTGCACGTGACAGGTACCTGAACCCACTTGAGTGTGAGCACACACACACACACACGCGCACACATATACACACACAAATAATTACCCATTGACAATTTTAAAAGTTGAGAGGAGAGGAAAATATAGGCCATATTTATAAATACAAAAATGATTTTACCCCTCATTTTTTTTTTTTTGGTGGGGAGAATCTCTGTGTTTAATACATCGAACCTTGGAAGCAGCTGTGTCTAAGACAATGAAGCCTTCTTCCCTCCCTTTGAAACTACGTGATGGTGCCAATCTGAAGCCGCCACCACCACCACCAAGAGGTGGAGGGAAAGGATCCCGTAGACTAGAAGGTAGCAGCTTTGGACTTTCTATGTAAGAATGCAGCTATAGTCTCTTCTCAAGAGCGGGGTAAAGAGATTTGTGGAACTGCTCAAATAAGGGGGATCTTCTCCCTGAAGGGAACACTGTGGGCCATATCTTGAATCATCCAGGACCAGGGTGAAAGCCAGGCCACTGGAAGGCACTGTTAGCGCCAAGACTGCCTCTTGTGGCGCTACCCCTCATTCTTAAGGACTTTATGTAATTATTGGAGCTCTACTGTGTGTAGGATCCTGTGTACATCTGGAGTTGGGGGATATTGGGGGTTTAGGTATGTTTTTTTGAACCCCAAATACAAGCCAGATGGTGGTGGCGCACGCCTTTAATCCCAGCAGTCAGGAGGCAGAGACAGGCAGATCGCTGTGAGTTCAAGACCAGCCTGGTTTAGAGAGCGAGTTCCAGGACAGGCTCTGGTAGAGCCAGGAGGTGGGGTCTGTGAGAGGTGACTGAGGTTAGGTGAGGTCATGAGGGTGCCCCCATGGGCGAGGACAGGGACTACTAAGCCTCCAGCCTTTGAAGCAATAAATCTCTTGTGTATGCAAACAACCCAGCCTCTGGTGCTGTGTTATAGAAACACTGATACACTAATACTTAACTCAGCAGAGATGAACTTCCAGAATCCTGAGTTGTATGCCCAACTGTTTACAGTATAACACAGCAGAGAAGGAATATCATTTCTTTTCTTCTTTCTTTCTTTTTTTTTTTTTTTTTGGTTTTTTAGGACGGGGATTCTCTGGTTTTGGAGCCTGTCCTGGAACTAGCTCTGTAATCCAGGCTGGTCTCGAACTCAAAGAGATCTGCCTGCCTCTGCCTCCCGAGTGCTGGGATTAAAGGCGTGCGCCACCGCAGCCCGGCTTCTTTCTTTCTTTTTGGTTTTTCAAGACAGGGTTTCTCTGTGTAGTCCTGGAACTCCCCTGTAGACCAGGCTGGCCTTGAACTCACTACGATCCACCTGAATCTGCCTCCCAACTGCTGGGATTAAAGGCATGTGCCACCAATACCTGGCTATTTTCTGTTTTGTTTTGTTTGTCTGTTTTGTTTTTGCTTCTTTAGATCAAATTTCACATAGCCCAGGCTGGCCCTGCACTGATTGTGTAACAGAGACTGACCTTGAACTCCTAATCCTCTTGGCACCACCTCCTAGGTGCTGAGTTGATCTATTAAATGCCTTTGCTCTTATAGGCCTAAATATTGATTTATTCCTCTAAGCAAGCAAAGAAACAAACTAAACAACTCCCAAATGCCAAACCTCAGGGAAATTCACGTAAACTTCAGAAATGACCAGACGGAGTCAAGTCTTCGCCTCTGCACTAAAGGGGAAGTGGGTTTACAGGGTTCACTGTCTCCAACTCCAATCCTGGTACTGGGTTAGAAAAAAAAATGTTTCAAACTGACAGTGGTGGTGCATGCCTTTAATCCCAGCACTTGGGAGGCTGAGGCAGGCAGATCTCTGTGAGCTGGAGGCCAGCCTGGTCTACAAAGCAAGTTCCAGGACAGCCAGTGCTACAAAGAGAAACCTGTCTCAAAAAAGAAAACAAAACAAAAAGATGTTTCTTTGTTGCAAAAGGGTGGACAGAAGTGACTGATGGTGGTTCTGGTTGTGGGGGGGCCAGTGTGTGCCACAGAGACTGTCCACAGAGAGGACACAACTCCTCGGGCTGGAGAGGCTCCCATGCTCAGAACAAGGGGAAACACACAGGTCCTGCAGTTTGAGGACCATGAAGACATCTGACATAGCCCCTGGCAGAAAGACGTGGCCCTGTGAAGCGACTCAGCCCGCTTGGGAATGTCTGGACTTCTAGGGAGGTGAAGACAGGACTTCGGCCACACACCCAAGTGTGACGAAGCATTTGGCATCTGTCTGACTGGAGCCAGGGGGAATATTCACCTTTGATTCTCCTTGCTTGGGCACTGTGCAGCTGTGTGACACCAGGTAGGATTTTTATCCTCTCTGAGCCTCACTGTGCTCATCTGTAGAGTGGGCATGATAATGATGTTACCTTCTTGGGGTTGTCATGAGGATAAAATCAGAGTTTTTTGGTTTTTTGTCTTTTTTTCAAGACAGGCTTCCTCTGTGTAACAGCCCTGACTGTCCCGAAACTCACTCTGTAGACCAAGCTGGCCTCCAACTCACAGAGATCAGCCTGCCTCTGCTTCCTGAGTGCTGGGATTGTAGGCATGTGCCACCAACATCCAACCAAAATCAGATTATTTTGTGGATGTTGACCTGGGGATTCCTGTTGGGGTGAAGAGCCTACTAACTTGCCACCCCCTCCCCCCGCCAGACCTGGGGATTGACCTGATGGTGAGGGGCAAGCTTGGAAGTGGAGCATCTTTTTAGTATGGTCTGTGGGCACTACAGAGATCCACAGTCAAGGTCTCCATCTGAACCTGGGCCTGATATCTCCTCCACCTGGACTCACAGTGCTCTTGAAGAGAGCCCTGGAAGGAGCTCCCCACTTTCGGAGGCCTGTTAAAGTAACAGTTTCATTTCTGAACTTACCAGTGAGCGAGCACTGGAGTCAAGAGCACCGGAGCCAGAGATGTCTGAAGCCAGGATGGCAGGGGAAATAGTACGGAAAGACTGGGGCTGGAGTTCCTAGCTTGGGAAAAAATAAAAAGCAAATAAGGGCTGCAGAGGGCTTGGATGTCTAGAGGAGCCGAGTTTGGTTCCCAGCGCCCAGGCAAGGAGACTCAACAGCCACCTGTAACTGTAGCTACAGGAATTTGTCACCTTCTTCTGGCCTCCCCGAACACATGCATTCTCTGGGCATATCTACAGACAGACAGGCAGACAGACAGACAATTAAAAAGACTAAAATAAATTAAAAAGGAAAGAAGACAAAATCCTGAAACAGTCTCGAAAAACAAAAAAAAAAAATCCTGAAACAGGATTCCTGTTAAAGTAGAGTTTGGGATAAATTGTGAGCAATTTGGAGACTTGGGTGTGCAGGGCGGTTTTATGCCTTTTATCTATCTGTTTGAGATAGTTTCTCACTCTGTAGTTCAGGCTAGCCTTGAACTTGTGATCTTCCTGCCTCAGCCTCTTGAGTGTTGGATCACAGGCCTGGACCACCATGCCCAGCCTGGGGAGGATTTGAACTCATCTTCTCTGCAGGTGCCTTTCCCATGCCAGCTGCCAGAATGGAGTCTAAGCTGTGTGGCCCGGCTGTCAGGAGCGAGGCCCCTTGTGCCTTGCCGATACGGTTGGTTTTGAAACTTCTCAGTGGAGCCCAGGAGCTCGGAGTGAGCAGCAGAGCGTGAGGGCTGGCCTATCTAACTGAAAGGCAGAGCAGGGGAGGGGAGGTACCTACCATGGCTCCCTGGTCTCTTCAGAAAGTGGCCTCACCACGGCCAACCTGCCTTGAGTGCTGGGCCATTTAAGGAGGGTAATGGAGCTCCACTGAGTCTTTGTAGGAGGGCCCTGACAGCCTGGAGCTGTGACTGATGGCTGCTGTCTCCACGGATAGCTTATCTCCTTCTGTCAAGACTCAGAAGGTGCTGGTGACAGCTGCCCCTGGGGAAGCAGTCACTCCAGCTGGCCAGGGGGAATAAAGGGGGGTAGTCTAGCACCTGCTGGGGGGCACTCCTAGAAGATGGACACACAGAACTACCTTCAACATTCTAGAATGCTCCTGGGCACAGTTCAGTCAGGTCAGCTCTTACACACAGCGCTGGGTGGACACAGAAGCATCGCAGTGTGAAGTCCTTGTCCCTCTTTGTCCCCCAACTCTTTTTTTTCATTTCTAACTCTCCCACTGATTCCCAGACTCAAAGCCCCTGCCGTCTTGATTCAGCCCTGACAAGATGTTTCTGTATTCTGCCCCGGTGATGCCTTGCTTGTGAATACAGTTCCCTCTAATTCCATCCCAGATCTTGCTCACGACAGTAGCTACCATTACTTTGGGGTCTCTCCTCTTCCCCCACACTTCGCACACTCCTAACTCTTTTCTCTACACCCCGTTCTGATGGCCCCTCTCGACCACTCTGCCCTCCTTAGCCCGACAGTAATCGCTTAGCAATTGACCTTGACCTGCTAAAGTGCCGTAGTCATTGAACACTGGGGCTCCAGGTCAGCTTTCCTGGGGGGCCCTGGACGAGACCTCACCAGACCCAACCCTGGTATTGTCACCTTGTGAACAAGCAAATAACTCTAGTCTTAAAACATCGCTGTTATTAAATGATGGTGAGCAACAGCTAACATGTACTTACTTTGTGCTACGGCTGCAGGTGGCCTGTGCAGTTCTAGTTGCGGGAGGACAGACAGACAGACAGACAGACACACACACACAGTGGGGTTAAGGGAGAGAGAGAAATTGAGATTATTGTCTTCTGCCTTCCTGGCTCCACTCTAGTTGTGGGAGGACAGACAGACAGACAGACACACACACAGTGGGGTTGGGGAGGGAGAGAAATTGAGATTGTCTTTTGCCTTCCTGGCTCCACTCTAGTTGCGGGAGGACAGACAGACACACAGACACACACAGTGGGGCTGGGGAGAGAGAGAAATTGAGAGTATTGTCTTCTGCCTTCCTGGCTCCCTTCTAGTTGCGGGAGGACAGACAGACAGACAGACACACACACACAGTGGGGCT
>NC_022010.1:15577533-15588658 GCF_000317375.1 Microtus ochrogaster
AGTTGCGGGAGGACAGACAGACAGACAGACACACACACACAGTGGGGCTGGGGAAGAGAGAAATTGAGAGTATTGTCTTCTGCCTTCCTGGCTCCACTCTAGTTGCAGGAAGACAGACAAACAGACAGACAGACAGACAGACAGACACACAGTGAGGTTGGGGAGAGAGAGAAATTGAGATTATTGTCTTCTGCCTTCCTGGCTCCACTTCCCACTCCAGGCCGCAGACACTCAACTCTTTAGCACAGATGCTCCGAGCTGGCTGAGTTCGAATGGACACGCCCTAGGCCCTAGGAGAGACGGTATGGCTTGTGCTGGGTCCTCAGGACTGGACGAGGGCTTTATGCTGTGGCATCCTCAGCCTCTGAATGGTGATCTTCCTGCACCGAGTGACAGCAAGCACTTATCGCCAGCTTGCCCACCTCTCCCAGTCTTCTCCCTGTCTATTTCACCCCAAACCACACCATATGGCAGATGTTCGTATCAGATCCTTTTCTCAGACGAAAAGAACTGAGGTTTGGAGAGGATCCTTGCTGGGCCTTATAGTCAGAGTCTCTGCCTTGGGCAAGCTGGGTTTGGCACCCAGGATGCTGGGGTTTCTCTCTGCACCTCCCTTTGGCCTGGGATCCAGCTGCCCCTAGCTGTCCCCCACTAGGAGCAGAGGTCCCACTGGGAGCCAGACACTATTGGTGGCTTTTTCTCCCATTGTATTTTCAGCCTGGGCTGACTGGCTGGCGAGGCGCCTTTTACCAGCGTCCTTCAAATACCCTCCGGCAGCTGTCGTGGCAAGCACGACGTTCCATGGCATTGTCCTCTGTGCGAGACCCAGATGCCAGTGACAGCTGGCCTGACCTGCCTGCAGCCCCTTCGCTGAGGGACTTGGAACCGCGACAGCCCAGCGGGTTTCTGAGCCCTCTGATCTATATAAAGGTTCCTCAGTCATGCGATGTGAGGTCATGGGGTGAAGAGCCTTTCAACTTGTCCTCAGCCAACACTCTGTGGGCCCCTGAGCCCAGGGAGCACAGGCTGGTGGCCTCAGCTCTGTGCACACAGGGGCAGGATGAGTAGCCACTTTTGTGGTCTCTGCTCAGCTGCTGCCAGGAGCAGCTTCCGCTGGCCACATGCCCACAACCAAAATGTCCCCAGACGCCTCCAACTATTCCCAGAGAGAAAGGAATCAGAGGCTGGGATGACGGCAAGGGTGAGGTGGTCTCCTACAGGGCACAGTCCCCTTCCTGTCCCCTGGATGACACATCACCATTATTTGCCACGCTCTGAAGCAAGTACCAATGAAGAGACCTTGGCAACAGGCAGCACTTGCATAGAACTTGAGTGCTGGTCTCTTGGGACACAGAACAATGCTAGCTACATTCTGTCTTGCCTGACCATATGGCAAATATCCAACTCTCTTGTAGATGGCAGTCCTCTGGGGTCACCCTGTTTGTGGTAGGGACCAGACATACCTCCAGAAACCAGTACCCAGTCAGAGTTCCGTGAGTGTTTGCTGAGTGACCGGATGATGGTCTCTGGTAATGTTATCTCTTTCTCTAGAATTTTCCAGGATGAGAGTAAAGGTTCTTGTTCCTGGCACACAGTAGGTGGTCATCAAGACTGGTCCCATAGAAGTGAGATTTCTCGTTGGGGCAAAAGGACAGTCAAAGGGGAAAAGTGTATAGAAATAGCTGGCCGGTGCCCGATGGAGAATGGAGGTAAGTGGCTTTGTTCTAGCCAGGAACAAGGGCTCTCTACAGAGGGCACGAGAAGATAGGAGAGAGGAGGGAGACAGAGGCGGAGCTTCGGGAAGGGAGGTATGTAGACGGTTGGCCTTGGGGTGGCTCAGGAGTTTCCAAAAGTGATCTGGCCCCATCACTATGCCCTGATTGTCCCTAGAGTCAGCCAGGGAATGTTTAGACACAGGGGAAAAAAACCCAGCTGCTTCTAATCCTAAACAGGGGCCCAGAACTGTGCTTTTTTTTTTCCATGCCTGCCTGCTTCTTGTCAAGTGTTTTATTTTCAGAGGACATGCTCAAGATGTGTCCATTGAGCTGGGGAGATGGCGCAACCAGGAAAATGTTCAGCTTACAAACATGAAGACCAGAGTTCAATCCCCACAAACCACAGAAAAAGCCAGGGGTGATGTTGTGTTAGCACCAGCATCCCATTCCTGGGGTTGGAGACAGGAGGCTCTCTGAGACTTTCCTAGCTGAACTGTGAGCCCCGGGTCCCTGGGAGAGACCCTGTCTCAAAAACAAGGGGAGCCGGGCGGTGGTGGCGCACGCCTTTAATCCCAGCACTTGGGAGGTAGAGGCAGGTGAATCTCTGGGAGTTCGAGGCCAGCCTGGTCTACAAGAGCTAGTTCCAGGACAGGCTCCAAAGCTACAGAGAAACCCTGTCTCGAAAAACTAAAAAAAAAAAAAAAACAAGGGGAGACTGTCGAGATGGCTCAACAGGTAAAGGGCCTTGCTGCCAAGCCTGACAACTGAGTTTAGTCCTGGAACCTACATAGTGACATGGTGGAGGGAGAGAACAGATTCCCACAGCTGTTCTGTCCTCTGACTTCTGTGTGTGGTCTCACATACACACAGATACACACACACAGAGACACAGACACACACACAGTCTCACACACACAGACACACACAGTCTCACACGCGCGCACACACACAGACAGACACACACACAGAGACACACAGACACACGTATACACACACACAGACAGACACACACACAGAGACACACAGACACACATATACACAGACACACACACAGTCTCACACACACAGACACAGTCTCACACGCACACACACACACACACATACACACACACACACACACACACACACACACACACACACACACACAGTCGGACTTTCTTTGGATTGTCAGCTCCTGAACGAAGACTTTTTATTAATTATGAAGGCTTAGCCTTAGCTTAGGCTTGTTCCCAACTAGCTCTTAAAACTTCAATTAACTCATTTATATTAATCTACATTCTGCTACCTATTCTCAGTTCCATATGTCTGGTTTACTCCACATCTCACTTGTAAACCGCCCCCTCTCAGATTCTTTCCAGAGTTCCCCTCTCTCCCCAAGAGGCCCCACCTATCCTCTCCTGCCTAGTTATTGGCCACTCAGCTCTTTATTAAACCAATCAGAAGGTGCCTTAGGTAGGTGAGGTAAAACAGACATCTCACAGTGTCATCAAATATCTCACAACACATGCTCTTAAATAAATAAAATGTAAAAATAATTAAACAATCAAACAAAAACCTCAAAGAAAAACAAGGTGGGTGGTGTCTGAGGGACAAGGCGTGGAGCTGGGCAGGCAATGGATGCTGTTTGTATAAACATGTATAAAGGCAGTATTTTGTTTATTTACTTACTGTTTTCAAGACAGGGTTTCTCTGTGTAGTCCTGGCTGTCCTGAAACTCACTCTATAACCCAGGTTAGCCTCGAACTCACAGAGATCCGCCTGCCTCTGCCTCCTGGGTGCTGGGATTAAAGGTGTGTGCCACCACTGCCCAGCTTGGGTAGTGTTTTTCTTGACTCTCATATCAAAGGTGGTATTTTAACAAAGCCTGCTAAGTCCTTGCAACAACGGGGAGACCAGGAAGACGGCAGCGTAGGAATTCAAACCCAGGACCCTGTGTTGGGTTGGAGTCCACAGAACAAGCATTTGTCCACTAAAACGGACAAATGACTCCTCTCTAGGGAGGGTCTTTGTCTTGACTGAAACTCGAGAAGCTTCCAGCCTTTCTTGTTGTGTTTCCTCTCGGCTAAAGAGCCCCTGGGTCCAGCACCCTGGTGGAGGTGGCAGTGGTGGCGGTGGCAGTGGGTGACAATGGTGGAAGTGAAGGCGGTGGTGGAAGAACCCAGGTGATCCATGCCCTGGGTTGAAGTTGACCTCCGTTTCTTTTTTCTGACCCCCTCCCCGTTCCTGCTCTCAGTCCTCACCGAGGGGGAATGTGGGACTTGACTTTATTTCTGCGAGCATCTGTCTCCCACCAGAACGCCATGAGTGCCGAGAGTCCCTCCAGTACGGACGAGCGCTGAAGTGGGTTTGGCTCCCTCTGCTGGCCGCCTGCTGCTTGCTGTTGAAATGGATAAAAGCTCATGAAACCAGGGAAAGCGGCGCTGCTCCTGGCACGCAGCTTCTGATGCAAAGCCATTATCATCAAGAATATTGATGATGGCACCTCAGGCTGTCCTGGTAGCCATGCTCTGGTGGCTGGAATCAGCTGGGCAAGAAGAAAATCGCCAAAGATGTCAAAGATCAAGTCTGTTGTGAATGTGTACAACTACAATCACCTCATGCCTACAGCGTACTCTGTGGACACCCCTTGGACAAAACTGGGCTCAACAAAGATGTCCTTAGAGATCCAGCTCTGAGGTATAAGGCCAGGTGGGAGGTCAAGGTCAAATTTGGGGTGTGAGGGCTGGAGAGATGGCTCAGTGGTTAAGAGCACTGGCTGCTCTTCCAGAAGTCCTGAGTGCAATTCCTAGCAAACACATGGTGGCTCACACCATCTATAGTGGGATCTGATGCCCTCTTCTGTCATAAAGGTGTGTATAAAGATAGACAACAAATAAATAAATCTTTAAAAGAACTGGGCGGTGGTAGCACATGTCTTTAATCCCAGCACTCGGGAGGCAGGGGCAGGTGGATCTCTGTGAGTTCGAGACCAGCCTGGACTACAAGAGCTAGTTCCAGAACAGGCTACAAAGCTACAGAGAAACCCTGTCTCGAAAAACAAAAAACAAACAAAAAGTTTGGGCTGTGATACAAGACAGGAAAGAACAAGTGGTTCTTCTAGAAGCTTCGGTTTTAGGTATTTTTTTGTATCCCTTATTGAAAATAAAGTCAGCAAAAACTGGGCTAGAAGTTCTGATTTTGTGGGAGATTTGGGCAGTAGACCTGTATGAAGGGTAATCTTGGTTGTCAACTTGACAAGTGGGAAGAGGTACTCACTTGAAGACTACCCCCATTGGATTAGCCTGTGGGCACGTCTGTGAGGTATTTTCTTGATTGCTGGCGGTGCCACTCCAAAGGAGGTGGTCCTGGGTTATATAAGAATGCTACCCGAGCAAGCCATGGAGAGCAAGTCGGTGTACTTCCTCCGTGGTCCGGGCCTCGAGCTCCTGCCTGGCTTGGCTTCCAGCGGCTACACACTGTAACCCCTCAGACGCAATGCGCCCTTCTCTCCTCGTGTTACCTTTTGGTCACGGAGTTTATGACAACATCAGGAAGTCAACTAGAACATGCTTAAATATAAAGCTTGAAAGACCTGTGGGGAACTGGAGAATTTCCAGAAAGATCCCGGGGAAGCTGTACTTGAATGCCAGCTGATGTTTCTCAGGGCAAGATCTACCTTCGGGAAAGGCGATCCGCGGCTCCGGGTCTTCTCTGTCCCGAACCGGGTACCGGAGACAACAGGCTCTGCCTTGGCCAACCCGGGACATTCCCGCAGGCTCCCTGTCCTGGACATGCAGCCAGGCAGTTCCGAAGCCGGCCGGCAGGGGGAAGCACTGCACCAGGCTCTGCGCTGCTGCCAGCCTGGGATGGGAGAATGGATCTGAGTCTCCACTAAGAAGACCATCTACTTGTTTGATGGTCCATCTTCCCATCCATCCACCCACCCACCCAGCCATCCTCCCTCCCTTCTCCCCCTCCTTTTTCTTTCCTTCCTTTGCTTCCTCCTTCCTTTCTTGTTTTACACAAATGAGAGACAATCTTCTCTTTCTTCCTTTTTACAAAGCAGAGTGTGGCACCCGTGTAAACATCTTTCTCAGTAACCTGACAAGACAGTCTCTCCATGTCAATCGACGCTGAGCTGTCCTGTCCTGGGGACCTGGAGGACCTTCCCTGTGGCTGTCATGCAGCTCGGGTGTTAAGGAATGTCCTGTGTCCGTCCCATAGCGTGGGGCCTTTTATTTGCTGTCTTTTGCTTCCTTGTGTTTTGGTTGTTGTTTTGCGTCCCGGGGATGAAAGCTAGGGCCATGCAGATGCTACTCACCCCTTATTATCTCCTGGGATGCAAATGCTGGCAGGGAGGGCTGCTCACTATCAAAGCAGAGGGGCCTGGTGTCACTACAGCACAGCGGGCCTTTGAGGCTTCAGGGAACCCCCAGGACTTATTTATTTAGGAGCTTTATATGTATGTATGTATGTATGTATGTATGTATGTATGTATGTATGTATATGGGCATTTTGTCTGTCTGTATGTACATTTTCACACTAGAAATCAGAAGAGAGAATCAGACAACAGTTATAGATGGTTGTGAGGCACCATGTGGGTGCTGGGAATTGAACCTGAGTCCTTTGGAAGAGCAGTTAGTGCTCTTAACCATTAAGCCATCTCTCCAGCCCTCTTAATTTTAATTATATATATATATATATATATATATATATAACCTCCTCATTTTCCCCAGGCTGGCCGTGAACTCACAATTCTCCTGCCTCATGTACCCCTGGTACTGAGTCGCTCGTTCTCAGAGTGGTCCCTTGGAGTCTGCATGGCTAGCCTGGAAGGTCACTTTAATTTTCCTCATTCCATATGACTTTTTTCTACTCTGGGTACCCATAGCTTTTTATATTAATTTTCCTCAAAAAGGTAGTATTTTATCTTGTTATAAAAGCCCAACACACAAGGAACAATTAAAAATATATTTCAGCCAGGTGATAGTGGCACACACCTTTAATAACTCTGTGATTAGGCAGATCTGTGAGTTCGAGGCTAGCCTGGTCTACAGAGAGAGTTCCAGGACAGTCAGGGTGGTTGCATAGACAAACTTTGTCTTAGAAAACCAATATATATATAGTCAGTCAGAGAGAGGTGGTGCTTGGTGACTTTAATCCCAGCACTCGGGAGGCAGAGGCAGGAGGATCTCTGTGAGTTTGAAGTCAGCCTGGTCTCCAGAGCGAGTTCTAAGACAGACAGGGCTATACAGAGAAACTCTGTCTCAAAAAACAAAACAACAATCAGAAAAAAAAAGCATGTTTCAAAAAACAAAAGATGAGAAGTGGGTGAAATAAACAAAAAGCAGCCCGGCTTGCCAGAGCTGCCCTGGGCACTCTGTGCCGACAGCTTCAAGACAGCCCGTCCAGCCCGGTCCCAGCCATGTTTACCACGTGAGAGGTCTCGAGTTCCCTCAGTCAAAAGGACAAGTGTCAGAACACTGAGGACATAACCTGGTGTCGTGGCACACTATAATCCCAGTACTCAGGAGGCTGAAGCAGGAGGATGGCCTTGAGCCAGAAGGTTAGTTTGGGCTATGGACAATTACGGCCATGGTCTGCAGGGATGAGGGATGGGGGTCATTTAAATGGTGTTTTCATGTGTGACAATAGATCCTTCCAGATTGTTCCCTCTGGGGCCGCCTGGGCAACCCTGCTCTTTGTCTCCATGGGATACATCTCACAAGCAGATGCCGTGTGGATTATTTATTTCACCCCCTGTGGCTGGAGAGCCAAGTAGTTTTGCTTGTATAAACGAAGATGTTTGGAACATCCCCATGCTGTAGCCAGCGTCTCCAAGGGTAGGCAGCTTCCACAGGCTTGTCTACCATCCCCTACAAGTTTAGTGGGGACAGGAAGGACAGACATGTGGGAAAGAAGGACAGAATTCAGACACTGCCCGGGTTGGCCGGACTTGAGCCCTCTGTCAAACTGGCGATGCAGTAGGTTCGATTCTCAGGATCCACACAGGGGAAGAGAGCAACGGCCATAAACTGACCTCTGACCCCCACACAAGTGTTATGGCATGCACACACATGCATGCGTGCATGCACACACAGTAAATGAATGCACAAAAATGAAAAAGAAGTAATGACCAAACAGATAGATTGCTAATTGGCTTGAGCTGTGAAGATGGTCTCCTGTAGCATGAATAATAAAAACCCAGAGACAGATTTTGGGGTTCAAGCTGAAAGATCAGAGAAGCAAAGCAGTCAACCACTAGAGAGTTCTTACCTGTATGAAATCTTCAGACTGAAAAGAGGTTGAGCTCTATTCCTCTCTAGTGCTGGGACTAAAGGTGTGCACCACCTCTGCCCGGCCTCTATGGCTAACCAATGGGAATGCTAGGATTAAAGGTGTGCACCACCTCTGCCTGGTCTGTATGGCTGACCCATGTGGCTAGCTTTGCACTCTGATCTTCAGAAAAACTTAATTTGTTAGATCACAAACAAACTATCAGCACAGTCTCCTGTGTTGCTTCTGAGATGTTTTGTTTCTGGTTTTACCTTTGTCTATCAACTGTTTCAAGGTAATTTTGCAGGGAGCCAAGTGTGAGTGAGCAATCTTATTTTTCAGGTTTACTTTTCCATAGGGAAGCCTGATGCCTTGAGCACAGTCCATCGAAGGCAATTATTTCTCTACCAAATTGAAAACCAGTTGTCTATGTGAGGAGGTCCTCAGTTTCCTGTGTGCCTCCCTGCCTACCCACAGCATAGAGCTTTAGAGCGAGCTTTGAATCAGATAACAGGGGCTGGAGAGATGGCTCAGCAGTTAAAAACGCTTGTCGATTGCTAACACCTACATGGAGGCTCACAGCTGTCCATAACTCCAGCCCCAGGGTATGTGATGTCCTCTTCTGACTTCCCTGGGCACCAGTCACACATGTGATGCATGAGAAAAAACACTCATACACAAAATAAAATTAATTAATAAAATGTGATGTCTTCTCACTTGGGAATTTTAATTTGTCACTAGAGAGGCTGAGGGAAAGAAATAATTTTGTCTTCAAGCCCAGCAGGTCTGGGGCCACTACACCTTGTGTGTGTGTTCAGCGGCCCTGAAGCTCTCCCAGTAGGGAGTGCCATGGGCTGCTGGTCTCAGGCTGGACCAGCAGGTGGTGCTGCAGGCTGCAGGCGGCTCTCCTGAAGTACGAGGTACTCTGCGTGGCTAGTCAGAGCTTCCTCACCAGGTGGCGGTGTCACACAGCCCGTCGGTCACCAGGAGCCATCCTTTAAGCCACACTTGTCCTGCTCCATCCTCTTACACATCCCAGACGTCGCCTCTGTGTAGGAGCATGGCAGAGTTCTGAAGACCAGCTCAGGAACGTCGATGTCTCAGGGTGAGGAAGCCCCCTGTATGAAAACAAAAATTCTTTATGGCTAATTTGGAAAGTCCCTCCTGCCCCACTGTTACTGAATGCATTTCCTTGTTTTGTCTTTCCAGAAGTTTCTCTCAGGATCATAGGGGACAAAATGGTGACGCATGAATGTGGTTCATCCAGGCCGTGAGAGCTGCTTATCAACTTCTGAGGTGGGGGTTGCAGGCTGGCTGCTAAGGAAGCCTTAGTTATTGTCCCATTGCTGAGAGCAGACACCCATGACCAAGGCAACTTAGGAAAGAAGTATTTAGCCGAGGGTTCCTTTGCAGTTTCAGAGGGTGAATTCATGACCATCACAGCGGCAGCCAGGCATGCTGGTTGGCAGGCAGTCACGGCGTAATGGTGCTGGTGCTGGAGCAGTAGCTGAGAGCTCATATCAGCTGTGTAAGTTGCAGGTAGAAAGAGACAGGCAGACAGACAGACAGACTGGGCTTGGCAGTTAGTTTATCCCACCATACCTGGCCCTAAAGTTTCATCATTTCCTTATCTAAATTCTGAATCAGTGCAAGGTAGAAAAGAAACTTTTGTGGATTTTTTTTAAAAGATAGTCTTTTTATTCATTCAAGGATAGCCAGGCACTCATTGTAACTTTGGTCGGTTTGAACTCATGGCAATCCTCCTGCCTCAGCCTCCCGAGTGTGGAGATTACAGGTGTTGAGTCATCACATCCAGTTTAGGAAAGGGGTTATTGATGAACTTGGAGAAACAGCCGAGCCACTGACCCCCCCACCCCCCACCCCAAGAGTCCCAGCCCACAGAGCCATGTGTCCTGGCTCCAAGCTCCGGCCACCATCACAGAAATGGAAGTTGCCTGGCATGGTGGTGAAGAGGTGGCCAGGTGCCAGCGTTGGGCTCTGCTACTAAGAACATATGACTCCATATGCCCACGGGCTGGGCTGGCTCTGGGCCACCCTCCCCAGATGGCCATGTATAATTCACGCGTCTGTGACGCCGTGTCTGCCTTGCTGCTCAGCCTTTAGCTCGCAGACTGACAATTTAGGCCTCTGAACTCACGGTGCCTGGGAGGCCACCGAGAATCCTGGAGAACCAGGGACCCCAGTATAGGAGTCTAGGTCAAACCATCTCCTTAGGCAGCTTCAGGAAGGTCTGCATTTGGGTCCACACTCTAAGATTTTCCTGGGCATCTGGTGGACCTGATCAGCCTTGTGGGAGTCATCATTCTCAGGGTAAGAGTTGTCAGGCCGGTGGTGGCACACACCCTTAATCCCAGCACTCGGAAGGCAGAGGCAGGCAGATCTCTGTGAGTTCGATGCCAGCCTGGTCTAGAAAGAAAGTTCTAGGACAGCCAGGCCTAAAAGAAGAGCTGGAGTTGGGGAACGGCTCAGCTGGCAGAGTGCTCGCCACAGAGGCGTTGAGACCTGAGTCCATCCTCAACACCTACATCTAAAGGAGGGGCATGGTCTGGAGAGAGACCTCAGTGGTGAAGGGGGCTTGCTGCTCTTGCAGAGGACCTGAGTTCAAGTCCCGGCAACATGCACACACGCACACAAACACACACACACATGCACACACACACATATGGTTCTTCTCTCCCATGTGCATCTGTGCACACACAGAGGAGATTTTTCAGTCTGCCCTTCTGGAGTTTTCTTCGGCTCCTGTGTTCTAGGTGAGGAATTACTGGCATGACCACTGCTTCGGGATGCTGAATTCACTCCCAGGCTGGGGGCCTTTGCTTGGATGGGATAGTGTGGGATGAGTTCTGGTGGCCCAGGGGTTACATAGACCCAAGCACCAGTGACTTGTCAACCCCAGGAACCAGGTCTGCCTCAGCAACTTAGCTCCTTTCTGTAGCAAAACGAGATTGAAGGGCTGAGGATGAAGCTCAAGGGAGGAGCACTTGCCCGCTGTGCAGGGCTGAGGATGGAGCTCACAGTGAAGAAGCTGAGGATGGAGCTCAGGGGTGGAGCACTTGCCCACTGTGCAGGGCTGAGGATGGAGCTCAGGGGTGGAGCACTTGCCCACTGTGCAGGGCTGAGGATGGGGCTCA
>NC_022010.1:15588758-15596996 GCF_000317375.1 Microtus ochrogaster
GCAGGGCTGAGGATGGGGCTCAGGGGTGGAGCACTTGCCCACTGTGCAGGGATGGGGATGGAGCTCAGGGGTGGAGCACTTGCCCACTGTGCAGGCAGGTCTTGAGTTCTGGTCTCAGTAAAGTGAAAAGAAAGAAAGCTGGTAGGTGCTGGAGGGATGCTGAGCAGTAATGCTCATTGGTCTTCCAGAGGACCTGGGTTTGATTCCCAGCACCCACATGGCAGCTCACAACTGTGAGTGAGCTCTGGAGGATCTGACGCCCTCTTCTGGCCACTGTGGTCCCTGCAAGCACATGGTGCATAGACACACGTATAGGCAAACACTCATGCACATTAAAAAAGCCATGGAGTAAATAATTACAGTAAGCAAGGGCACTGCTGGACCTGTGTTTGAGGCCTTTTCCCTCTTCCTCATCTTCCTGTCTTTGCTCTGTCTGCTTTGGACCCGGGTTCTTTCCTTTTGTTTCTGTGGCATGCTCGTGAATTTACTGAGTCCCGTCCCGCTGCCTTTGAGTTCCTTTACCTGGGCCAGGGCCACACAGTGTGGCCACTATTACAGTTTTTAACTTCCTCATCCTTTGACCAGGTGGTGGAACACTGGAAACAAATGCTGGGGACTTTTTAGAAGAAGGAATGAACAAAAAGTCTCAGATCAGCAGTTCTCAAACTGTGGGTCACGGTGCTTCTGAGGACCCAACAACCCTTTTACAGGGGTCACCTAAGGCTTTCTGAAAACAGATCATTACGTTATGATTCATAACAGCAGCAAAAGTACAGTTATGAAGCAGCTACAAAAATAATTTTATAGTTGGGGGTCACCACAGCGTGAGGAACTGTATTAAAGGGTCACAGCACTAAGAAGGTTGAGGACCACTGCCTTAGATGAAGAAGCCCAGCTACTACATGAGGTGGTGGAATCAGCTGACGTAACCAGGACAATCAGACAGGAGCTGATGTGGAGACCGGACCACAAACATCGGAGAGAAAGTTCTTTGAGTTTCCAAAGAATCTCATGTAGCTCAGGCTGGCCTCCTTTGAGTTTCCAAAGGATCTTTGTAGCTCAGGGTAGCCTCCAATTTGCTCCCTGGCCAAGGATGGCCTTTAACTTCAGAGCCTCAGGCAGTTTATTCTCTGAGGGTTAAAGGTCACATGAGTAAAGTCCTCCTGAGTTCAAGTCATATACAATTGCAAGGACAAGTCACACGTGGCAAAAACATGTTTTCCATAGAAGAGCATAAAGGACAGTGTAAACAATGGAGAAACGGCAGCAGGTAACGGTGAGTATCTGAGGTGGACCCACCGTTCTCCGCGACACCCAGGAGGAGCACGGAGTTCTGTGTTCTGTAGACACTGGGCTGACGGGATTCTTGTTTTCTTGGCGTGTTCTCACAAGCACCCAGAATTTTTATCACACGACCCCATTCCTGGACCGCATTCTGACACAGTGCCAACCCAAACCATAAAGACATGAGTTCAGACCCCTGGAGCCCACATGAAAGCCGGACGCAGCAGTGAGGGTCTAAGCTCGGTGTTTCTGCAGTGAGCTGGGAGGCAGACGCAGGACTCCCCCGGGGCTTGTGGACCAGCCGCCCTGGTGGACACAGGAATGAATAAGAGAGGTGAAAGTGGAGGACCCACACCCTTTCTTGTGCCCCTACCATCACACACACGCTGTGGCTACTGTACACTCACAGACACACAACACACACACACACACACACACCTGCACACACTCACAACATGCTAGGTGGCTTTTGAGGAACACTGCCAAAGGTTGAGCCCCGGGTCCCATACGCATGTGTACACACACGCACACACACACACACACACACGTACAAAGGAGACAGCAGACACCAGACCTTCACACGTATTAGGCCATGACTGTGATGGACTGCCCCCTCTGACTCTGACCTTCTAGGTAGCTCTACCCCTGCTCAGCCCAAACCTTCTGCCTCCAGCTCAGGCTGAACACATGATCTTATTTAAGGACGGTGGGAGCCTTTGTTGCTTTCCCTTCCTGGGCGAGCCACGTGATTGCTATGGTGGCTGTGCTGGCCTCTGAGCCCTGGTCCCCCCACCCCTCCAGTTTCAGAGGCACCCACGGGGCACAAAGGGAAGAATGCAATCAGAAGCAGCAGCTCAGCTAGGTGGCTGCCACAGGCCTCAGTCATGCGGAACCCGCCAAAGTGAAAAGATCTTGGGTTAATCAAATCTCTTTCTCCTCCGCTTTTATCAAACTCAAGAGGGGCCGACCTACTAATTAGAAACGCTTTTTCATGTAAAACACAGGCACTTCAGAGATAAGGAGGGGAGACCCGGACTCTGATGTTATGGAGTGAGGCCAGCAATACTCCCTGTGCTATCAGGAAATGCCCCTGCTGCTAGACAGGATCGGGAAAGCATCTCTTACGGGAGTCCAGGAGAATGTCTGCACAAGGCTGGCAGTCACAGAGCAAGCCTTCATCCTGGAATGTCCTACACAGTCACTGTGGCTGGTTTCTATTTTTTTTTTTTTGGATTTTCGGGATTTTGGGGTTTTCCATAGCTTTTGGTTCTTGTCTTGGAACTAGCTTTTGTAACCAGGCTGGTCTCGAACTCACAGAGATCCGCCTGCCTCTGCCTCCCGAGTGCTGGGATTAAAGGCATGCGCCACCACTGCCCGGCTTCCTGTGTGTTTTTAATGATAATTAAAGGATCCCTATTTTTAGTATTTCTCTCTGTAGCTTTGTTGTCTATCCTGGAACTAGCTCTTGTAGATGAGGCTGGCCTCGAACTCACCTGTCTCTGCCTCCCAAGTGCTGAGATTAAAGGTGCGTGCCACCACCACCCAGCTGTAATTTGTTAACTGATGTAGGAGGACCCAGCCTATATGGGCAGTGCCACCCCTGGGCAGCTGGGTCTGTGTTACAATGGAAGATAACTGAACAAGCCGGTGAGTAGTGTTCCTCCATGGCCTCTGCTTCAGTTCCTGCCTCCAGGTTTCCACTTTGACCTGCAGTGATGGTCTGTCTGTTCCCCCATTTCTCACCAAGTTGCTTTTAGTCTGTGTTTCGTCCCAGGAACAGAGAAGCAAGGTAGGACAGGAATTGGCAGCGGAGAACAGGATTGTTCCGGGGGAGGACTGTGGGTCTTCGGGACTGGAAAAGCCATTGTGTGTGTTCCTGTGCTTTCTGGGCTGTCCTGTGGGAGCTGGGAAGATGAGAACGTTGAGAGCAGTGCAGAAGATGGAGGCCTGGCTCGTGACGTTTCAGAGCGAAGTGAAGACTCTCTCAGGGCTGCATATGTGGTGAGAACCTGTGGAATTAAAACCTGGGCTTTCCTGGGGCTTAAAATCAGCTGTAGTTCACAAGAGCGCAGCATCATTGAGGTGAAATCTGGGAGGTATTTGCTTGGCAGCAGCACACGGAAGCTGTGGTCCAGCAGGGGCTGAGGCTGAACGTCAGGCTGGCAGCTGAACTTGGTAAATAGTGTGTGAGAATCGTCTGTGTGGTGCCAGTTCTGAGGCGTGAACCGACGAAGGAGAGCATGGGGCTTGGCGCCATATGGCAGAGCCTGGAGAACCATTGGTGAAGGTGCAGCCTCAGTTGCAATGGGACTGCCAGGACCATGGGACGACCACCAAGGATGGGGGCAGGTTTGGCACGGAGCAGGCCTGAGCTCACTGCACCTGCCTGGTGGCCATAGTCAGGTCCGGGAGCTCTCAGCTCCAGCGACCTAGATCTTCAAGCTTAGGCAACACAAGTCACTTGGTCCTGTGTGGAGAATTTGGAGAAAGTGAAGCTGAGATTGACCAGAGAGTGGGATGAGGTCCTGGGAGCACTCTGCTGGAATGTTTGAGCTCGGACTCGTGGTAGCCTGAAGCTGCTCTGCCCACCATGTATCCGGCCTTTGGGCTCAGAAGCATGGAGACTGCTCTCTGAGGCTGAGGGTGCAGGCATGCACAGACTTCCTGCCGAGGATGTTTAATGTCATTTTGTCAAGAGGGGGCTGGGGGCAATCACAGAGGTGCTCTCAGGTCAACCAGCTTCCTGCCTCATACAAACTGACGAATAATAGCCTGGCGGTGGTGGCGCACGCCTTTAATCCCAGCACTCGGGAGGCAGAGACAGGTGAGTTCGAGGCCAGCCTCATCTACAAGAGCTAGTTCCAGGATAGACAACAAAGCTACAGAGAGAAACCCTGTCTCGAAAAACAAAAACAGACAAACAAAAACGACTGTTGAATAACGATGTTTGTGTCAAAAACTATGGAACCTTACAGCAGGTTAAGCTCTGGGACAAGCGAGAGTTCCTCACCAGGAGGAAACGGCACTATGGAATGAACCATGCCTTTAGGAAGGTTCTCTCCCTCCTCCCCTCCCCGCTCCCACTCCTTGCCCTCCTGATAGGTTTCGGGCTGACTCTAGAGACCAGATCCTGGGTGGATCTTTACCTAGCTGTATACTCAGAGGCAAGGAAGTAGCTGAACCTACTCGGGCCTCAGTTTCTCCACTTGTGAAATGAGGGTAATAGATGGTAAGAAGCAGAAATCATGCATGATCTAGCAATTTTATTTCCAATTATAAAGTAATCCTGGTTGAACTAGGGATGGAGTGGATATTTGCTGACCAGTATGGACTTCAGTGTTGTTGTCCGATGAACCTAGACAAAAGTGTGGTGCCATATCATATGACGGAATAATATTCGGCCAGCAAAAGGAAGGATGAGCACAGGCTCACGCAAACTTGGAGATGTGCTAAGTGGAAGAGGCCAGTCACAAAGGTCGTGTGTTGTATGAGCCACTGACAGACGTACAGAAGAGACAAAACATATCGACAGAAAGTTGAACAGGGGTTGCCAGGGCCTGGGAAGCAAGGGGGGCACAGTGGGGAGACTATTGTTCATAATTTCAAAATGGAGTGACGGTCAAGTTTGGGAGATAGATCAAGGTGACAGTTGTCCATCGTGGAAAATGGTGACTGTGGTGTCGTGAATATTTACTATAAACATTCTCTTGCCTTTGAGGAGTGGAGGGCTTCCTCAGACACCTCATGCCCACTTTGAATTCCACAGTGCATTTGTTGACTGCATCAGAACTAACAGTCAAATGATACTGGGCATGCCAACCTGCCCCCAGGGTGGGCACCAACCCTGCTGCGGGGTAGACGGGACTGCGTAGGTCTCTCCACTCAGTGCAGTGTTTACTGAGGATTTAGTGTGGGCCGGGTGCTGGGCTGCAGCAGACACTGTGGGGAGCAAGTGGTATCTCTGTTCTGGGGGGAGCTGTGTGGTCCTCACCGCCTGGAGGACGTGACTCAGATATCACTGGCCTTGACCTGAGTGAGGACACAGTCATGAGGGTCCCTCAGGAAGTCCCTGACTCTAAAACTTAAATGTACAGGGAATTAGCCAGGGATGGAGCCAGGATCCAGGTGGGGTAAATGTCATAGACCCAGCACCACGCAGACTACCAGGGACCTTATGTACAACGCACAAGTGATACAGCCTATGGGACCTGTGGGGGAGGAGGTAAGGCACACCGAGCCTTTTCTTCATGTCCTAGAGGTTGTTAGAGTGTTGGAGATACATGCAGGACCAGCTTTCCTGGTGTCTGCCTGTGAACCGAGCCAGCTCTTAGCCGTGGAAAAGTGTTCCAGGTTGAGGGAACAGCAAGCCAGAAGGCTCAGAGTCAAAGTAGGCCTGGCTTTTCCTAGGAATTCCCATCCTTGAGGGGAGCAGGGGGCGGCAAGGCAGAAGGACCTGCAGTGGCAGCCTCCTGGGCTTTGGTAGTCAGCCGAAGAGTTTGAACTTGACCTTGAGGGCAAGAGGCATTCACAGAACAATAGGGTTAGTACAAACCTTTTTAAAGCCATTTTTAAAGGATCTTTTCTGGTTAACAAAATGAGATATTATTAGTCTCAGCAACTAGGGAGAAAAAGAAAACAAAACAACCCAAACAAACCCTGCAGGCGCAATCTTTCACTTGCCAGTGTTCGCAGACAGCGGGCTTGTGTTTTAACTCATGTGCTGACGCCATTAAAGCCTGTTTGGGGACTTCAGCTGTGTTGTACTGCAGACTTGGTGTGTTTACTCCACACTGCACCCAATTCCCCCAATCTCTGCAAATTTGCCCTTAACAGGAAAATACTGGGTTCCCAGCATCTCTTTACCTCACCAGAATATGCCCCTGGGGGTAGCGCAGGCTCACGGTGCACTTCTGGTCCTGAGCCACACTCCCTCCTTCCTGCCTGCCACAGGCCAGATGCCCTTTCCTGTGCGCCAGGTCCAGCCCGGACCCCGCCCCCTTCCTGACCCCTGCCACTCGGCCACCAGGGTCGTTTCCTGTTCTCCAAGCTCCAATACCTGGAACATAAACACAGTCTATAGAACATTCTAGAATGCGAGCTTCGCAGACAAAGTCTTCCCCCAACAGAAACCCGGGTGCTTCCAGGAACAGTGAATACGGATCTTACTCAAGGCTTTCGGAGCTTCGTGAGAAATGAAGAATCACAAAGGGTACTTCTCAGAGCAGATTTACATACCGTGCACCCCTCGCCCCAGCCCCTACCCATACAAAAACCATATTTTACCAAAATATATCTCCCACCAGCAGTCCAGAAACTCCTCACTAGCCGATGATATTTATTAGGACGTGAGTCCCATTAATTCCAGGCCTCATCTTAATATTGTATTTATGATGGGCCTGCGCCCCTCCTCCAGCCCAGTCCGTGGTTGCGGTCGGTGCACACTGCCGTGCTGCTGGGCTGGTTGCGAGAAGTCCTGGCTGCAGGAGATGGGTTCTGCCCGGGTTTCCGTTTGCTTTTCATGGATCTTCTTATTTAGACAGCACCCGCCTCTCAGATGGCGATCCCGACTTCTTTGTACTCGTTCTGAGCTGAGCCTGAGCCGTGGACTCTGCCGTGAGAGTTACTGTCCTGGGTGTGGGTGGGTGGAAAGCCCGGCTGGAGGACTCGGGTGGGGAGAGGAGATGGGGGCTGAGTTGGGAGGTGTGGTCCTGCAACACGGTGGCCTGCAGGGACCAGAGTCCTTGGAACCAAGGGGTTCCAAAAAATGGGAGTTCTGATGTGTGTCCTTAAATGATACCACACAAAACACACATCATAATACCACAACACATACACACATTGCACATACACACAACATACCACACACACACTGTACACACCACACATAATACACACACCACACAAACACAATACACACATACCACACACACAATACACACACATACCACACCACCCAACATATGCAGACCCCCCCACAAAACACACATCACATACAAACACAAAAACCACACATATTACACACACCACACACACATACACACACTACACATACATACACACACCACACATACACATATACCACACCACATACACACAGCATACACATACACCACACACATACACACACCACAGACCACATACACATGTACACACACATACACACACCACACATAAACATACCACACGCACACATACACACATTACACACACATACCACACCACACACACACCACACACACATCACACATACCACATACACCACACACATACACACACCACAGACCACATACACATGTACACACACACCACATACACACACCACACATGCACACACCACATGCACACATATACACATTACACACACACCGCACACATACACACATATACCACACCACATACACACCGCACACACATACACACACCACATATACACACACCACACACATACACATACATACACCACTGTGCAATGCCCAGTAAAAGCCACAATACAGTCAAAACTTTAATCCCAGCACTTGAGAGGCAAAGGCATGCAGATCTCTGTGAGTTCAAGGCCAGCCTGGTCTAAAGAGTGAGTTCCAGGACAGCCAGAGATACAAAGAGAAACCCTGTCTCCAAAAACCAAACCCAAAACCAAACCAAACCAAAAAACCCCACAAAACAAAACAAAACAAAACAAAAAAACAAACTTGAGCAGAGGATGCCCTGGGGACCTGCCTTTCCAGGTGGGAAACCACACCTTCTACCCTCACTACAGTACAGACCTTGGGCGACATCACTCGCACACGAGGAACATGGGATGTACTCACTCATATTTGGTTTCTAGCCATAAATAAAGGACATTGAGCCTATAATTCGCGACCCTAGAGAAGCTAAATAAGAAGGTGAATCCAAAGACAAACATATATGCATCCTCCTGAATATTAACCTTCATCAGGCGATGAAAGGAGACAG
>NC_022010.1:15597446-15642160 GCF_000317375.1 Microtus ochrogaster
GGCGGTGGCGGGGAGGAGGCAGAAATCTTTAATTAATTAATTAATTAATTAAAAAAACATCACACACACACACACACACACACACACACACACACACACACACACCCCTCGTGCCTCTCCACACAGTGATTGGTTCTCTATACCCAGGCCCAGCCAATCAGGGCTTGCTGTATTTCTGGCAGCTGTAACTGGTTCTGAGATGGTAGCCCTCCTCCAGAGCCTCGTAAATGAGTGAAGTCAGGACTCAAAGCCGGGCTGACAGATGGGATAAAAACTTGAGTTTCTGGCAGCCATTTTGTCACCACGAGGGAGAAGCTACTTGATGAGGAGAACTTGATTCCCGACAGGGAAGAAGACAGCCATCACGTAACAATGACCCACGAGTACATTTCATGGTCAAAGTCTACTCCCAGCAGCCTGAGAGGATCTGAGTTCTGTGGCTGCTTCCATTTCACAGGTGGGAAGATGGAGGCACAGGGGCCACCCAGGGAGGGTGGCGAATCTCCCCAGCTCCTAAGACTCAGACATCATTCATCAGCATTAACTGGGCACATACTGTGGACTGGGTTGCATGGAGATATGGTCTGTGGCATAGCCAGTATCGGGTTGCCATGGTGACTTGTCACTGGCTCGGTGGTGAAGAGCAGAAATGTGCTTTCTTCCGGTTCTGCTGGCATCAAGTTCAAGGTCATGGCAAGGCCTGCTGGTGTGTGGTGTGGTGACCCGATCTCCTGGCTGAAGGATGCGGCTCTGTGGACAAGTATAGGAAGGGAGGCTCCTGATGCTTCTAATGCCCCCAGTTTTGCTGGGTCAGGCCTGTCCTGTGACTTTGGTGTAACCTTAATCTCATCCTCAGGGGACAGGTACACCGTCATATGGGGTGCTGCACGGCACTGGGGTAGCATGACTGGAGCACCACCTCTAGGCCTTCAGGAGTGGGGGTTGGAGAGTGGGTGGGCCAGCTGTGGGGGAGCCAGCGGGGCGTCGTGTGCCTGTGTCTTGCGGAGAAACTCCTTTACAGGGAGCCGGGCTGGTCCTAGCAGACCCTCACAAATGTCAGGGGTATTTTTAGCCCGCGAGCCAATACGTCCAGTGGCGGATGGCAGAAGTGAGAGTGTCTGGGCAGACAAAATGCGCAGCCGCAGGAATCTCTATTTCAGGCCACGGGCCAGGCTCCGCTGGAGAGAGCAGGCAGACCGCCCGGCAGCTGGCACCAGAAACCGGGCCACACTTGGGGTAACCGAGGCCTAGAACTTCCTCTGGTCCACTGGGGGGGGGGTGAGAAGGCCCTATGACAAGTGCCATCTGAGTGGGTGTCCTGGTGTGGGGGTGGCCAGTGAGGTGGCTGCTCTTGATTCCTTGATCCAGAGCCATTGTTAGCCTAAGGACTGTGGGTACAGGAGAAGCCCTCTGGGTCAGGGAAGGGTCCCTAGGAGGGTGACACTATAGCAAGCCATGTCATGAAGCCTGGTCTGGAGAACAAGAGCCTGGAGAATGAAGTTCAGTAATAAATAAATAAATACAATGTGTCCCTTCTCTGCAGGACACACTGTCAGGATCCCCTGTGGACACCCAAAACGGAACAACAGTCCTGACTGTGTTTATGAATCAGCCATGGAAGGAGCTGCTGGGCCACCACCCACCTACAACCTAGAGATGCCAAAGGTGCACTATGTGGGCCTGACACTTGGGGGGCTGAGGCCCAGAGAACCCTTGATCCCAGGAGTTCCAGGCTAGCCTGGACAGCAGAGTGGGAACCTATCTCAAAGATAAATTAGTGAAAGAAAGGGCGATTTCAAAGGTGGAAGAGGGACAGATGGAGGAAGGAAGGAAGGAAGGAAGGAAGGAAGGAGGGAGGGAGGGAGGGAGGGAGGGAGGGAGGGAAGGAAGGAAGGAAGGAAGAAAGGAACGAGGCAACTTCAGCACATGGCTGACCTATGTCTGTTCTTACTTCAGTGTCACGGCAGGCACAAACTTTCAGTCCTATTTTACTGCTGAGGGGACAGGCTCAGAGAGATTGGCCTACACGCCCGAGGGCGCACAAAGGCAGCCACAGCCCTTGGGTCCACTTTCAGGCATTTTGTTACAGTACGGGAGACCACCCATGCAGACTATGCACAAGATGCCCCAGAGCCCTGGAGAGCCCAGGCTCGCCCCTTTCCAGCTACAGCTCAGCTCGGGCTCCTTTCACAATGTTTGCTCTGCTCGGTGGGAAGACATCTCAAGCTATCCTATGTCTCCAAGACAGCTCAGGGTGCTGGCCTTCCTAGCAGACAGCCATGTGTGCCAGCCATCCACACAATTATCACTCATTTTTGTACTATGCTTTAAATGGACTCATGTTTTTTTAAACTGTAAATAGATGTATAGGACAAGGCAGCTTTACAGTACTATAAACGAAACGCCAGTTTTTCTTTGCAGAAATAGAACACAAACTAAAAATAAATATATAAATATTAAAGTTTTTTTTTTTTTAATTCCCATGTTCATCTCTGCACAATCCCTTGTGTTGCAGTCCCCTCCCACCACCACCACCATTCTGGTTTCTTGTTCCTTCTGAAGGCAGAGTAACAATGGGGACTACATTCTTTATTAAAGAAGTCGGGGGTGGGCTACGAATGCCAGAAACACGGCAAAGCGACCCCAGGAATCTGCGGCATGGATGGACGGCCTCTGTGGTGTTACCCACTCCGCTGGGCACCTAACCAACTCTTGTCTTCACGAGCATGCGGCAGACCCAAAGTAGGGGTTCCCTCCAAAGTGGGTGCTCAAAAAAATACCTCCATGCTTGGGGGAGATGGCTCTGGGGCTTTGCCCAAGCTCGATTCTCAGCCAAGCGTAAAGAGCCAGCCCTTGAAGAGCCTCTACCTGCTCTTCTCCCCTGGAAGAGTCTAGGCTCATATTGGCATACTGGAGGCTCTGAGGAGGCCTGCAGCCATCCAGCTGTGTTGGAGTTGGCCATTGTCGGAAACAGGGTGGTAGCTGAGTGCAGGGGTGTGGCCACATAAATTCCAACTGAAACCTGAGTGTCAGTCTCAGCTGCCACCTGATAGCTGTGTGTGACCCGGAACAGTCAGCTTGCACAGTCTACCTGGTGTCACCGAGAGGTACTGTAAGCAGCGAGGCCAGGGTCACATGGGAAGTGCCAGGTTTGGGATTTGAACCCAGGAGCTGTTCGAACCATAGATCCCTGGCTGGGACCCTGTGTCCAGCTCATCCTGAACTTCTGGTTCCAATCCCTGGGTGTCCCCCATCCCAGGCTCCCTTCCATCTTGCCTGGCGTAGCCCACTGGTAACAAAGGAACAGGTTTTCTTGTCTGAGGTGGTCCCTGTCATTGCTCAGACAGGTGGAGAAGTTGCCTCCAGTCTTACTCAAGCTTCCTGCTACCACCACCAAGGGAATGTGGCTGCTACTGATGCCCCTCACACAGATTTCTAGAATGTTCTTTGGGCTCACCACCTGCCTGACTTCAGATAGACTGTGCCACTTCTTAGCATTGTGTGAAATACACACTCACCAAGGAGAACAGAGGCTGGTAACATTGACGATGGTTTATTCTGGCCTGACCAGTTCTCTACACATTCGGACACGTTTGGCTAAAACAGCCTGTGTGTTGGACCCGGTTTTTCCATCCCAGCCGATGTAAATTACCTCTGACCCATATATTTTCCTGGAAATCAATGCATTTTAACACGAGATAATATTTATGAAATTGAATTTTTTATTGAAGCTAATGCAATTCTATTCTATCTTATGCATTTTTATTAAACTAATGCATTTTAAATTAATCCATTGTATATTAACTACAACAGACATGGGTACTTACAGGCAAATGATATACGCCCGCCAAGATCAATACGGCGGCCAGAAGTTGCCACATGAGTGAGGGCGCTGAGAGCTCGGGCCATGAGGCCAAGCAAGATGGGGACTTTCTCAAAATCATTACCCCGTACAAACCTGAAGATTCTGAATTAATTCCCTGATTCAGAATGGGAGGTGAATCACTTTTGACCAAGTAGACAACTGATTTTAATTGAATTTTATTATTTCTGTGTGTGTGAATTCGTGCCATAGTCCCTGGTGTGGGTGTCTCTGTTGCTGGCCTCTGTGTACCCTAAGCTGCTTCTCCTATCTCCACCTTCCATCTCCTGAGGAGCACTAGGTGACTATATTGGCTTTCTGTGGGTGCTGGGGATTTGAACTCAGGTTCTCATGCTTGTGCGGCAAGTGTCTTACCCCTAAGCCATCTCCCCATTTTAGTTTTTTTATTTGTAAAAGTTTTTGAGATGTTAATTTGATTAGAGCATTTCTCCTTTCACTCCTCCCAGCGCGCCCAGATTCTCCTACCCCCTCGTCTTCAAATCAAAGCCTTTTTTAAAAACTATTTTTTTTTGTTTTGTTTTAGAGACAGGGTTTCACTGTGTAGCTCTGGCTGTCCTGGAACTCACTCTGTAGACCAGGGTGGCCTAGAACTCACAGAGACCACCTGCCTCTGTCTCCCAAGTGCTGGGATTAAAGGTGTGTACCACCACCGCCTGGCATAAATGAATTTTTATTGTATGCATGTAAGTATATGTATACACACATATTTTTTAGATATAAGTTGTTTAGTCTGTGTGTTTTGGAGAATGACCTTTTGGCACTGGACAGCCAGTTGGTGTGCTCTTTCCTGGGACAGTCCACCTCTTCAGCTTTCCTCAGTTGTCTGTAGTTCTCTATGGAGGCCTGGTGGGCTTTCACCCGTCCATCTTGGCACATTTGCTGGTGTTGTCCTTGTTCAGCTCAGGTTTAGGCAGCCATGTTGGGTTGTTATGCCCAGATCACGGAGTCCCCAAAACCAACGACGAGACCGAGTCCTCAGGAGACCTGAGTTCTTTGTAAAAACAAAGAACCTTTATTCTTACACGAGTTTGCAAACTCAGACTGTCTGTGTGTCCAACGTATTGAAGCGATCAGAGAGCCCCTAGCTCAGTTGGGCTTGGGTTTTTATAGTAGCAAAGGTAGGGGTGAGGGATTTCTAAGGCTCAGGACCCCGATTACTAACATTTGTCTAGGGGTGTCCTGATGAAAAGCAGTGGGTGGGTTCTGGCAGGTGATCCCATCTTCAATGGTTGGGATGTTAGAAGTCTCCTTTGGATGGTCTGCTCCTGGGTGGTGCCTGCTATGGCAGCTGTGTGGTCTGGGCACCATGTGTGTAGCTTGTGGCATTCCTAGGAGACACAGTCTCACAGCGAAGTCCTCGATCCTCTGGATCTTACGCTCTTGCTACCTTCTCTTCCACAATGTCCCCTGAGCTATGTACGGGACTGCTTTATAGATGTATCCATTCAGAGCTCCATACTGCTGCACTTTGATTGGCCGTAGTTTTCTGGGATAGTCTCCATCTGTTGGAAAGAGAAGTTTCCTTGATGAAGGGTGAAGAGTACACTTATCTGTGGGTATATGTGCAAATATCTAGAGATTGTTGTTTGGGAGTATGCTGGTTTAGTAAATTAGTAGCTATAGATTCTCCTCTTAACTGTGGCTTCAGTACTTAACTAGGTGTCTAGTATGAGGCATGGTGGTTTTCCTCTTGTTAAGGGTCTTCTGTCTACTTAGAGAGCTGTTGGTTACTGCCTAGACACTCATGCCACTACTGGACCCTATGGTTATCACACCACACTGGTCATTTTTGTGGTTCCTAGGCATCATAACTGGGTAGGACTGATGGTTGCTGCCCTCCTTTGTAAGCTTACATGGTGCCTTCTGGAGCCATGAAAGTTAGTCCTCGGGGAGGGGGCATTCAGGTCAGTTCCAGCTCGGGGGCTCTGGGTCCTGTTTTGAAAGTGCTTGGTGTCTTCGGCAGTAGGGACTGACTAACCTTATGCCTCTGCTAGGGCAACCAAGGGCAACAGCAATAGGCTGCATGCCTTGGGAGTTTTAGGACATCCCTGACCAGCAACTCAAAAGGGGACTCCTTACGTCAGATTTTGGATTTTTTCTTAGATGGTCTTTGCATCTTGGAGGAACACTGTCAGTTTAGATTTTATAACATTGTTTGAAACCATATGCTTTCCCACGGAGGTATGTGCATTATGGTGACTTTTAGTTTTGGAAATTTTACCTCCCTTTTCCTTTTCCCCCAACAGAACTCTTTAAGCTCCTGTTTCCCTCCCTTTACCCTTCTCCCACGGTCCACTGTGTTTCCCTCCCCTTCCCTAGGAGCCCCCTCCTTCCAGCTCGGTCTTTTTAACTCACTCTGTAGCTCAGGATGGGCTCAAACTTCAGAAAAGAGAGAGAGAGAGAGAGAGAGAGAGAGAGAGAGAGAGAGAGAAAGAAGGAAAGAAAGAAAGAAAGAAAGAAAGAAAGAAAGAAAGAAAGAAAGAAAGAAAGAAAGAAATGTTAGTTCAGCCTGGCTCTCGGCAGGAACAAAACCAATTGGCTCCAACTGGCATCCAGAGTCCCTAATGGTGTGGCTTAGTGGGTGAGTACCCACTTAGCATGTGGGAAGCCCTGGGGTCCACCCCCAGCACTGCATAAAGCAGTGTAGGCATGCAATCCAGCCATGAGGGGAAGACAGGCAGACAGAGTTCAATTCAGAGACCCTGCCCCTCAAGGGATGATATAGCAGAGGTGAAGATCCTGGGGCTCCTGACTGAGTCGTTCCCATCAGGCATAGCTGTTACCTGAGGTGGGTAGCAGCGGGCAGGGAGAGGCTGCTGGCTGTTGGGTTGTCTGTAGAGAGTCCTCCAGGAGGGTGCCTGGGAACAGGTAGGTACTCTTCACTCACACCCCAGATCCCCTGACTGGGCCCTTCCTGTATAAATCCAGCAGAAGACAGAGAACAGGTAGCCCGGGCCAGGAAGGGCTCACTGAAGGACGGAGAATGCAACCTTGGCGCCCAGTGAAGCCATCAGGCACCTGCCGAGAACTCAGGACTAGGTGAGTTCATTCTCATGCCTGGAGAGGAAGCTACTGTCCCCTTTCCTGGGATGGGGAAACTGAGGCTTATGGAGATAAAATGATACATCTAGGGTTTGGACAGAGGTCTGTTCAACTCTTCTGAGAAAGGTGACTTCTCTTAAAAAGATCTTTCTCTTTAGGAAAGGAAGGTCTATATAGCTTTCTTTAGCCCTACCATGCCTTTGTTGCATAGGACTCTGGTATAAAAAGTTGACACCTGGGGTTATGGCAGTCATCTTTTTTGGTTTTTTGTTTTTTTTGAGACAGGGTTTCTCTGTAGCTTTGGAGCCTGTCTTGGAACTAGCTCTTGTAGACCATGCTGGCCTCGAACTCAGAGATCCGCCTGCCTCTGCCTCCTGAGTACTGGGATTAAAGGCGTGTGCTACCACCACCCTGCCAAATGGCAGTCATTTCTTGATCATGACATAAGATGACACCAGGAGGCTGAGTGGCGCAGAACGTGAACAACAAAGGGGTTTGGATTCTTGCTGACTGTTTTGTGTCTCTCCCAGCCAAGCTCCAGATTCCTCCGTAGAAACTCATGCTCATTGAGAGTGAACACACATCTTTCCTGTTGGCATTGGTAGAATCTACCCTACGTTACATTAATAGCTAGATGTTCTCTTGATGTACTGTCGCATGCAGAGGTGCAAGGCTGCTGTCCTGGCGTTTCCTGTGAGGCTCTCCGAAGGGAGACTAAGCTAAAGGTGCACTAATCGCAGCTCCGTTTTCTGGAAAGCCGTGTGACCTCAGATAGACCACTCCGCCTCTGGGAAACATGCACAGGACAAGCTGGCTCGTGGCTGGAAGACTACAGGTTCTGCAGGGTCCTCCTTGACCCCTGAGCCCTTTAGCTGTCTGTCATCTTTTTTCTCCTGCTGTGCCTGAAAGTATGATGGGAAAGATGCTGCTCCAGTTCTGTAGTTTCCAAGTCGTTCGTCTCCAGGGACAGATGGAGGGAGGAAGCACGTGCGTGGAGGTCACCGGGGAAGTTGGAGTCATTTTTTTTCTGATGAAAATGATCTCAAAGTTACAGAAAAGCTAGAAGGGAGGCGTTGTTCATGGGTTAATGCTTGTGTCAAACCCCTGAGTCTGTCATGGACCCCAAATGCTTGCTGTGTTCAACAGATCCCGACAGGACACAGTGCAGGAAAATACCAGGGTGGGGGTAGGTGGCGGCAGGAGTCAGGTGTCCCCAGTACCAGAGGCTGCACAACCAAAGTCATCTTGTCCCTTGTCAGGCGCTCGTGAGGTCTGTAAATGCTGCCGTGGTGTGACCTTTCCAGAGGACATGGGAACAAATGTCTCCTCTCATCACAGACCATTCCAGCCAAGCTTAGGAAACAGATGAGTTTATTGGGGTTCCCTACAGCAGCGTGGGTCAGTTAAAGGCCAGAGGGTCACCCTAGTGTGGGTGAAATCTCCTGAGAGCTTCGTCGCCGGAGCTCCCTGATCAGCGCGTAGGCAGCTCCATGGGAGAGGCAACCACTCACCGACTCTTCTGTTTCTATAACTTGGGGAGGGGTCTGTAAATAACCTTCGAATGCCACTATCCCCTTGTGGGGGCCCCACTCTCACAACCTCATCAAAACTTAATTTTTGTCTTCCAAAGGTGTCGTGGGGTGACCTAGGCCTGAAGAGGAGAGGGGTGCCTTTAACCTGCAGCTGTAGCCTTGGCTACAAATAAGTCAGAGGCCGGGGTGGGGGTGGGAGCAGAGAAAGGGAGTTGAGGGTGGGTGTGGCAGGGACTCCTGGGACTCAGTGGCTCTGAGCATCTTGCTTTGGGTCCTCTGCTGTGAGATCTAGGGCAAGTGTCCTACCCTTTCTAGGCAGGTCATTCCTGTTTCTAAATGTCCTTTTGGTTGCTGACCAGTTGATATCCTCCAGGCTTCTCTCTTGTTGCCACCCTGCCGTGATATAGAATGGGCCTGGCCTACCGTTGTGATGACTAGCTCAGGCTCAGTCATGTGATCTAACCTGGACTAATGAGTTTCTTCTCTATTAGTAATGTATTTATTTAGACAGAGCCTCACTATGTACTCTGACGTCCTAGAACTCCCTCTGTAGACCAGGCTGCTTCAAATTCACCGAGCTTCACCTGCCTCTTCCTCCTGGGTGCTGGGATCAAAGATGTGCTATATATACCATACCTGGCTTCCCCAGGACCGATCTATCTATCTATCTATCTATCTATCTATCTATCTATCTATCTATCTATCTACCTTCCTCCTTCCCTCCCTCCCTCCCTCCCTTCCTCCCTCCCTCTTTCCCTCCCTCCCTCTTTCCCTTCCTCTTTCTTTCTTTCTTTCTTTTTTCTTTCTTTCTCCCTTTCTTTCTTTCTTTTTTTCTTCCTTTCTTTTTTCTTTCTTTCTTTTTTCTTTCTTTCTTTCTTTCTTTCTCTCTCTCTTTCTTTCTTTCTTTTTTCTTTCTTTCTTTCTTTCTCCCTTTCTCTCTCTCTCTTTCTTTCTTTCTTTCTCTCTCTCTCTCTCTCTCTCTCTCTCTCTCTTTTTCTTTCTCTCTCTCTTTCTTTCTTTCTTTCTCTCTCTCTCTCTCTCTCTCTCTCTCTCTCTCTTTCTTTCTTTCTCCCTTTCTTTCTTTCTTTCTTTCTCTCTCTCTCTCTCTCTCTCTCTTTCTTTCTTTCTATCTTTTCTCATTTTACAGACAGTCCCAGTCCCCACTCCTTCTCTCCTGCCATTTCCTCCACTTTCTCCCTGCTGCCTTCCACTCCTCAGAGAGGGTAAGGCACATTACTTTGAGGCAGGACTAAGGCCCTCCCCACTATATCTAGACTGAGCAAGGTATCCCTCCAAAGAGAATGGGTTTCAAAAAACAAGTATGAGCAGTAGGGATAAATCCTGGTCTCAGGGCCAGTGGCCCCACAGTCTCCCCAGACACACAACTGTCACCACATTCAGAGGCCTAGTTTGGTTCTATGCTGGTTCCCTCACTCTCAGGCCAGAGGGTGTCAGATCCCCTGGGACTGGAGTTACAGACGGTTGTGAGCCACCATGTGGGTGCTTGGGATCGAACCCAGCTCCTCAGAGAGAGCAGCTACAGCTCTAACCATTGGGAAATCTCTCTGCTCCATGCCGCTTGTGCTAAGGGCAGGAGAAATCACCAGAAATGGACCTGTGACGTGATGCTGCCCAGTGGTCTGGACAGGGCTTCCAGGAGAAGTCTCCTGAGGGAGAGCACCCACTCTTGGTTCCGATCTTTTATGTCAGCCATTTTTCTGTCTCAGTGGGAAAATCACCCGAGGACATCACCTCAAAGGAGGAGAGGTGGATTCTTGGCCTTCGGCCGGCTGTTTCCAGTCTGCGGTGAGGATGATCAGCAGGTGGAGAGCATGAGGAGGAAGAGCTGCTCCCCTGGCAGCCACCACGCAGAGAGACCTCGACCATGAGACACAGCCCCACACTAAGGCATGGCAAGCTGTGCATCCATCAGTAGATTAAACCAATTCAAGGGGGAAGTTGGAGCCCTCAGGATCTTGTCCTCAGAGGCCTCTGAAATCAGCCTGCTGGGGACACAAGCCTAAGGGACATCTAAGATTCAACTGCACCGGTCCTTTCCTGAGACCTACGATTCTGATAGTGCTGTCTGTCCCCCAGGGCCCCTGTGATCACCTTGCTTTGCTGCGAGTATGTCAGAGCTTAGAGATGGGACCCTGGCACCTGGTGCTGTGTGCTCAGTTCCCATCAGTCCCTTGGGATCTGCCTACCTGAGGGACAACTCTGTCCTCATGACTGAAACAGTGCTAAGACACAGGCCTGTGACCCCAGTACTGTGGAGGTGGAGGCAAGGTCATCTTCAAGGTTATTCTACACCACATGATGAGTTCAAGGCCATCCTGGGTACTTGAGGGCCTGTCTAAAATGAAAAGACGGATGTGGGGGATGGATCACGGGGTAAAGGTGCTTGCCCATGGACCAATTCCTGGGGCAAGGACTTGGGATGACCCAGTTGACGAGGCCTGAGTGAGGAGGTGTCTATATCACTCCAAGGAGGAAGCTAGCGATGATGTGTCCCAGAGAAAGCGTGAGTTACCCACAGCCCCTGAGCTCACAGGTGGGGCCTGGCCCACCACACGCAGGGCCAGCTCTCCCACAGAGCCGGTGAGGGACAACATACCCAGCCTCTCCATCCCGGGTTTGCATAAAAACCCACGTCCATGAAGTAGCAACTGCAATGTTTTGCAGTCACATAGCAAAGATATTTAAAAATATCACCCATATGTGTTTTAAATACAGGCAAATAGCTGGCGCGACAGCCGGCTTCACACCCGCGTGCCATTCTGAGCGCGCTTCTTCTCGCTCCAACTCTCAGAATCGCACGTTGAAGGCCAGACAAGCCCAGAATGCTGTGAGCTGTGGCATCCAGAATCTCTCCCACTCACAACCCAGCTTTTCCCTGGGAGGGGGATCCAATATGACCCGGGAAGGAAGCTAAGTGTTCTGGGCTAAGACCTCCCTCCACCCCAAGCCATGATTGGTTAGACATTCCTGTAATCCAAGGCAAGAAGATCAGGAGTTCAAGGTCACCTTTAACCACGTAGTGAGCTTGGGGCCGGCACGGGCTACTTGAGTCCCTGTCTCAGAAAAAAAAAAAACCCACAAACCCAAATCTTCAATCTATCCTTCACAAAGTCACACTTTATCAGAACATTGTGATGTTATAGAGTATGTATAAGACCAACTTTAGAGTCGGGGAGATGGTTCAGCAGGAAAGGTGCTTGCCACCAAGTCTAATCACCAGGGTTGGATCCACATGGTGGTGGGAAAGAACTGACTCCTGCAAGTTGTCCTCTGGCTTGTGTGTATGAACACACACACACACACACACAAACACACACACACACACACACACACACACACACACACACACGGCTGGGGAGACACCAGGGTTGGTGCTCTGCCCTACCCTTCATCAAACATATCATTGCTCCTCACTGTTCGGGACTCAGCAGAGACTGGCTTCAGCCAGCGGGTGAGCTGTGTGGCAGGAGACAGGGTAGTGACCAGATATCCACTTATCCTTAGCTGACCCCAAGGGACAGGGGTACTGAGGAAGGACTGGCCCTCCCTGCAGCCACAGACAAGGGGCAGCATGGGACCCAGGTGTTGAGCCACCCTGGCCAAGCTGTTCCCTCTGTGTACCCTGCCTCTCTCAAGTCACCAAGGCAGCCCCATCCATGGCCTCCCTGCCTTCACTGCAGACCCAGATACCTCTTGCCTTCCTTTCTCATCTTTCCCTTCTGTCTTTGCTCTTCTCCTGCTCTTCTCTTCTTTAACAGGGATTTCACAAAAGCTGTCATAGTTAGCTCCTGCTGTGAACTTGACAGGCAGAGGGAGACAAACTGAAGAACTGCCGCCATCAGGTTGGCCTATGGCCATTTCTGTGGGCATTTATGGCTTACTGACTGATGGAGAGGGGTCCAGCTCACTGTGGGTGGTGCCACCCCTACACCGGTGGGCCTGGGCCTTATGAGAAGGCTATTGGGTGTGAGCCTGGAGTGAGCCAGCGAGCAGCCTTCTGGTGGTTTCTGCCTCAAGCGCCAGCCCTGACTTCCCTCGAAGATGGGCTGAAACGGTCTCATTTCTCCACAGGGTACTCACGGTATTCCAGATTACACTGTGCACATATTTTGGGGGACAGACCCCAAGATACCTTTCTTTGTACCAGTTTCACCTGCCGTGCAGTAGGAGGCTCCAGTTTCTTCACACCCTTGTTGACGCTTAGTGGTTGGCATTTGGCCAGAGTGGTGAGCGTCAAGTCATTTCTTGATCATTTACTTCCATATGTGTGTGTGGGTCACTTGCATGTATGCCATGGTGCCTGTGGAGGTGAGATTTCTGGAGTTGAGTTCAGGTTCTGTGTCTTGATGGTAAGCGCCTTTCCCGCTGAGCCACCTCGTTTTATTTTGATCCCCCCCGCCCCTGCCCCATGCCTGCCGAGGCTGAGCAGCACTGTTCTGATTTATTGGTCAGTAGAATGTCCTCTTGTGTGAATTGCGCACCCAAGGGTGTTCCATGGAACTTAGCAGGTGATCTTGTTACAGGGCCTCTCTGGGGACATTTGAGTGAGTCTCTTGGGTTAAGCACCAGTTTGCTGAGCAGCTAGAAAGAATTCCAGATGGTAACAGCAGACAGAACACAGCTGCAGGAAGCTTGGGGGAGGCCATGGGATTCTCCTGTGTGTCTCACTGATGTCCTATGGAGTGACAGGTCCCAGAGAGCCTCCCTTTCTGGGAGCCCTCCCCCTACTTCCCAGTTATGGATCCACTTCCCCTAAGATTTCACCCAGCTGTTTATAGAAGTGAGCAGTGAGGCCTCTGAGGTGCTCAGTCCTGGGAAGCCCACCCATAGCCACACAGTATGGTGCCTCCGCATAGCCGCTGAGCCCCTAGAACACAGGTGGAGTCATTAGGAACGCAGCCTGCAGCACCCGAGAATGTCACCCCAGGTGGGTCCTGTTAGGGTGAGAGATAAAGCCAACGCTACTGTCTTGTGTCTTTGGTTAGAGTAGATCACGTGTTCAGACCCACGCTGGAGTGGGGCTGGTGGTGAGTGGCTATTGCAGAAGTAGGTGCATGGGCTTGGGGCTCACCCGCAGTGGGGTGGCCAAAGCAGAGCAGGAGCCGGATGTGATTAAAGGCAGTGACATTGCCTTCCCCTGTAGGCTGCATTGTCTGTTCTGTTCTCTGAAGGAAGACGGTGATGGCCAAAGAGGCTGAGTGTCTGCAGAGACACAGCCGGCAAGGGTGGATTCAGGATTCACACTTAGTCACCTTGGGCAGCCCAAGCGCACCTTTTAAATGGATGGAGGCGCTCCCAGGCCCCGCCTCTCTTTTACCATTGTCTCTTGTCTGTACCACTATCTCCCTTCCCCTTACAGCTTAGCAGGTGTCTGATCAGCGGCATGCTGGCCCACCTCCCTGAGTCGCTCTCAACCTGACAGCCATAGGGTGGGGGCGTTGTATGGCTTCTCCTCCTCAGGGACCAGAAGGAAGAGCATGCCTGTGAGGCACCCTAGTCCATGTCTAAACGCAGGCTTCAGATTCTCAGGAGACTTCTGGACCTCCTCTGTGGTGCCCAAGACAGCTCAGTGGGAAACATGGACCTGGAGAAAGCCAGCCAGCTCTGGACTGCCCTGTTCGGATTCACCATTCCCATACGAAGTCCCTGGGTCAGTGACATCATCCCTGTGCCTCAGTGTTCCCATCTGGGAGGTGGGTTCAGTCCTCGTGGGGTTGTGAAGCTAGTGAGCTAGTTGGTACTTAGAGCGATATCTGAGATCATAATTAATTCCAATGATTGGCTCGGGCTCCTGAGGGTCCCTGAGCTCCCTGCATTGAAGCCTGCTCCACCGGCTGCTCTGAGAACAGCCGCCCACTCGTGGTAGACTCTGTACGCATTTCTCTTAACACAGCGCAAAGAGGTTCTCACGGTGCAAACAGGGAAATGGAGACTCCAGAAAGTGGGGCAACTGTCCAAACTCACACCTAAGAAGTGGCTGAGCCAGAACTTGAGCTGGATTTCAGAGTTGGGTTTCTCTGGTTTTAGCCCTTTTTTCTTGGTCACTGGAGGCCATCCTGGACCAGGCTGGAGAGATACTGGGACAGGGAAGTGGGCGTGGCTTCCATGTGGTTCTGATTGTCTCTTCCAACTGCCCCCTTAGGAATCTGGACCCACTGACTATGGGAAGAGGCCACTAGCCCGGCTCACACAGCCAGGAAGGTGTGCGACTGAGATCCACCTTGTCCTTGAACTTGGGTCTGAGGCCAGCTCTGGCTTAAGGGCACCCTAAGCTGCAGTCACTTCACAGCCTGTGTCATGATGTCACACGCTTTTTCCAAGTGCATGTTTGGACTTAACCCAGGTTTAGAGCAGAGGCCATGTAGGAGAAGTCAGTTAAGTTATACCTCCCCGTCTGAGATCTTTCGGTACTGCTGCCCAGGGAAGGGAATAGGAGAGAGGGGAACCCTTCAACACGTAAGGGTTCCCCCAAATACCCTTCCAGTTGTTACATGCCAGCCGTGGGAATGTCTAGCATACTCTGTGAGGTCAAGGGGGGCACTGGGTTGGAGCACAGTTGGAATATACAAACAGTGTCCACCAGATGGGGCTTGTGGCAAAGCCAGGTACTGGGAAGTTCCTGGAAAGCCCCCCCCAGCCCCCCCACTTCCAGGACACACTTTGTGTGCTCACAAGGCTGTGGAACTCAGATATACAGATGGGTGCGTCTCTGAGAAGCTGATTTTAACTTTCAAGAGTCATGCAATGCATTGCGGACCTGAACCTGTTGTCCACGTGTGCAGAGGGGCATGCATACGGCATCTGTGAGTACAGGGAGCCCAAGTATGCACTGTGTGCATGTATGTGCAGAGATGAGCGAAGAGCGTGTGGGCATGTGGCAGAGGTCAGACCTGAACCTGGGTCTTGAGTTCACCTGAGTCTCTTCCTAGGAAGTGTGGAGGCCTAGGGGATAGAACAGCCGGCCTTTTGGGGTGCTGTCTGCATAAAACATTCTACAGTACCCCAAGTCAGGTGGCGATGGGGGGTGGTGCTCCTTCAAAATTAAGCTCTTTAAAGGTCTTTGGAGTGGGAAGGAGGAGAGCTTCTAGAATCTTGTTTCAGAGCTTGCTGAGTTCATCAAGGGAAGCCACAGACAGAGGCTACAGAAAGGATTTGATTTCCAGCTGGGAAAGGGAATCAGCACCCCAGGGAAGTAATCAAAGGCACCTAGAGAAAGGAGATGGGGTGCCACCAAAAGCTGAGAACTTGACCCCAGCCTTGGTCAGAAGAGGATTCTACCCCAGCTCTGTTGCTCCAAGGCTGGGTGACTTGAGCAAGTTACTTACCCTCTTTGAGCCATTTCCCTGGCTAGAAAGGGAAGAGAGGACAGTGCTGACCTCCCAGCACTGCTAGGTAGAACTGTGAGGTGACAGGCTGGGCTAGCCTCGGGCAAGGAATGGAAGACTGTGGGCCATAAGCTAGCTGGCTCTGAGGTTTCTGTTCTGTCCTATGGGGAGGCGGCATCACTTTGAGGTTTTGGGTACCGTCTGCAGAGAAAGTAGACGTTCCTAGGAGGCTGACAGAGAGGTGACTCAGGAAATGACTGCCTGGGTCACAGACAAGTGTGTCCCTCCCCTCTTCCTTTCCATTGGCTGCGATTGCCCGAAAGCCGACCTTATCCCTGCTGTGAGTGTGCCTCCCACCCAGCTTCCAAACCACGTTCCTCCTCGTCCTGATGAGCTCTTCTACCTTACTGGGCCTCAGTTTGTTGACCTGCAAAATGGGCACAGCCACCTCTGCTGTAAGGATCAAGGCAAATCCTGCCACCACCATGGAGAGCAGGCACCATGAGCCTGCAATAGTGACAACCGAAAGGGACAGAGACTAAGGTGAGATACGCTTTCATTTTACCAAAGCAACCACAGAATTCTCCCTTTTCTGTTTGACTCATGGCTGATACCTCAGTTAATGGCGAGGACCCCTGCCCACACGTACATGATGCAGGAGAGAGGAAGAGAACGAGGGGAAGGGGGGAGGAGCTGGGAAGACAGAGCAGACAAAAGGTGTGTGTGGTTGGAGGGGGAGAATTAAAAACAGAGATGAGGGGCTGGGAACGGTGCTGCTTATCATCCAGCACTCAGGAGGCTGAGGCAGGAAGATGGCAAGTTGGAAGGCAATCTGGGATACAGAGTAAGATTCTCCCCCATGTCCCATGAGACTGGAGTAGCCCTGTGTTCCTCATCCCAGGGTTTGTTTTTTTTTTTTTTGGTGGGGGGATGGTAGAGGTGCTGAAGATTTGGGTTTCAGAGGACATGGCAGGTCCATGGCCACCCTGCAGGCTGACAGAGGGTCAGAGGCCTTGCAGGCCAAAAGCTGACATCTTTGAGGCAGGGGGGTCACATGGGTTGATATGGAATGTCCTTCTGTATATGTGTTGCTTTTATTGGTTGATGAATAAAGCTGTTTGGGCTAATGGCTTAGCAGAGTAAACTCAGGCGGGAAATCAGAACAGAGAGAGAGAGAGAGAGAGAGAGAGAGAGAGAGAGAGAGAGAGAGAGAGAGAGAGAGAGCAGAGTCAGAGAGACACCATGTAGCCAGAGGAGACACACAAGACCCTTACCAGTAAGCCACAGCCTCATGCTGTTACACAGATTAATAGAAATGGGTTAATTTAAGATGTAAGAGTTAATTAATAAGAAGCCTGAGCTAATAGTTATATAGTTTCTGTGTGATATTTGGATCTGGGCAGCCAGGAAATGAACGAATGGTCTCCATTTACAATGGGTATCCTGCATTCCTCCCCTGCTATCTCTGGTTGGTTTTTTTTATTTATTTATTAAAGATTTCTGTCTCTTCCCCGCCACCGCCTCCCATTTCCCTCCCCCTCCCCCAATCAAGTCCCCCTCCCTCCTCAGCCCAAAGAGCAATCAGGGTTCTCTGCCCTGGACTGAGTTCCTTGCTCATGCTCTCTCTCCTGCTCCTGATTTGGACCTTGAGAATTATGTCCGGTGCTCCAATGTGGGTCTCTGTCTCCTTTCATCGCCTGATGAAGGTTAATATTCAGGAGGATGCCTATATGTTTTCCTTTGGGTTCTCCTTATTTAGCTTCTCTAGGATCACTAATTATAGGCTCAATGTCCTTTGTTTATGGCTAGAAACCAAATATGAGTGAGTACATCCCATGCTCCTCTTTTTGGGTCTGGCTTACCTCACTCAGGATAGTGTTTTCTATTTCCATCCATTTGCATGCAAAATTCAAGAAGCCCTTGTTTTTTACTGCTGAGTAGTACTCTAATATGTATATATTCCATACGGGCGATGGTGGCGCACGCCTTTAATCCCAGCACTCGGGAGGCAGAGGCAGGCAGATCTCTGTGGGTTCAAGGCCAGCCTGGTCTACAGAGCTAGTTCCAGGACAAGAACCAAAAAAAGCTACGGAGAAACCCTGTCTCGAAAAATCAAAAAAAAAAAAATAGATGTACCATTTCTATTTAAACATATGTGTGGGTATGCACATGTGAATGCAGTGCCCATGGAGTCCAGAAGAGGGCATCAGAGCTCTAGAGTTGAAATTATAGGTAGTTGTAAACTGCCCAGTATGGGTGCTGGGAACAAAACCCTGGCCCTCTGGATGAGTGATAAACACTTAGTCCTGTTTCTGATTACAAAGCCATCTGTGGGTAGAATCTCAGATTCTTACGCCCCAATACCTACCACAACATTGGAAACAAAGAGACTGAGGATGAAGCTCTGGGGTAGATTGCTTGCCTAGGGTATGCTAGGTTGAGTTTTTTTCCTTTCAAATCCACAGTGTGAAGCTGTAATCTCAGCAACAGGGAAGCGGAGGCAGAGGACCAGAAGCTCAAGGCTATCCTCAGCTACATAGTGAGTTTAAGGGTAGCCTGGGCTATGTGAGATCCCATCTCCAATGAATGAATTAGCGAAGAGATAAAATCAAACCATGGTTGCTAGAGCACCTCCTTGAAGCTAATCCTTGTGTGTGGTGTGAGGTAGGGGTCTAATTGAGTTGGGGTTTTCCCTCCTATGTGGCTAGCCTGCTGGCCCGGAATCCTCTGATGTGTGTCTTTTCCTTTCTGGTTTCTGGGACCAACCTATTTCCCACCTATTCTTGTGTATCTACTCCATGTGAGTGAATCCTCCCTAGCTTCTCATTCTGTCCCGCTCCTCTTCTCTGTCATCTCGACGAGGTGACGTCGGGATCTGATGGGAAAGTTCTCTCACCCCAGTAGTCTTCAAATGAGCCCCAGGCTGCTCTCGACCCTGTGGCTTCATGATAATTTCAAGTGTCAGGTTTCAGAAGAGGCCTAGCTGCGGTTTTAATGGGAACGGCCTGAATTTATGGGCACAGGTGAGGAGGGAAAGAAAGACCTTTACCCTGGACAGTGCCAGGCTGTGACTACAGTGGCTCCCTGCTCAGCTCTCTTCTAGATGGGCCAACAGGCTCTGATGCGCCGTGGCAGGGGTGCCAGGCAGGGTCCCTAGGGAAAGCACACTCTCCCACTCCAACCAAATGAAGATTTCTCATGAAAAGACTAAGTTATACTTATAAAAAGGTAATTATGGAAGCCAGTGAGATGGCTCAGCTGGTAAAGGCTCTGAGTTCAATCCCTAGGACCCACATGGTGGAAAGAGAGAACTTACTCCTGCAAGTTGTCTTTAAATTATATATATATATATATATATATATATATATATATATATATATATATATATATGTATAATTAACTTTTATTTTCGTTGGTGTTTGGCCTGCATGTATGTTTGTGTGAGGGTGTCATAAGTCCTGGAACTAGAGTTATAGACAGTTGTGAGCTGCCATGTGGGTGATGAGAATTGAACCCATGTCTTCTGGAAGAACAGCCAGTGCTCTTAACTGCTGAGCCATCTCTCTGGCCCTGTGAGTTGTCTTCTGATCTCCAGATGTCTTCTGTGTTGTGTGCCCACCCCTCCCCAAATAAATAGATTGGTAACAAGTTTTTTTAAAGAAATATTTTTAATTAATTAAGACTGGGTATGTGGCTCAGTAGTAAATTACTTGGTCTAGCATATGGGAGGCCTGGACAAATTGACCAGCTCCATGTCCCAATGACAGATCTTGATTCAAAAATTACGGGGGGTAAGCCGGGCAGTGGTGGCGCACGCCTTTAATCCCAGCACTCAGGAGGCAGAGGCAGGCGGATCTCTGTGAGTTCGAGACCAGCTGGTCTACAAGAGCTAGTTCCAGGACAGGTCCAAAACCACAGAGAAACCCTGTCTCAAAAAACCAAAAAAAAAAAAAAATTAGGGGGGTGATGTCTGAGGTTGACTTCTCGCCTCCACATGTTCATATAGGCAATACGCTTGCGTGTGCATGTCCCCATACATTCAATTACACAAATTTAAGATGGTGTGGAACTTAAGGGGCTCTAATTTTTTTGTGTGTGTGGCTATTTGATGTCTTTTCCTTGGCGTCCCTCTGGGAAGCACAGTGTAACACAAGCTGGGAATGTCCACAATCCTGCTCCAAATTTGCAGGCATCTATCTGATCAGCGATATTTCACAGCCATCTGGACACAGCCTCAGCCCACAAATAAATCACCCTTGCCTTCTTCCAGGATGGAACAATATTCCCTTGTCCACTCAACCAGGGTGTTTTGTAGGGTGTGTGTGTTGAGGCGGGGAACCAGTTACCACTTACCATGACCTGGCTGTCTGTTACCTGTGGTCAAAAGAGTTCACTGTCTTATGCTATGGCTAAATTCTTCACGTCTAATTGATAAATTATGTTTCCTCATAGATAAGTGTGCATAAGAAAGACAGTGTATGATCTGAGGTGTCAGGGATTTCCTGTGGGCCTTGGAGAGTGCCCCCTGCACCTTAGGAGAGTTGTGGGTAGGGTAATGTTGAGACCTTGTAAAAAGGGAAGCCACATAACCCAGACCTGAACGGGAGGACTAGGGAGCAGATCTTGGGGCCAGTGAGGACTGGAGAGGAGCAGTTCCACAAGAGCTGTTTAAATTTGAGGGCCCCTGGGGAGGAAGACTAGGAACCACTAGCCCCAACTTCCTCTCTTTCCACCCTTTGATCTCCTAACAGGCATACCATTGGTCAATCCAAATGTTAGTCAGACAGCAAGGGTGTCTGGGAGTTGTAGTCCACTGAGGTCAGCAGGTGCAGAGCGAATGGGGGAGGAGAACTAAAAGCAAATATTAACACACAGACAATGCAATTGTTTATTTAAGTAGTGTTAGCATTGGAGGAGAGCTGGGCCCTGAGACTCTGTCCCATAGTGGGGTTCCTCAGTAGTTCTGATGGCTCACGGGGAATTGGCGCTTGACTGAGGCCCTATCCGAACTCCGTGGCCCATTCTTCCTCCCCGTCAATCGTAGATCACCGTGGACAAGCTAGGCACCCTTACTCTGGCCCCTGAACTCATGGTAAACTGAAACTTGCCACTTCAGGACTTTAGCACCCCACCTGCAGTCTGGGAGCGCCAATCACACCACGGGCCAGCGGCCTCTTCGCATTCTCAGTGTTTCACGCACATCCTTGTCCCATCGTGGGAACATTATCGCACTTACACCCACGAGGAAAAGAAGTCACAAAGGTACACTGGGTTGCCCAGGTCTCTAAGCCTCGGGTGACACAGCTAGACTCAACATCCAGTCTAGCCACTCTGCCTTGAGAGCAACTGACATTTATTTGTGAAGTGTTGGCAACCAGTAGCCACTTTATGGGGCGGCGGCTGCCAGCACTGGGTAGAAGGAATTGCTGCCCTTGGTCCTTGTGGCCAGTCAGGACAGAGGCCGGGCGGTGGACTTGACCATACAGCAGGCGGTTGCCAGGTCCCCGACTCTCTCAGGGTATTCCCACTTACAGATTAATTCCAAGGCTTGCCTCACTCCTTGCCTGGCAGCTGAGATGGGCAACGCCAGGCACTCAAAGGGTATTTTCCTTTTGTTTCATTTTTGATGCCGAGATCTCGAATATCATTATGTGCCGGGCTGAGGACCTGCCAGCCTCTTCCCAGGGATTCTTGTACAGTTTATGAATTTCTCCAAGGACTCTGGCTGCTGCTGCTTCTTTCCGGATGGGCTGCCCAAGAAGGGCTTCTCTGTTCCTGTTGTAATTTCTTAACGTTCATCTGGGGGGGGGGGTGGCATTGGGAGTCCAGAATTCATCAGGACCTGCTTAAGTTTCTCTCATTAAAAACAAACAAACAAACAAACACCAACCCAAAAACGTGACAAGCATTTTATCATGATAATATTTAAAATTGTATTGTCTTGTCCAAGGTCATTTGTCTGCGGAGAAAGTCTGAATTTCCTGGCTTTCATGGACCACCCATAATATCACTTCCTAGAGCTAACTCTATTTAGGGGTAAAGACCTAACTGCTTAATTCATTATTACTGAGCCAGAGACCATTACAGATGTGGCTGGAATGGGAACCCCACATCTAATAAGGCACAGGCTGGCGATGTGCTCAGAACGTGGCCGGGAGAGAGACGGCTGGAATTTATTTTGTGAATAAAGCAATAAGCCGCTAAACAAAGCTAATACGTTTCAACGGAGACAGAAAGACACGATCGCTCGGTATTTATGTAACAGCCTGTTCCTCAGTGGGACTGCAAGTTGCCGCCATTAAAATGGTCGGAATTCTTCAGAGACTTGGCTGTATTAAGTCATTTAAAAATATCACAGACTTAAAACAATCTGAATTATTGGATTTCCGTGCTGCTCCTGGGTAAGCATGTTTGCCGTGGCAATTTCCTGCTTGGTCAAAGGCGCAGCCTGACTGAGTGAGGAAGGAAGAAAACTTGTTGGCAGAATCTTTATGTGGCGCCAAATGGTTGAAACAAAACCAGATCTTGGTTTTGGGTCTGTAGTTCTGACTTTTAATTTTGACCCAATTTTAGATTCCCCAAAACATCTCAAGGAAATGTAAATAACATGTGCAGGAGACAGAACCCTCAAATGATAGCGTGCGTATCGTCCAGGTCTCAGGCTCTGCAGAGAGAGACATGGGATGGTCTTGTCTCGTTTGCAAGGTTTGAGTTAGTCATAGGCATGGCTTCTCCCTTTTCTCTCCTAACCACCTCTGTGTGTTTTCTAAAAACAAAGCTATTTGGTTACGCAGGACACAAGGCAAGGATCCAAATCAGAGTGTTAACGTTAATACAATATGTTATCTGTTGACTTTGGGCCAAATTTGCCATTGAGTCCAGTTGATGGCCTTTGGAGACAAAGAAGACCCCTGGTCACCCCTTGTAATCACTTTGTCAAATCTCTTTGGCCTTCCCCAGCCTGGAAAGTGTGCACAGTGCCCCTCTGTTTGTTTGGACACTGACATTTTTTTTTTGAAGGAAGCAGTCCATTTATTTTGGAGAATTCCCCCCTCTGTTTGGAATTGTGTGATATTTCTTCACAGTTAAATTTAGACTCTGCACTTTGGGCAGGAATACCACACAGGCAGAAGTCTTTCTCGGTACAACGTACCAGGAGTCTCACCATAACAGTGTGTCCCATGGCGGCAAAGTCAGACATATGTTAAAATACTCTTTCATTGGAAGTCTGTTTGTTAAATGTGCTTTGAAAAGGTCTCACAATCTCTAGTTTTTTTTTTTAAAAGAAAATTCTCTATTACAGGTTTTTAAAGAACAGACTCAAAGACATGGAAGCTGCAAGCTGCACAGACACCCAAGAAGAAATTGTAGCCATTTTAAAAAATTGCAACGCATTAGTTATGAAATTTGCCTAAATTCATTTTGCAGAATGAGAGCTGTAATTTGAAGGCAGAGTTATCGAGAGAGGAAATAAACCACATGTCACGTGCAATTTAATCTGGCAGGGAAATGGGCCACTCGGAATTGCTAACTCGGCTTAATTCGTTTCTTCTCTGGGAAAGCTCCGCTTTTCGTCTGAGGAGTCTTTTCAACTCCTGAGTTAATGTATTTGCCCAGCCGTCCCAGAAAAAATGTATGAGGACAGTAAGAGAAATACTGTATCCTCCTTTAAATCACACGCAGCTCGAGTGATGGCTGGGAGCGATCACACCTTCTCCCGAAGCATTTAAGAAACAGTTATTTACATTACATTAAAAACTTTAATTGCTTCGAAGCACGTGCTCGGAGACACAAATATTGGAAAATCATCAAAAATATCCATCATGATTCTCTGTCCTTTACAGGTCTTCTAAACTTCATCTTTTTTATAGCCCACTGTATTGATCTATTGTCCCAGACCAAGACTGATGCCAAGAGTCCAAGCAGGGTCATAAAAAGAGAATATAATTTCGGCTAGCTGTCCATAAAAGCTGGTCTTTTGACAGAGAAGCGTGTGTGTGTGTGTGTGGGGGGGGCTGTGGTTCTTCTTTTGGAAGGGGAAGTAAATGGGGGTGATGTGTGGGGTAGCTGCAAAGGGTCAGGAAAAAAGGGTCATGAGGAGGAGTTTTGGGGATTGGTGTCTCCAGGCGTGATGGGATTCTGAGTCCTTTCTGGAGGGTGAGATATAGAGAGAGGTCTGGGGGTTCGTAGACACAGAACGGGAGAGGAAAATGTGAACGATGACTCCTTGTCACTTCTTTGGTCCAGGTTCTGAACTGTAAAAGGCTAGGATCTCCCCTCCCTGTGCTAAAGATCAATTCTCCAAAGGCAACGAAAGCACAGGAACGCCATGCTGCAGGGCTGGGGGTCCCCTGATGGGTTGACCACAGTAATGTTTACATGACTTCCACACAGTGGTAAGAGGTCCGGAGCCCCTGTAGCAGGCCTGGGGCCCCTCAACAGATCCAAGAGTCTTTGGGGAAAGGCTTTTGCAAAGGTTTCTCTAAGAATACCCTGACGCAATGATCACTCCACATCAGGGTCTTGCATGGTAAAGTTGTGGGGTGCGCTACCCCCGCTAAATAATAATGACCAAAGCACTACTGTGAAGACTCAAAGCACAGACACGCAGGGTCCTGGGTCCCCAGCCTGGACCACGACTCCGTCACGGGTCGAAGCCTCCGGTGCGGGCGAGCACAATGCTAGGCGCCGGGAGACTTTCCCACGGCTCCGGGACGCCCCCTGGCGGCCACCACCCGCAGCACACGGAAGCGTGTGTCGCGCGGGTTACCTCGGCCGGCCCGGCGCGCGTGTGCTCCGTGCTCCCCTCGCGCGAAGCACGCAGAGTCCGGCCCCACGCGCTGCAGAGATCCCACTTTGTTCTTTCCGGTCCCCGTCGCCCGCGGCCCCTCCGCGCTCCCGCCGCCCCCTGCGCATCGATCCGCGCGCGCGGCGCTGTCGATAAGTTTGCGAGAAGCCAAAGTCAAGTGCGTGCGCGCGGAGCCGGGCCGCGCTCCCGGGGTCCAGCCCGGGTGTTGGCGGCAGCCGCATCCCCGGCCGCGCGCCCGCCCCCAAGATGGCGGCCGAGGGGGGACCGCGGGGGGCCCGGGGGCCGAGGCCGGCCAGGGCGGCACGGGCTACCAGGGGGCTGCGCTCAAAACGGCGCCTGGACCTGCGGCGGCTGCAGGTGAGCGGGCCAGCTTGCCTTTGTTCGCCGCCGCCTCCATCGGCCGGCCGCCGGGACTTGGGGGCCTCCGGGGCGGGAGGAGCGCGGGGAGCGGGAGGAGCGCGGGGAGCGGGAGGAGCGCGGGGAGCACGGAGAGCGCGGGCAGCGCGGGGAGCGGGACGCGGCTGCGCAGCCGCCCAGCCACCGCCGCCGCCGCCGCCGCCACCGGCTGCTGCAGCCCGGACGCTCGGTGCTCCTCCCGGGCCGATCCCTGCGGGTTAGTCTCTGCGTCTTGCTTTCCCCCTCCCTCAGTTTGCTAACCCCCTCCGTCCGTTTTCCCTCCCTCCCTGCTTTCTGCCTCCCTCCTTTCCACCTCTGTCTTGCCACCCCCTCCTGCGTTGCTTTCCTTACCCTCCCCTTGCTTGCTCTCTTATCTTGCCCCCTTCCCCCGCTTGCTCACCCCCACCTCCACCTTCCCCTCCATCCCAGTCCCCAGGCCTGGAGCCCCAGGCTCGAGCGCGCGCAACTTTGCGCACCTGCCGCGGGGCGGAGCAGGTGCGCGGGCTGCGGCCCCTGGGAACTTTTGCACCCGCGGCCCAGGCTTGTGGCTCTACCTCGCCGGCTTCCGCACCCTGCTCTCCCTGCCCTGGGTCTCCTGGGTTCCCGTGGACCCCCTCGCTCCCCTCTCCTTCCCTGGGGCGACGCTCTTCGCAGCCCCAGCACTTTTTCAGCTGTTTCTGGTGCGCGGGCTCCCGGTGCCTTGGGGTTGGGATGTTTGCTGCCATCTTTCTGAGGCCCAGGGTTGTGGGGGGATGTTTCACAGCACCCCAACTGGAGACACACCTGGGTGCTCAGTATGCCCGCAGAGGCTCCCCATGCCCTGCAGTCGGACAGAGTCGCGGCAGGTGCGGCGATGACTAGGGGCGGGGAAGGCGTACGGATAACCGCGCTCTGAGAGCATTCTGCCTGGTCAGTGACATTCTCAGAAGACCGGGCAGCATGTCTGGAGATTTTATTAAAAATAAATAAATAAAAGCGGGGGGGCACCCACTTTATCCTTTTAATCTGCCCGCAGATCTCGTTAAGTTGCCTCTGATAAGTGGCTCCAGCCCCCCTCTTCTCTGTCCCCACTTCTCGCTCCCCTCCTCCTGCAAAGCCATTGAGCCGGAGAGAAAATCGGGGCACTCAGGCATGCAGTTAATAACTGCGAGAACCGTACAATTCCTGATCCGCGCCCGAGTTGAGGTTACAGTTTGGTGGCCGGCTGAGATGGGCAGGGTTGTTAGCTGTGCTTGCTGATTTAAAAGATGCTAAAGTGGCCTTTGGTGGGGGGTGGGAAGAGAAGGAATGAGAGGGAGAGAGAGTTGGGTAGCCACATTGGGCTTGGCACGAAGGCCAATGGTAATCGTATTCCCTGCTAATGTTTGTAAATGAGACCCGGGCAGGCTGGGGGACAGCGTCTTTATTTATGATTGATGTTCTGTAACATAAGGAATGACAAGAACGCGGCAGACGAGAGGGGAGTGAGCAGCTGGGCTGGCGGAAGCCCTTAGCCGGGTGCTATTGTTATTCTGCTGGAGAGAATTGCCACGGTGAGGTTTACAGCGCCGGTATTTGCCCGGGTCGGCGGGAATGCCAGTTAACACAATTCTCATTAGATAACTCGCTTTCCATCGAGGAGCCTGGGCTGCAGCCTTGATGGGAGAGAAGCTGACCCGCGGCTGAGAGCTGGGTGCGGCTTCCCGCATTGATTTCTGAGCTGGGGGTGTTGATGCTTGCTGCTCCCTGCCCCTAGTCTTGGTGGGGAGTCTTTTGTGGAAGGTCACCCCAGTCTTGGTTGCAGCTGACTCCCTAGGGTCTGCAAGCCTTTTGTTAGGTTCTTAGAACACACTGAGATAGAAAAGGATATTTGAGCTGTAAGGAGGTGGTAGACAGGCCTGTCCAGGTGGCAGTACCAAGACCTCTTCTCCCCCAATAGGGGATGTGCAAGGGTGTGTGTCTGGGGGAACTCATTAAGACAATGGCTGTACATCTGGTACAAACAGACTCCCAGGGAGTGGGGGGGGGGCTCATCTGAATCGATATAAAGAAGAGGAGATATCCCCCAGGGAGTTTGCAAAGGCTGCATAGTTCTAGAGCTCAGAGCTATGACTGTGGCAGTTCCAGCATGCAGCTACCCAGGCCCAGGCCAGCACAACTGCCCATTCCTTCCCCAGTCTCAGAATCTCCTGTGCTCCCTTGCATAATGGGCAAAGCCCAGGGTCTTTCGGGTATCCACCTCTGAGCCCTTTGCCCAGGGACCCTTTCTGGTGCATCCTGCTAATGACTCCTCCTCCACGCTCGCCTGCATCTTCATTTTTCGTCCTCCACAGAGGAGAGGAAACTTCTGCAGCTTATTTTGACATACAGGTAGGAACTGTGGATCTATGCAGGCTCGGAACTGGGGGCTCCCATACCCAGGGCTGGTGGCCTGGGAGGACTGTGAGTCTTGTATCCTGGGTTGTTCAGGTTGTGTGGTTCCTTGCAGCTTGATTCCTAAGTCTTAAAGTGATCGAACCAGTAAAAGCAGCCCATGTCCCCAGGCTGGACCACATTGCTGATGCTGTCCCATTCTGGACAAGAAAGGTGACCTTGTGCCAGCTGGGCTCTCAGCCCTCTGAAGTAATTAAATAATTATATATATATATATGTATATTAAACATGGAAGCTGTCCAGTTAGTCATTATTTGTTCCAGCACATTCTCTGAGCATGGTAGAGCGAACATGCTGGGGCTGGCTTGGTGGGGTGGAAGTCAGTCAACCCCAGGGGTTGGGGGCTCAAGGACCTTGGCACTCCTCAGTCCCCTCCCCCACTCTCCTTCTTTCCCCCTTCTTTGCTTGTAGCAGCCCAGAAATAAGGAGAAATAAAATCCCGTCCTGAGTTAATGCTGGCATATTTCATTTGGTTATAGGATGGTTTTATGGTGAGCATCACTAATGCAGGCTTATTTTATGGCTTTTCTGTGTATTGTCATTGTAACCGGATTCATGGGTTCATGGTTTTCTCTTCTGTTTTTCTTTACCTCTTTTCTCCCTTTAGATGACGTTCTGGGTCCTGGCCCCCAGAACATCTTTCCTCTCCCCCTCAAAGAGAGTTGCTTAAGCTAAGCAGTTAGGGGCACCCAGTTTGAATGAGGGGATAGAGTCCCTCTGCCCAGCTGTGTTTGTGGGAGAAGGGAGTGGTGGGGTTGGTGGCCCCTCCCAGGAGACTTGGGTAGGAAAATGCTGTCCCACTCTGAGGAATCCGCCGAACCCTCAGGATGAGCCAGCAAGACTGGGCCTTTTAGAAGCGTATTACAGAAACTTCTAGAATGGCTGGAGGCCAGGTATTGCTTCGTGGAATATTGTTCTGTGCTCAAAGTTCAGAAAAGAGTGTCGATATAATTAAAATATTATAACCCTGTGATGTTCAGAAGCAGGTAGATTTTACACATCAGCTGTGAAGTGCTTAGACATTCATTAGAGCCCGTGACAGCTTGACTCACCTGAATGTGCTATCATTTCACACGCGTCAAATCCTCTTTCTCCCCGTGACGGCGGTAAATAAGCCATCAGCCGTGGTGAGTCCTAACTTTGGAAACTCTGACAGTGCAGAGTTGCTGTCTGTCAGAGCGGGGAGGAGGCAGGAAGGGCTCGGTGTGCCATGCCAGGCCAGCATGTGGGGAGACCGAGGAGGGGGTGGGGGTACAGGTGGGATCAGGGGAACTTTCTCTAGGAACACCTCAAGGTTAAGAAGGTTGAGCCCAAGCCACCGTCCTGTATGCGTTCATTAAGTCCAGCCGGCTGGTGAGCCATTCTGTCTGCCTTCCTGCTTCCCGAGACCTTTTCTCAGAAAGAGCTGGAAGCAGATGTTCATGTATGAAGGAGCCCAGCCATCGTTTCTGGGTACCTCCCTCTCCCCCAGTCCTGGTTTCTCACCTGGTCAGAAAGATGGGCTCTCTGTTGGAGTGCTGGGCAGGAGCAGAGCAGCCCCGCCGCTGGTCCAGGTTGTGTGTGTGTTGGGGGTATCTTAGGATTTCCTGTAGGAGATGCAGACAGTATGAGGAGCTGGCTGAGCATTTGGTGTCTCGGTGGCCTGCACAGACCTGGCTGCATGGGGGTGGGGGTCGTGCTAGCATATACACAAATAGAATAATTGGCTTCCTCACCCCCCCCCCCCGTCTTTCTTCTTTTATCTTGCCCATTAAAAGAGGATTCTATCTTCAAACTTGACATTTTGCGAGGTAACCTTTCTTCCGGCAGATGGTGTCTTAAACGTGAACACCTTGGCTGGTCTAAGTTTGGGTCTGGTTGATGGCAGTCGGGGCTGCCTAGAAACTGTGGGTTTGTATGCCATTTTCTGTAAGGGGAGCAACGGCTAGCTTGTTTCCGGTCACCTGGCAGTGAGACAGGGCTAGGTACAGGTGAGACTCAGGCGGGCCATGAAGTGGTGACTTGGTACAGGTGAGACTCAGGCGGGCCTTGAAGTGGTGACTTGGTATGGGTGAGGCTCACCTTTCCTACCTGTGCTTTTTCTTTTCTCTTTTTCTTTGAGACGGGGCTGACTAGTGCAGGCTTGCCTCAAACTCTGGATCCTCTTGCCTCAGCTTTCCAAGTGCTAGGACCCAGGCAACCCTGTACTGGCCTGCTTTTGATCCTGGCCTGGGGACCTGTCTCTAGGGTGGGGGAGATGGCCCAGCACCCCAGGTCTCCCAGAAGACTGAGCCACTGTGTAGACTGACGTAGAGAGAGAGGAAGGGCCACCCAGTGTCACATTCTATGGCTTAGCCCAGCTTCAGCCCTGCTGTGACTGGTGTTGGTGGTGATGGCGGGGGCTGCTGGTCCTTTAAGTAATTTTATTCTGAGACAAGAAATTCTTAGGGTGGAGTTCACTGTATGCTGAATCTCCCTGACTCCCTGGCAAAGATAGGTTGAAGTGAGTGCTTCATATGATATTTTCCCCCATGTATGTGTTAAGCCTCTAATCCCTTTGTTCTGATGAATACCATGTGACCTGACCCCACCCCTCCACCCCTCCACCCCTCCATCTCTGTCCCCTACTCACTCTGCTCTTCCATCGCACAGAACCCACCCCTACCCCATGGCCTTTGCACATGCATTTCCCTTGTCTGGAACCTTGCCCTTGCCCCCAGTCTCTAATCGTCACCGCTCTCCCCACAAACAGTAAGTCTGACCTCTCCCATTTTACTTTATTTCTGCATGTAGGTGTGTGTGCAGGTGCATGTGGGTGTGTGTGCAGGTGCGTGGGTGTGTGCAGGTGCGTGTGGGTGCGTGTGCAGGTGTGTGTGCAGGTGTTTGTGCAGGTGTGTGTGTGTGTGTGCAGGTGCATGTGTATGTATGTGTGTGCAGGTGTGTGTGTCTGTATGCAGGTGCATGTGGGTGCGTTTGCAGGTGCGCGCATGCGCGCGTGTGTGTGCAGGTGCATGTGGGTGTGTGTGCAGATGCATGTGGGTGTGTGTGCAGGTGCATGTGGGTGTGTGTGCAGGTGCATGTGGGTGTGTGCAGGTGTGTGTGTGTGCAGGTACGTGTGGGTATGTGTGCAGGTGTGTGTGCAGGTGCATGTGTGTATGTGCAGGTGCGTGTGTGTGTGTGCAGGTGCATGTGGGTGGGTGTGCAGGTGCATGTGGGTGCGCATGGAGGCTGGTGGTTGATATCAGGTGTCTCCCTCAGGCACTGGCCACCCTATTTTTGGGGTCAGGATGTGATGGTTAGTTCTGACGGTCGACGGACATGGCCTCAAGTCTCCTGGAATAGTGTAGTGAGGGGTTGTCTAGATTGGGTTAGCCTGTGGTGTGTCTGTATGTCTGTGGGGGATCATCTAAATGGATTTGGGAGACCCCAGTCTGGAAGCATGCAGCACCGTTCCCTGCCTTGGCCCTGGGTTGTGTAAGAGCATAGGTAGCTAGCAACGATCGTGCATGTGTTTGTGCTCTCTGATTCTGGCTGTGAATGTGCTAGTGCTTCCAGCCTTTCCAGGGTTTTCATTTTACTCCCTGAGCCATCTCCCCAGCCTGACTTGTTTGTTTGTTTTTCCAGACAGGGTTTCTCTGTGGCTTTGGAGCCTGTCCTGGAACTAGCTCTGTAGACCAGGTTGGCCTGGAACTCACAGAGATCCGCCTGCCTCTGCCTCCCGAGTGCTGGGATTAAAGATGTGCGTCACCACCGCCTTTGTGTGTGTGTTTTAATGCAAAGGTGTATCCAGGCTTTCTAGAGACCCTGCATTTTCTCAAGGGTTGGCCTCAGAACTTTCTGGGGATGTGGTGGCTCTGTGCAGCCTAGGAAGTAGCTGTCTGCCATCAGATGTGGTAACTGTCTTCCACAAAGTCTCAGGACAATCACATACTTGGAGGTTTCTGGTTCACCATCCAACTCTGCCTCCACAGCATGCTTGGAGCCCTGGCCAATGAAAGTGAATGGGTGTGACTGGCTGTAGCCAATAAGAACAAAGAGGTGTGGCTAGCCTTATAAGTGGTCCTAGGTCAATAAAACTTTATTCACAAAAGTAGGTAATGATAGCCATGGAGTGGCCTGGGGTCTGTGGTTATCCCCACATCTCCTGGTTGTGAAATATCTGTCATATAGGCGAGCCATTCCTGGATTTTCCCTTTTCAACAAAGAATGTGTTTCCTCTGCTTTAAGATGGACGATTTTGATGGATGCCCTGCCTCCTGGCTTCCTGTCTCCCTGTCACCTGCCAGCTGTGTGACCTTGAGCAGTGACTAGCCTATCTGTGCCTTTCTCTTTCAGTGGGACTGTTAGTATTCCCCTACTGCGTGGAGTACAGCGGTGTTCAGCAGAGCGTGGGGTGTGCGGCCATGCTTTGTAAGTGCTTGTTTCTTCTTAGGTGTTTTTAGAGGGTGTGGGGCAGCAGCCAGAACCTGCTGGCTTGGCAGGCTGTCTCGAGGCTTTTTGGGTGTTGCAGTATGCTTTCCTAGTATCATGCAGATGCCTGCATAGGCGACAGAGGTTGCAGCATGGAACCCTGCGTGGCCCACAGATGTGTCTGCCTGTCTGTGTGGATGAACTGGGATGTGCATGCTTTCTTGTGAAAGCTGTTGCTGTTTAGAACATGGGAGATTTGAACTCAGAAATACAGCTGCTTCAGTTCCCTTGTAGATGAGGGGCTGTAGTGCCGGGAAGGGTGTTCCCAACTGAGGGAACAGCTGGCGCAAAAGCGCAAAGGATTGGGGGTCCATGGGGGTCAGGACAACTGGAGGGCCAAGATCACTGGCTATCAAGGTTACCTTGTCCTGGTTATGGCTGTTTTAACAGGTTCCTTGAGTCAGAAAAAACTCTTCCAGGGACCCCAAGGCTCCTGACAGTCCCGTGGAGAGAGATGGGTGTGGTACAGAGACAAGTAACTAGTCGCCTCCAAAAGTGGTCCGAGGCTGCCTGCTGAACACCCTTCCCCACCCCCGCTCTGTCTCTGCCATCCTCTAGGCAAACCAAACTGCAGTTCCCGGATATACGTTTGTCATTAAAAAGAAAGGCAGAAGAAAATCAATCCCCGGGCGTTCTGCTCTGAGTTGGTTGTCTGCCCAGGGTGCCTGGAGCCCAGCAGTGCTTAAGACTGTGTGAGCCGCTGTCACTCAAACTGGACAGGACCAATGGGTCCCTGGGAGCCGCTCTGCTGGATTGGCTCGAACAATTGGCTGCTTAGGTGTGGGTGCTGTGGCTGGAGAAACCAGAGAGATGATCACCTCCCTGGGCAGGGACCCCTGAAAGGGTCGCCACTCAGCAGCTTGTCATTTGATAACTGTTGTCCCCCGTGAGCAACTCTGGACCTGTGTTGGTAGGCTGTGTTGAAGGCTCAACTCTCTGTCTGCTGTTTACCAGCTGTGTGGCTTGGGCTGAGTTGCTTAACCTCTCTGAGCCATGGCTTCTCATCTATAAAGTGTGGATAGTTGCAGTAGTAAACTCAATGCTGGGAACCCAGCACCCAGAAATGCTAGAGAGAGCTGGAATTTATAACTGCTATTGTTTTACTCTGTAGATGTGTGTTTACCACTCATGGGGACACTAATAACGATAATTAGTGATTATATAAATAATAGTGTAACGACATAATTAAGAGAACTTGTAAACTATGTGGGTAGAGGGCATAGATATTACATAGATGTTAGCCGGAAGGAGGAAGGCTGGGTCAGAAGCTGCGAGGTGACAGGCACAGGCAAGGTGAACACACATCTGGACACTGAGCTTGTCACCAGATGTTGGAATGTGACCAAGAAGTCGTCTGTACCTGACTTCCTGGAAACAATGACTTTTCAAGCAGGGATCTGCGGGAACACTCCCCAAAGTGGGAACAGCGTGTGTAAAGGCCTCGTGCACAGAGAGCTGCATATAGCACAGACCTGGAGCAGGTGGGAGGCTGGGCCTCAGGTTCCAGCTGTGCTGTAGGGACCCCCTGGGCCCCCCTCCTCTCCCAGAGGACAGTTGCTGCACTGTCAAATACAGGAAATGCCTTGGGAACTTTATTTTGTAACTAGTTAACCCACTTCACTCACCTTCCCTTTCAATCTCATGACTGTGCACGGCACTGCCAGGGTTCAAATCCCAGCTCTGCCGCTTGCTAGCCGTGTGTCCTACTTTCTCTCTTGAGGCTTGGTTTTCCCACCCGCAAGTGGACATGTTGGTGGCTTTGTTGCTCAGGGTTGCAAGGGAGTGTCTTGTAGAGTGTCCAGGGAAGATGACAGGTCTTAACTGCTCAGCCTCCACAGTGGGACACAGCACACAGAGGAGCTGGGACAGGCCCAATGTGTTTTCTTTGCTATGCACCCCATTTTTATGTGTGCTTTTTGGAGGCAGCAGACAGAAAGTGAGGTCACATACCTAGGGCTCCCACTGCTGGGAAACGCCCTCTAAGATGTCCATCAAATTCAGAGGGAGCTGTCATGGTGCTCTAACTCTGGTCTGGTCCAAAACGTTTCTCTCTTGCCTCCTGCCTTCGTGCCTCTGTGGCATCTTCACTGTTTCCTGGCAGCACCCAACCACAGTCCTTTGCCCTGAGTGTCTGACCCGTCCTTCCCGGAGCTCTTCCTCTGGTTCGCTGACCCCTGCTTCTGTAGCTTCCATTTAGACAGAACCCCATCATCCTTTCTGAAATACTCCTTAGCTGCCCCCAATGGTTTGATCATTCATTCATTCATTCATTCATTCATTCGTTCCTTCTTCCTTCTCCCCTCCCCTCAGGGAGTCACTCTGGAGCACTCGAGCTAATGGAAACCATTCGGCCTCAGGCCATTGGTGAGCCTGGTTTATCTTTAGCTCTGTGCGTCTTGCTTTAGAAACTGGTGACCCCAATTCCAGCCCCCTTCTAATTAATGTGGCTATGAATTAATATCCAGTGGCTGTGGGCCACCTGCGATAGTTTGCCAGCCTCAGTCATAGAAGACTCAAAGCACTTAGGGACAGCTGTCATGGTGACAGGACATAGGTAGGTGGCATCTCTCACCAGATGCCATGCTGAGACGCCACTCAGGGACCAGAGAGGAGCTGAGAGCGCGGACAGTGACTCCAGTCTAAAGTCAGAGTCCAGTCTGGAGACGTAACTGGTGTGAGCGACCCTTGGACCTGAGCAGGGAGGCGCTGGGCTACCTCTCTGTCTCAGTTTCCTTATCTGTAGGATAGGTATCAGGTCTAGCCCCCCTCTTCTCGGGATGTGAGATGAGACACAGAGGCCCTGGACCACGGCCTGGAGCCAGTTCCTGTCTCTCTGGCATCTCTTGCTCCTGTCTCTCTCACTTTGTCTCTCAGTCCACTTCAGAGAACCAAGTCTCTGGGTGGAAGTGGCTGCTCTGATATCTGGCAGGAGGAGGCACTTAAGTTCGGGTGATGTAGGTGTGGTGCCCCATGGCTCCTCTAGCTCAGCATAATCAGCTTCTTCCTGCTTGGTCTACTGAGAGCCAGAAGCTGGGAGATGAGGGTTGGGAGGTCAGAGCACGCCCTTGGGGTGCCCATGCGGTTTGGTGACTCTTGCGTCTTTATTCAAGCCAGACAGAAGTGAGAGCCGTGGCTCCCCTTGCTCTGTGATCCAAAGCCCCCATCGATTCTCATTTTATTGCTCAATCCAATGCCATATTTCCCACAGGTGGCATTCCTAGGGCTGTAACCCAGGACCTGCCCATCTCTGTGAGTGACCAGGGGGGTCTTGCAGGGCTGAGCCCACCTGCAGTCCCTGCACTTGCCTTTCTGCTCCCTCCCTCCTTCCTTCCCTCTCTCTCTTCCCCCTCCTTTTCCAAACAGTCTCCTATAGCCTAGGCTGGTTTCAAACTTGCTGTGTAGCCAAGGATGACCTTTAAGTCCTGCTCTTCCTGCCTCTTCCTCCCCGGTGTGGGAATTACAGGTGTGCGCACCACCCTGGTTTATGTGGTGCTGGGGAACGGAACCCAGAGCTCGTGTGCCCCAGGCAAGCACTGTGCCGTCTTCCCCTGCCTCTTCAAACAACCTTCCATCATCAACTCTAGGAAATGATCCTGGCCCCAGCCCAGAGCAGCCTGCGCAGTAGTTTAGTCAGTGACTCCAGACTAGTGGTCTTAACCTGTGGGTCACGACCCCTTGGGAGGGTCACCTAAGACCAAGGGAAACCCAGACTTTTACATTATGATTTATAACAGTAAGATTCATGCAGTTATGAAGTAGCAACGAAAATAATTTTATGACTGCAGGTCATCACAACATGAGGAACTGTGTTAAAGGAACTGCATTAGGAAGGCTGAGAACCACTGCTCTAGAACATTCCCTAGTCTGGATGGATAGTGAGTGTCCCCCACCATCCAGCCCACCTTCCCACCAGTGTGGGGTGGCTTGACACCCCCAGTCCTGTGGCCTGTGTTCCACAAGATGAAACTCCGGACTGGACTGATAATAAGCAGCTATTGATCCCTGTGGTGGTCGTTATCAAGATTTATTTAGTCAATATGGCCTCCCTGCTCAATAAATCGTGTCATTGATAAAGAAGGAAGGAGACGGACTTGTAGACTGTATTAAAAAGTTTTTCAGATTTTCATTTAACAGCTTACTCCATCCCCATCCTTTCCGAGCCGAGCCCGTAGCAGCAGCACAGGCTACCGGTGAACTTGGCACCCGCAAATTGATGTCTTCCCCTTCCTTCCGGGCTTTGGTTCACCCCCTCCCATCAGCACCCCGTTTTCTCATTTGATCTTCACTGTCTTTGGGGGCTGACAGTGCAGTTACCCTAGACTATAGATGCAATCTCTGAGCCCAAGATCACCCAGGGCTCCATCCCAGGCTGTCTGGCTGGAGTGTTTGCTCAGCGGCTGTCTCTCATCAAGTAAATGGCCGGCTGTGTTTTCACTGGGTGCTGTGAGCAGGCCTTGGAGCCTGCTGGGGTCTGTGGGTGCCAAACGGATGGGGAAGCACAGACGTGGAAACGGAGGGAAGAGAAGTGTCCAGGTCAGATGGGGGTGCCTGTCCACTCAGGGTGGCTGGCGCTGGAGGCCGCCCTGTGTAGGTGATGCTCAGGCCGTGAGAAGGAGTTGATTAGGCAAAATGCGGGCAGAAGAGAGCTCATAGCTACAAGCAACTTCCTGCCCTCGGCAGGGTGGGCAACATCTGACTGCAGGTGTCAGGGTTTGAATGAGAAATGTCCGCCAAGGGCTCATGTGTTTCCCAGCTGGTGGCTCCCTTTAGGGAGTCTGGGCAACCTTTGTGAGTTGGGACATTGGGCTTATGTCTGTCTGTCCTGCCCACTTCCCTGGAGATGTGAGGGAGTCCAATCCTTCCCCTGCCCGCCACCATGCCACTGGACTGTGCTCTGTCATCCAGAGTAGCCCTTCCTCCTTCAAGGTGCCCGTTAGGTGTTTGGTCGCAGGGAAGAAGTAACAGCATAAGGATGTGGGGAGTAGCCCTGGTTTTTTTTTTTTTGTCTCCAGGAAATCCGAGAGGCCAACTTCCCCTTCTCTTTAACCACCTTCCAGAATGTCATCTGCAATTCCGTTTCTGTCCCTAACTCTTCCACCCACCCTGCAGCTGCCACCTCCTCACAGCCCCCTCCCATTCTCCGCCTTGTTCTCCTCTTCCCTTCCCACCTCCTGATGTCACTCCTTGGTTTGTTTTTCAGGCTCACTGCTCTCTGTTGGCCTTTAAGTGGTAATCCCTCTCAGGTCCTTCTGGGTGTCTCTTCACTTTGTCCCCTAGGTGACTTGCCGTATCCCCTAGTTACCTGCTCTCCACCCAACCCTACCAGCTTCTTTACACAGCTTCCAACTCCTGCTCTTAGCAACATTGTAAAATTTTATTGTATCTGTATGTCTGTCTTGCATGTGTGAATATAGACCATGGAGGTACCTGGTGCCTGTGGGGACCAGAAGAGTGACAGGTTGTTGTGAGCTGTAGCCTCATAAAACATCCTTCTGTGGGTGCTGGGAACCGAACTCAGGTCCTCTGCAAGAGCAGCTCTTTCAGCCACTAAGCCATCTCTCCAACCACTATGGACACCTTTTGACTGTGTGTGGCAAAGAGGTCTCTAGGTCCAGATGACCAGATTGAACTCTTCTCCCCTGGGCCTCCACCCGAGGACCACTGAGATCGATCCACAGGACAGAAACTTTGGCTCCAGTCTCCCACCCTCCTCCTGTCAGGCTGTCACTCAACCAAGGGGTTCACCTCCCACTGTCTGGGCACTCCATTCTCTACTTCCTGGACAAAGGCCCTGTCACTTCCCCTGGACTTTGCTTGTCTGGCTTGTCTTCTGGACTGCCTTTGGTTCCCCGCCACCTCCTCTCCCACTAGAACCCTGTTGAACCATCCTTTCCCTTAATTGGGTCACCAGGGACTGGTCCTTGTGGGTGTCATTCCTTGTCCACAGTGAGGCTCTTCTGCCCTGTGTTCCCACAGCTGTGATGTTCTGTGTGCACATGTGGTCAGCAGAGCCCTCGGAAACCATGAGCTGAAACAGATCCCTTCACCCTCAGGTTTCTTGTGGTTTGGTCACAGTGATAAAAAGGTAACCAAAAATGGTGGGCTAAATGCTGGCTAAGCCCACCTCCCCCATAGACCCCAGGCTTCTTCCAGCTTGGCTTCTCTTGTAGCTTGTGTGGCCTCTGATGTCACATTCTCTGGGGATCCGCTGTGGCCGATTCTGGAACTGAATGAAGGTGATTTTGCTTTTTTGGCTTCACTGTAGACTGTCTGGAAAATGGGAGGCATATCACCACAGATGAAAGATGTGCTGAGAAATTTAGTATTTGAAAAAGTGTATATTAAATATATTTTTTTAATTACATTTATTTGTGTGCGTGCGTGTATGCATGCACCATGGTGTGCCTGCAGAGGTCAGAAGACAGCTTGCGAGAGGTCAGTTCTTGCATTCTACCATGTGGTCCTGGGAATTGAACTCGGATCATGAGGCTTAGTGGCAAGCACCCTCTGAGCCATCTTGCCAGCCCCCAAATATTTAGCTTTTGTTTCCTTTGTTCAGATTTAATGATCAGTTAGACCTTCAGTGCTTCCTCAGAACCCCCACTCAAGTGATTTTATTCCCACACTATGATGTGGGCCTTGCTAATCTCCTGTTTTCAGCGACTTGTCCCACGCCACACAACAGAGCCAGGCAGTCTGAGCAGCGTCTGCACATGCAGGCTTACCTGCCTGTTTTTGGTGCCACTGGGAAGGGGCCACTGTACCTCCAGCTGCCTCTCCCTTCTCCTAAAGCTAATTCGTGTGCGGGCTGATGAGCGCGGGTGGCCCGCAAGAGACAGAGATGCCTGACAGGAATGGGAGCCAGGGCCAGAGTTACCACAAATGCTCCCCACATAAGCCGTAGGCTTATGACATGCAGGTCCCTATAGAAGGAACCAGAGGACACCCGTGACCATTTCCTGTCCCTCACCAGCTGAGGTCACTGGACCCGGTCCCTCAGGCCAGTAGCTTGGCGCCTCTCCAAGCCAGCCTGTCCCTCAGAGGAAGTCCTCCACAGCCTCCATGATTGAGGGAGTTGGTCCCACAGCCCGTGGCCTACTTTGAGAGGCTCAGCTCTGGAAAAGAATCCTTCGGAGCCCTGCAGGGCTCTGTGGAGGCTTCTGGAATGTGGGTAGCAGGAGGAACAAAGGCCCAGTTGCCACTACCAGCCTAGCTGCCAAGGTGGGGATCCCAAGGAAGGCAGACCCCCTCCTTCTTCCTCAGATGCCCCCTCACATCCCATCCAGACGATGCCCTGGGCGGATAGGGCCAGCCTGAGCCCTGTAGGTGAGCGGCCTTAGCTGAGCTTGCTTCTTCCCTGGGGACTTTAGCGCTGCAAAGTGTGTGACCTCCACACACTGCTTTCAGGCTCTTTGCCTTGACTCTGCAGTGTGCTGGGCCCTTCCTGTAGTGCAGTGGAGGTGGGTTATGACTTCCTTTGGGAACGGTGTTTCTCAAGCTTGTCTGTGAAGCAACATAGTGTGGAGTGAGGCAGATCATGCATCTGTGTAGATGTATCAGTCAGTCATCGCCGTGTAACAAGTCTTGTGGGGGGTCATGACTGCAGGGCTCACAGGGTCTGTCAGTCAGGCAGAGCCCAGTTGAAGTGGCCATCACTCTTGACAGCTGGGCGTCAGCTGGCTCAGCTGCCGCAGGAGTGCCTCCGCGTGGCCTGCCCGGTGGTTTCTCCCCACTGCACAGTGCCCAGGTTTCCAGAGAAAAGGTGGAAACTTGGCTTTCGTCATTAGGCTTGGACATTGGTTGTCACTCTGTCAGCTTTGCCTCCAGCAACAGTCAGCCGTCCAAAGGGAGAGAGGTCTAGACTCCACTCCCCAGTGACTGGTGTGTCAGCCACACTTCATGAAGAACCTGGGAAGGGAGAGGGCGATATGGTGGCTGCCATCTTGGGAGAAGTTGTTTTCTGTGGAAAGGGAGGAGCTGATTCATATCATTCAGGTGCAGGTGTGACGGAAAGTGGTTGGGGGAGACGGTGAGTGTGTTATAGGTTGTGTGGAATGACTGGAAGTGACAGGAAGTAGGCAGGTAGGAGTGTAACAGGAAAGTCTGTGAGGATGTGACAAGAAATAGCAAAATAGGAAGTGTGACAGGAGAGCGTGTGAGGGGAGTGGGTGTGACGGGAAGTAAGGGTTGAGTGGATGTGTCAGGGCGTGGCCAAGGAGGCCGGTTCTGCCCGAGTCTGCCATGGTGGCAGTAGTGAAGTCCTGAGTTTCTGAGCTGCCCCCTGAGCGCCTTGGGACGACTGTCCAGTTTGCACGTGGGGGACCCAGGCCTCACCCGTCTGGCTGCCCCTCCTGAAGCTCTGGACTGTGCTTGGCCCTGCCTTGGACTTCCCTCAGCCGCATATCTTTTCCTGTGGGCTTCGTGCTCCCCACTCCCACAGCGCTCCCCCCCTTCTTTGAGAGAAAGCATGACTCCCACCTCAACAGCCTGGAAGCCCTCCAACTACCACACTTCTCTTCAAATAAAAGCAGCTAATTAACATTATTCTTTAATTATTGCCTTTATCAACAAGGGGTCTGATTGCACCAGCAGGGTAGTTGCTTTCCCTTCAACTGCTCAAGTGAGTGCTTCAGTTCCTGGTGCTTTTGAAATGAATTTGATGTCGTCTGCCCAGAGTCACTTAATGGGGACGCCCGGGTAATGACTGAACGCACTAACTCCGTTAGCAGCCCTGGAAGCGTGTAATTTGGCCCCTCAGGCAACCGCACTTTGAAAGTCTCTGGATAGTTTTGAACTCTCTGTTCTTAATTAAATATGCAATTTTTCACGGTAACCAGGTTAATTCTTTTGTGTTGTGTTGTAATACTGTTAGGAATTTTCATAGTTCTTATTAAACATTATTCAGGCATTGTGAATTCCATAATTAAAAAAAATGAGAAGAACAAAGCTTGATTCCCTCTTTTCTTTTTTCTCCCTGGCTAATTTATCAAATGAATTTTGCAAATTTTTCTTTCTGTCCCCAGACAGTGTGGCAAGTGTTTTAAAGGGGAAGGATTTAATTGCCCTGTAGGGATTGGCTGGTTATGAAGGATTTGGCTGTTTGATTAGTAAACCCAGTTGGGACCGGTCTAATACTCCATGATCTTAAAAATTGTCTGATTGTACCCTCTCGGAGGATCTTCACTGCTTGCTCCCACCCGTCCGCCCTCACAAGTTTGATTATGAAGCTGTGGGGAGAAGAGCCGGCAGCATCGACTTTACTTTAAATTGGGGATCTTGGGATTTTTTTGCCCCCACCCCCACCTTGACTGGGGAGGGAAGAGGAGAGACAAAGGCAGAGACAGACACGTAAACAAACAGTGAGGGTGTGGGGGACACACATACACACAGGCAGCGACAGACACACAGACCCAGAGACACAGACACCAAGACAGAATGATTCTCAAATCTCGGGTACCATGCAAGACGGAGGATGGTCAAGAGGGTGAGGCCCTAGAGGACATTTCACTGTATCCTTACCCCACCCCTGCCAGCTAGTCTAGATGCAGTTCCTCTGCAGGGAGGGAGGGAGGACCCATTTCCATTCTGGAATTGGGACCTGTTCCCAAAATGTACAGTCTGCCCTACTCTGAGCTTGCTGTTGGCAAAAGAGACTGGAACCCTAACTACCCTTAATCAGGTCATGGGGCTTCTGGGGTAGGGGATGTGGCAGAGAGAGCCAGGGCCTTGAAATGCTGACCCCTGGCACCTTTGTTTCCAGAAAGGCCACGTGCTTTTGCCTCAGTTTTCCCCATCTGTAAGATGGGGCAGATGACTACTAGCCTTTTCAAGCACTCCTGCCCTTCCAAATCTGTGTCCGTGCACACACACATGCACACACACACACACACACATGCACATATACACATGAGCACATGCATCCACACACGGGTGTACGTGCACACACACAACCCCAGGATGCTGGCGTGGTGCAGCCTGCGCCTCCTCTTCTCTGGTCTATTTTTACGCCTGTTTCGGTCGTTGGGGACAAAGAAGAGCTCAGGAAGATGTCTGGGATTTGGGGCAGAGAGCGAGGCACACCATGGAAAGGATTTAGGAGAAATCGTCCAACTGCAAGGGAAAGAAGTACTTTGTTACAGGACTTTGGATGTGGAGAAGGGGGTGCGACCCTGGACAGGCCCGGAGGACAGCTCTCTGTGTTCCTGTCCACTTCTTAATCCCATTGCGTTCCGTGAGGCCATCAGTTCTGGTCCAGTCTTTCACTGGGCAACTCTGGCTGTCCTTGGTTTTGTGTACATTGCCCTGGTGGCCCCCTTCTCCTGTTCCCCACCCCAGGCAGGGCTAAGACCTCTTTGAGACTTTGCTTTTAGATGTCCACCCCTAGTGTCCTTGCCTTGTTCTGTCAAGAGGGCTGGAGGCCTCGTGGTCAACTGCTTGGTTATATGGGCAGGTATGTGCCACTCTGGACCTGTTTCCTCCCCTAGGAAAAGGGTCTTTGACTGGGAACAGTGGAGTGATTTTGTATAGGCTAGCATACAGTAGGTACTTTGTAAGTTAGCTGCATGGCGGCCAGATGAGTGGCTCCCGTTATGTCCCCCACGGTGCAGTGGGCATTCCCCTGCCTCAGGAATGGTCACAGTTGTCAAGCTGCTTTTCTGCCTGGGCTGGTGAGTGCATTTCTTGGGGGGCTTGCATTGCGCATGAGGGAGCCCCCAAAGGGAGCCCCACCTGTATTATGCACATATATGTCACAGCTAAGTCAGAGGAGTGTGCGTACAAGGCCTTTCCTGCAGACAGGCTCGCTTATCTTACTGTGATTAAATATTTATCTGGGGCTCGTGAATACAGTACCTGGAAGTAGATAAAGTGACGTCATATGTGAAAGATGGGAGAAGCTGCGTGCCCAGCTCAGCCTGGAGGGAGCAGAGTGGGAGGGACTAGGCAGGGATGACTTCATTCCTTCACCTGGTGATGGGCCAGCATGCTTTGTATCTCCTCAGTGTTAGGCAGCCAGCCAAGTACCAGGGAGGGCCCTGGGGATCAAAGGTCCTGGGGTGAGGGGGACATGCCTGTAGTTTTAGGAAGGGAGGGACAGGGAGTTTGGTGTGACCGGGTCACAGTGGGACGCCTCTGAGCTGCCAGGTATGACTGGGAGGATGGGCAGCCTGGTTCTGATGGAGCTGGTTTTTTTTTTCCTCCCCCTTTGGTTTTGTGAGACAGGGTTTCCCTGTGTAACAATCCTAGCTGTCCTGGAACTAGCTCTTGTAGACCAGGCTGGCCTCAAACTCACAGGGATTCACCCGCCTCTGCCTCCTGAGTGCTGGGATTAAAGGCATGTGCCACCATGGCCCAGCCTCTGATGGAGCTGGTTTCCAGCTCTGTTGAAGTCTTTGTCCTGGACAGAAGGCGACAATGTCTGAAGAAGTTAGGGTGATGGAGGAAGATGTGGGCTACAGGGTGCTGAGGCTCAGAGCCTGGGGCGGGAAAAGGGTCCAGTCAAGGACACTGTTGTCCTCTTGTCCGTGACTCTTTCGACATCTGGGAAACTGAAGGGCACAGCAGACCTAGGGACAGGCATGCGGCATGTCACCTGCCCAGGCAGATGGGGAGGGGAAGGAGTGGCTTCTTCTCATTAAAATATATACTCTGTTTCTTTCTGCCATTTACTATTTACCTAGGGGTTTGTGGAAGAAGGAAAGATTTTTTAAAATCCACCATTGCTTGAGGCATCCAAGCCACAGGAGCAAACATTTATGCAGGCGTACACGTGTGAAGTATGTCCTGTGCTGTTGAGACCGGGGAGCCTCCATTCCCTGAGGCTGGGGGAAGCTGGTGCAGTGGGGCTGTCACCTGCTAGGTGGTGTCACACCCCTCCCATCTGCCTGAGTCCAGCTCTCGGCAGGGTCACTGTGGGGCCGGAGGTTCTGCACCAGCTGCTGTCTCGCTACTGAGGTCCCCTGATGAGTGGCTGGGGTTGGGGGGCAGTCCAGGGCACTTAGCGGTGCCCCAACATGTTAGCATTGTGGTCACTCTGGAGTACTGATTCATGGCGGCTTTCCGAGAGGCAGACCTGCTGCTGGGGTCTGGTGGTTCTCCCCGAACCATCCGGGCTGTTGAGTAAATGCTGCTCGTTTGTAAGACTGGTTCTGTCAGCACGTGTCAGGTGCCAGCCACACTGGGATCAGGGGAGTTCCAGGCAAGATGGTCAAGGACACCTCTTCCCGGAATGGCCAGCTCAACCCTGACGTCACTGGAAACAGGCGTCTAAGACGCAGGCTGGACTTAGGGAGGGATCTCACTGGGTGGTGGCTCAGTAGGACAGGTGCTTGCCACACAAGCATTCATTTGATTTGGCTCCGAGTTGTGCTCCTCAGCACCCATATAAAAACAAACAAACAAACAAACAAACAAGACATTCCTGCAATCCCAGCCCTGGAGGTGTGGAGACAGGAGGATCCCAGGGCCTCTGACCAGCAAGTCTACCCAAATCGGTGAGCTCCAGGTTTAGTGAGAGACCTTTTTGTCCAACAAAAAGGTAGGTGCTGGGCAGTGGCGGTACACACCTTTAATCCTAGCAATCTCAGTACTTGGGAGGCAGAGGCAGGCAGATCTCTGAGTTCGAGGACAGCCTGGTCTACAGAGCTAGTTCTAGGACAGCCAGGGCTGCACAGGGAAACCCTGTCTCCAAAAAGTAAAAAATAAGCCGGGCGGTGGTGGCGCACGCCTTTAATCCCAGCACTCGGGAGGCAGAGGCAGGCGGATCTCTATGAGTTCGAGACCAGCCTGGTCTACAGAGCTAGTTCCAGGACAGGCTCCAAAGCCACAGAGAAAACCCTGTCTCGAAA
>NC_022010.1:15642260-15659785 GCF_000317375.1 Microtus ochrogaster
AAAAAAAAAAAAAAAAGTAAAAAATAAAAAAGGTGGAGTGTGTTGAGGAAGAAAACCACCATTGACCTCTACCCTACACACACATGCACACACATAAACATGCATACACATACATCACACATATAAATAAATAGAACAGGGACAGACGGTGCCTGGTATTTCCAGGCTTGGGATGGGAGGGAACGCCCCTTTGTCTCTGGACACATGGTTGGCTCTGACCTGGATGGCTGGCCATTTGCTCATTCATCTTAGCACTCCACGCCTCCTTGGCCTCCGTCGCTCCTGTGACTTGGGGTCTCTGTGGGTACAGACAAACTCAGGATGTCCCTGTGCAGCACCCCACTCGTCCTGATAGGGCTTGGATTTTTAGTGTGATGCCAGACAAGTGGAGAGACCATCTCTGATCAGTGAGTCTTTCAACATGTCTAATTTCTATGCTATGTGTATGAGTGTTTTACATGCACGTGTATGTGCACTGTCCGTATGCCTGCTGCCTGCAGAGGTCAGGAGAGAGTTGCCAGAGTCCCTAGAGCTGGAGTTCCAAACAGTGGGAGCCGTCATGTGAGCGGTGAGAATGCCACCTGGGTCCTCTGAGCAGTCTGAGCAATGAATTCTATACTCACATCATTGGGAAGGGGGCCTGGGACTTGGGAAGCTTCAGGCCCAATGCCTGGTACACAGTAGGTGTTCACTGTTGCTGTCATTGCCGTTTCTCGAGGAAAGAACTGACCTCCAAGGGGTTGCTTTTAGCATCTGTTCTGATTTAGATGGCAAACACCCCACCCTTCCCAGTCTCACATGTTCCAACACTCGGTCCCTAGTGGCTGGCTGCCACTAGGGTTAAACTTTTAAGAGGCAAAGCCTCATAGGAGGAAATGGGCTGCTGGGTGGGGGTGAAGGTTTATTAGCCCTACTCCCCTTCCTCCTCCTTCCACTTCTGGTCCCCCCCAGATGGCACGAGGTGAAGAGACGCAGTCACTGGCTCTGCCTGTTGCCACGAAGGACTGTATCCCCTCCACCTGTGAGCAGAATCTGTCATAGCAATGAGAAAGTAGCCAGCAGAGCCCATGGACAATCGGCCTGTTTTCAGAGGCTCCTGTCTGGGATCTGCTCTTGTTGTGGGTTATAATTCTGGGTTAGAAATTCCTTTTTTTCTGGACAGTAGTGGCACATGTCTTTAATCCCAGCACTCGGGAGGCAGAGGCAGGCGGATCTCTGTGAGTGAGGCCAGCCTGGTCTAGAGAGCGAGTTCCAGGACAGCCAGGGCTACACAGAGAAACCCTGTCTTGGAAAAAAATAAATAAAAGCAAACAAAGAAAAGAAGAAAGTTCATCTTAGATATGATTGTCTTCTGGTGAATTCTGCCACCTGGATGGACCCACGTGCCAGAACTCAGCCAGAGGGTAAATACTGTTCGTTTTGTTACCTGTTTACCATCTTCTTACACAACCACTCGACTCTGCCCTGTTCGAAAGCGTATGTAAACAGGTGCTGCTTGAGCCGATGAGTGCTTGGGAGGGGGAGCCTGGGAGATGAAGGTCATTCACCCTTGTGCTCGAGAGACTTTCTGTTTGCTTTTACTAAATGTCCGGGTATTACTAAATGAGAACGACATTTTGTTGTTGTTGTTGTTCATTAATTTCCTGACCGAGTTTTGTTCTGTTTTTTTGAGACAGGTTTTATCTGTGTAGCTCTGGTTGTCCTGGAACTCACTCTATAAACAAGGCTGGCTTTGAATTTGGAGATCTGCCTGCCTATGCTCCCCTCTCCTGCCCCTTCCCATGCTGGGATGAAAGGTTCTTGGACCTGCAGCATCTTTCCAAACCTGCTAAGTCAGCATCCCTGGGGCGAGACCTCGAAGTCTCAAGCCACACAGGTCACCCATGTGATTCCACTGCACCACTAAGAGCCCCAAATCCTTGTGAGCATAGAGCTTGACTACATGTGAGTGTGGACTGGCCACTTCCTGTTTCATCAGAGAAGTCTCCTGCCTCCCTTGCAGCTTGATTCCCCCTTCAAGGGTTTTCCTCAGGGTCGTGGTGATCAATATGTGTGGGTTTAGAGCAGGGGGTGTTGAGTCCTCTGGCATCAGGTTTGACTCCATCTCTGACTGAACAAGCTATGCACTCCCCACATAGCCCCGTGCCTCTCTGAGCCCCAGCTTGTCCTCCTGCAGGATGGGATGGGATGGGATGGTGAGGCTGACCACTCATGGGGGACCTGCAGAACTCTCCGTTTGTGGTCCTGTTTGTGACTGGCCTAGCCTTGTGAGGCAGCTTCCTGGATAACAGACTTGGGGACATCTACCTGGTGAGGTGGGCAGGTCCTTAATGTAGTTTTGGGCCAGATAGAAGGCAGGGGGCCAGTAAGTGGCATATAAGCCTGGTGTGTCCTCCGCCTCTACTCCTAGAGTGGCCATCATACATTCTGCATGTCCATCAATTCTGTGACTTAACTGTGCTCATTCCCACAGCCATTCCTGCAAGAGGAAGTCACATGACTCAAATTGCGACAATCGGAAACTTTCATGGTATTTTTCAGTTGCCTTGGTGGCGGGGGTGAGTCTCTCTTGTTGAGTTTCTGAAGGAATGAAAGTGAAGAGCCAGTGCCCATCTGTGATGACACACTGAAAGCCACCTTCTTGGAAGTGACCAAGCCCGTTTGAGTCTTGTCTCTATAGCATGGCCACAAGAGTATACCTGGGCTCTTTATGTATTAAACTTTTTCAAGTTAAATCAATATCATCTGTAGCCAGAAACACAGCTCCCCTCCCCACCCCAATCTCTCATGGAAGATTCTGGAAACTCTTAGCTATTCCGTGCTGCCTGATCAGAATTTCTACAGTGGTGAGAAGGGAAAATACACGGCTGATGTCTATCCTGGTGTGCTGTATTGTTTAGGGTGTTGATGATGGGGGGTGGACAACAGAGGTGGCTGCTGTCTGTCCTGGTGTGCTGTATTGTTTAGGGTGTTGATGATGGGGGGGAGGGACAATAGAGGTGGCTGCTGTCTGTCCTGGTGTGCTGTATTGTTTAGGGTGTTGATGATGGGGGGGAGGGACAATAGAGGTGGCTGCTGTCTGTCCTGGTGTGCTGTATTGTTTAGGGTGTTGATGATGGGGGGGGAGGGACAACAGAGGTGGCTGCTGTCTGTCCTGGTGTGCTGTATTGTTTAGGGTGTTGATGACGGGGGACAGAGGTGGGGTGGGGGGTCACACTATATCGCAGCTCTCCTGGCCTCCAGGGACTTCGGTGTAGTGTCTCTAGTGTTTGTGTCTGGGTCCCTGACAGAGCTTTGGCACAGTGTCACAGTGTTCAGGGACACCTAAGGGCTCCCTGAAACTTCCCTTCACCCCTCTAGCATAACAGCTGTGGTGTTCTGGGTGTAAAAGTGGCCTGAAGACAGCCCATGCCTAGTGTCTCTCTGAGCCCATCTCACCTTTTGCTACTCAGTCCATTCTCCCTGTGTGACCTCATGATCAAGGTCGTTGCTCGTGCTGCTTTTGCCCGCACACCCTGTGTCTGATTCTGCCGGGATGGCTCTCTCCTCCTCATCTCTTTTCTCTCTCTCTTGGGTTTACGCTGGGTTTGGCAGCTTCAAACCAAAATAACTTGCAGTGTGCAGGAGAAATCATTTCTGTGTATGAGTGACACAGGGACAAAAGCCAGCAAGCTGGCCCACTGCTGTCCTTTGAAGGTGCTTGTCAGTGAGCTCCATGGTGAGACTTGTCAGGTGTCACCTTTGTGACTGAAGATGCCTGCCCCTGTGAGCTGCTGCTGCTTCTTCTTCCTTTTTTTCCCTGAGAAAGCCTTCTGCCCAACCTCCGGGTATCAGGGGGCCTGAAGCCACATCCGTTCTTTACAGAGATGAAAGGAGGAGGCTGGTGGAGCCACTGGCATTAGCCATGGGCACCAGCAAGGACCTCGAGGCTGTGGCTTTGATACCTGCCTGCTCCACCCTCACACACACAGCCCCGCCCCTGGTGATCTGTGTGGTTGTGTGGGTCTGGTACCTCTAGGCAGAGCCCCGAGGAGGTAGGGTGCTGGCTCTGTCCCTGTGGGTGGGAAGAGAAATCTTGGGGTTTTGAACGTGGCTCTGGAGTTCGACTTGATCTGGGTTCAAATCCTGACTCTGCTATCCTTACAGAGTCAATCCCGTCACCTCCCTAAGCCTCAGTGTCCCCATCTACAGCTAGAGCTGTCAGGTATAGTGGCCATAACTTTTCTTGTCTCTGTGACAGAAATTCCTTAAGGGATGAAGGAATTCTTCTGGGTCACAGCTTGGGGGCTATAGTCTGTCGTGGAGGGGACAGTCCAGCACTGGGCGGGAAGATGAGGCCTCGGTAGACTAACCGAGAGCTTGAGATAGCTTCTCACATACACCTGGGGTCAAGCCACAACCCATAAAGCCTGCGCTGCCCCCAGCACCCTCTCCCCCCTTGAAGCTCCACCTCTTTTCATCAGGTGGGTCTTGCAATTGTTTTCTCCAGGTCTCTTCTTTTGACATGGCCTTTGCAGAACAGAAAATTGTAGTTTTCAAAATTTGATTTACTTTCATTTATGTGTCTATGCACATGAGTGCAGTGGCCATGGGGGCCTGGAGAGGGCGTCAGATCTCCTGGAACTAGAGTTACAGTTTCCCAATGTGGGTCCTGGAAACCAAACTTGGGCCTTCTGCAAGAACATCCTGAGAAGCCATCTCTTCAGCCCTCGAACTTCTTAATTTATTGAAGTCAAGTTCGGCAACCATTTCCTTCATTGACCATGTCTTTGGCGTTGGGTCTGGATCATCACCACAGCATCCCTGGTTGTCCGGGTCACTTCCTGTTCCTGTCTAGGAAGCTGAGACGGCTCCTGTACAGCGCAGTACACTGCTCTATCCATTCTGAGTTTACTGGGGTGAAGACTGGCAGGTTTTGGCCTGGGCTGTTCCTGTGTGTGGCTGGGGACTGTTCACTGGTGCTGACTTTCTAATGGCTAATACCACTTCTCCCTCGTCAAAGCTCTGTCTATTGCATTCATACTGACCTTCCTCTGCCACGCTGACTTTATCACTGCAGGTCTTTAATGGCGGGAAGTCTGCTGTGCATGAGCCTTCCTGGGTCTTTTGTCTCTCCGTGAAACCTTGGCTTTTGATTGATAGTTCGTTGGGTCTGCAGACCAAGTTGCTGGTGTTAAGTTTGGCTGTCCATGAACATGGAATATCTCTGTCAGTCTAGTTAGGTCTACCACTCCATGCACGAGCATTCCAGAGTTTCCCTCTTCCACTTCCTGTGTGTAATTTTGAAGATTCAGTGTTTTCTCCTTTGTGTGCAGGGACACCACCATCTACCCATCCAGGCTCCTGGTTGTTTGGTTGTTTTTTGTTTTTTTTTCTCTTTTTTTGAGCCAGGGTCTCACTTTGTAGCCCAGCTTGACTTGAAACTCACAGTGATCCTCCTGCCTTAGCCTGGGATTGCAGGTGACTCTCTTTTGGCTACCAAGGGACATTTGAGTGCCTTCTAGTCTGAGACTCCCTTAGCAGGGCTGTCTACAACAGGTACATGAGTGTCTCTTAACGTAGAGGTACACAAGACTTTCCTGGGTGGAGATCGCAGTTCCTCCAATCACACCGTTGGCCCTGGAGGCTTGTGGGATCCATACCAGGTATTGGGGGATCCCTCTGTCAGGACAGACAGAAGTATCTGTAGGGAGAAACCCTGGTGTATCAGGAAACCTGGCTGGCTCCAGGCGGCATGTGGGTAGATATGGCTGGAGACACTGATAATGGTTTCAAAATAGGATGCCACTTCTGCCAGCTAAGTGTGGCCTCTAGTTCCTTTTAACACATTTATTTTCTATCTAATTTAAGTGTGTGTGTGTGGGTGATCTATGTGGACGTGCAGGTGCCAGAGGAGGACATCAGGTGTGGTGCAGCATCACTCTCTGCCTTATCCCTTGAGGCAGCGTTTCTCTCTGACCCTGGAGTTAGGTTGCTAGCTAGCAAGCTGCTGCTATCCTCCTGTCTCAACACCCACCCATCCCCAGCACTGGGGGTATAGGTGCTGTCCTAGTGAGCTTCAGTTTCAAGTTGACTCAACTCAGAGTCCTCTAAGGGGGTGACACTGGCCTGTGGCCATGTCTGGGAAGGACTGTCTTGATGGATGATTGATACGTGGGGCCCAGTCCACTGTGGGTGTTGCTATCCCTAGGCAGGGCAAAGGTAGCTAAGTATGACCTTGCAAATGAGCTAGTAGATGGTGTTCTTTCATGGTTTCTGCTTCAGGGTCCTGGCTTTGGCTTCCCTCAATGATAGACTGGACCTGCAAGATGCCGTACGTACACCTGTTCCTCCCCTAAGTTGCTTTTGGTCACGTGTTTTATTGGCTGAATGAGACTACCACAGACGCACACGTGTGACCACACCCCACTCCTATGTGGGTGCTGGGATACAGACTCATGTCCTCACGCTTATGCAGCAAGTGCTCTTGGTCGAACCCCTTCCATGCATTTACGTGTAATTTGTATGTAATATTTGTAGAGTGGGTTACCGTGCTTTAACACTGTTGTGTTGCTCTTCACCCCAGAGTGCACATCTTTCATGACTTCCGTCACTCATTTATTTAAATTTTGAAAAAGGGTCCCCCGTAGCCTCGGCTGCCCTCAGTGTGTCTCCGAGGATAAACCAATCATTTATGGGGTGTCAGGATTGGAACTCAGGGCCCTGGACATGTTAGGCAGGCACTCTGTCATCTGAGCCACACCCCCAGTCCCACCCCAGTCCCAGCGTTCCTTAAGGAAGAGACAGTAATAAAGGAATCCAAGCTACTCATTTCAGGGATCGGACTTTCTCTGTCCGTGTAGACGCTGCTCTGATTCTGACTGTGTGACTTTTTAGCTGGGTGTCATTCCCTCTCTGTGCCTCAGTTTCTTCAGCCCTCTCCCGTCCCCCCACAATTGCCTGAGTTGACCTACAGACACTTGGCATGTAGAACAGTCCTTCCCAGGGCACAGGGCAAGTGAGGTGTTGACCTGGAGGGTACGGGTGTTGTACTGTGGAGCCTTTGGTCAGAGGCTGGGAATGGTGTTCAGTTTTGGTGCCAGATTTTATAATAAATCAACAAATCTGTAAGATAATTACCAATACTAATGATAAATAACAGGATTTAGAGGATGCTCAGTTAAGTTGGAATATTGGATAAATAATTCTTTTTTTCGAGACAGAGTTTCTCTGTGTAGTTCTGGCTGTCCTGGAAGTTGCTTGTAGATCAGACTAACCATGAACTCAGAGATCCCCCTGCCTCTGCCTCCTGAGTGCTGGGATTAAAGGTGTGCACCACCACCACCACCACCACCACTTGGCAGGATAAATAATTCTTACTGCAAGTGTGTCCAACAAAATATTTGAGATATGTTTAACACTAAAAAAAAAATGTGTCTTTTGTCTGACTTACCATGGTGTATTTATTTAGCTGGACAACCTAAAAGGTTTGCTTTTTATTTACTTATATTTCATTTTTGTTTTTGAGACAGCGTCTTGCTGTGTGGCTCAGGCTGGCCTTAAAGTCCTTCTGCCTCAGCCCCCTTAGTACAGGATGGGATTTGGCTTACTTGTATTAGATCAGACAAACCCCTCACTTCTAGTATCTCGTCCAGGTGCCAGGCTCCATCCTGGAGGGATGTGTCCTGGCCCAGCTGTGGTTCTCATCTGACTCCCATGGGCTGTGTTATGAGGAGCACGTGACATCACTCCACACCCTGTGTTTCTCCGTCCACTGGCCCAGGTGCTTGCTGACCAGGCTGCAGGGTGAATCCTTCAGGCGAGTGAGTCAGGGTCACTTGTGGGTTCACCGGGACCAAGAGGGTCCTGTGTGTGCTGTGCCCTGCTTTCGGCTGTGGACGTGCAGGCTGGTTCTGTCTGCTTGTCATCCCAGCAGACGCGGAAGCCAGACTGGGTACATCCTAGCATGGTACATCCTCGGCAGCAGTGAGCTGGGATGCAGGGAGCCAGGCTGCGGGCAGCCAGGCTCGCATTGATCGCAGTTCTTGGAAGGCCTGTCACGAGGACAACAGGCAGAGAGTAAACAGAGCTGATGGCCAGCAGCTGTCAGGGTCGGGCCAGCTCATTTCTAGGGACTGGCCAGTACTGTCCATTGGCATTGAGGACGTGGCACTCCTCCCCCACTCCAAGCCTGCGACCCTCTGTCCAGGTAAGGTTGGGCCTGACTGAGAGTATGGTCCTTGAACTCCCACTGGTGTCTTTCACCCTATCCCTTCCATCCTGGAACTTCAGGAGCTCAGGCTCTTCAGCTCATTCCTCCCATCCTCTCGGGACCCCTCTGTCTCAGGCCTGGTCAGACTGGGTTTTGTGTCTTGTCACAGCCCTTGTCTCCTGCTGGCTCTGGGGGTCCAGCTGGTATCTGTGTTGTTGTGGGCTGCCACCCACTGGACCAGGTGTGGTGACAGCCCCGGAAGGGCTCACGATGTGGTCGGTGACCCTGAGGCAGATTCTGTCTGGGTCGGCCGCTGCAGATAGAACTAGGTAAAGAGCAGATTCTCAGGTCCTGAAGGGTCTGTGGCAGGCTTCAGTCTGTTAGCGGCTCTCAGATGCTCAGGCATCTCAGTGGTTAGTGACACGGAAGTCCTTGGGCTGCTCTTGGTGCTGTTGTTTTGAATGTATGTGTTGAAGACGTATCTGTGACACTTTAGCTTCTGTGTGTTTATCCAAGTGCTTGCTGATGCTCAGTATTGCTGTGGACAGGGGAAGAGCGTGCCATGACCTTGTAGGCTTTAGCACTGAGGAGCCTGCTTCAAAGAGGCCTGATGTCTGGACTAGGGTTGAGGGCTTGCTGTGTGTCAGACAGCATGGTGGTGACCCATGTGAGGCCGGGGTCTTAGCATCCTGTGCCAAAGCACCGACAGGTCAGGTCCCTTTTCCACAGTCACACAGCCGATAAGTGGATGAACTGGATTTTGAACCCTGGACTTGATCCTCAAACTCAGTCACATATGGTGAAGGACCTCTGGGGTCTCGTGCCCTGAAGCACAAGTGGGGGTCATTGTTACAAAGATCAGCTCCAAGGAGGAGGTGGGGTGGATTTAGCTGGGTGTGCAGGTGACCATGTCAAGGACTCTAGGGGTCTGTGCTGTGGTAGTGACCTCGGCACCCATCATTTTCCCGTCTTTCCGTCCTGAACTGTGGCCTGGAGAACTGGCTGTTCCCTTACTCCATTGAACCTATGAGAAAGCCGAAACTTAGAGAGTTTGTGCCCCTGCTCTGACACACACAGCTGGGACACGGCAGAGGCTGTTCAGTTACATCTCACCCTGCCTTGCTTCTCCCAGAGGCCCGGGTCAGGGAGCAACTGCGCTCCCCTGGGCTCTTCTCCCAGTCTCCAGGCCAACCCCCACTCACAAGGCCCCCTGAAGACGCACCCATTTTCCCCTCCCATATTTATCCTTTCCATTGGGTCAGCTGTTAGACGCAGGCCTTGAAGTTGCAGTATCAAATTCCGGTGGCCTTGTTGCCCTGAGAGTCCCTCTCCTTGCTCAGCAGAATGTAAACTGTGTATGGGGGAGGTGGAGAGGGAGCAGGAAGAAGAAGGGGAAGAGGGAGAGGAGGTGATGGAAGACCTTTCTTTGATCTTGCTTTGGTAAGATTTGGCTCTCAGAAGAGCTCTCATTCAAGGTCAGAGAGCATAGAAATTGGTGAGAAGGCCCAGGGCCCCACTGCACATAGCAGCGGGCTCTGGACACCTCTGGCCAGCATCCCAAAGAGCCTTCCTTTGTATGCGGAGGCAAACATCTGGTGTAGGTTGTATTGCTGGGCCTCTTCTGCCAAATGCCACCCCCATCTTTATTCATTTCTGTAGTTCAAGGGAAATCTTCGCTCAACCTGGGAATCAGGAATGGCCTCCCCCAAGCCTTGTGTCCCCAGAGGCCCCGGCCAGCCTGCCTTCCCTGTTCAGAGAGGCTTTTTAGTCAAAGGCACAGCCCAGGCCAGGCCCCAGCGGATGCCAGTAATGTATTCACAGTTGTGACACGCAGCCCCCGTGTGTCTTGAACCCCGGCCTCCGGGGATTGGTGAGGCCATGCCATCGACCCAAAGTCCTGGACCGATGCCCTGGTCTAAATCCATCAGGCTCAGCGGCCCCTGGGTCCTGGACCACTGAATAATTTACGGTTCCTGGGAGCGGCAGGGAGCGGGTCACTGGAGTTCATGGGTTAATAACAGGTTTGGTTTTCGATGTCAGCAGCTCTCCCGATAACGTATGAAAGAATCCTATTCTGTTGATTAGATTTTGAAATGGATCAATTTTTAATCAGCCAAACACCTGACTCACTCAATAAGCAGAGCATTGTGCAGACAGGATGGAGGCCGGCTTTATTTACAGGAGTGTTTGTTTTTTTGGGGGGCCAGTGCGTAAATGCCCACCCCACTCCCTCCTCCTGGCAGAAATTGACCGGGTTATCTCTGACCTCAAAAGGCAGCGTTTGATTCCCTTTCTGATGACTTGGGAAATCCATGGGTCTGTTTAAGAGATAAGAATGACAGCTAACAGTTTGATTTAGTCATCGTACTTATTGACGGAGAGAGCATTTATTTGCCAATGAAGAAATTTTGCTTAATGTAACGTCGTGGAAGGAAGAGGAGACAGAGCTAGCTCTGGCTGTGGGTGTGTGGGAAGCGAGGTGGACAGGCAGAGGGGAATTGTAGTGCTGGGGGGTGGGAGGTTGCTGGGTTCACTGGCCCTACCCTGCGAGGGTCTGAAAATACCATCAGTGAGCAAGTGTGCCAAATTTGCCCAAGTCAGATGCTGGCAGAGCAGGGTGTGTCACGTTGGGTCATCTTATTTATTCATTCAACAAGCACTAGAGTTGGTAAAATCAAGCTCAATCGGGGACAGCCTGGGAGGGTGAGGGATGGATCCGGCCGGCAGGTTTGGTCCCTGGTCAAGGGACTGAGGAGGAGATGGTGTTGACCCCAGTCCTGCCTATAGTGTCCTTGGTTCGTGAGGGCAGAGGGCCCTTAGGTCTTCCCTCACACTCAAGAGCTGGGATCAGGGGCCGAGAGTGTGAGGTTGGGCCTGTGTCTCTCAGCATGCCTTTCACAAGCGGGGGGCCTCGGATAGACAAACAAATTAAAGCAACTTCCTCTATAGAACCTTCTAGAAGAACTCAACAGGAACCACAGACAGTGGGAGTCCCTGGGAGGGGGTTCTTGGGTAGCCTGTTTTGCTCTGTATACTGAGGCATGTGCTGTCATTTGGGGCTATACGTTGGCATGCACCTGGGGACCAGAAGTGGCATTCAGAGCTGGAACTGGAGTTGCTCCCCCTGTTTGGGTCACCTGCCTGCAGCTGTGATCATACAGCTGTGTCATGTAGGGAGCAGCCACTGTCTTCCAGTGGGGCTCATCCTCCTCATAGTACCTGGGGGAAGTCATGAACTTGGTTGCCCCTGGAGTATCCTGGGTAGGACTCCTCCCTCTCATAACCTCTTAATCCAAGCTTGATATGGATTGGTGACCCATTCCTAAAGAGACCTCAGCAGAGCCAGCTGAGTTAGTAGTGTTAGAAGCCCTGGGTTCTGGTTCTGGCCTGTCACTTGCGCTCCTGGTGACCTGAACAGGATTTCTGGGTCTCTGTTTCTCACATGTACAATGGGAATGACAGGACCATCACACCTGTCGCAGGGCCTGTGAGCCTCTTGTTCTGTCTTCTCATACAACCCCCCATTTGTCTAGTAGCCACCCCCAAAGCACCCATGCACAAGACACTGCTGGGCCATCTTTACTCTCCACCACTCTCAGTGCGGTTAAGTGTAGACTTTGCACACCTTTTTGATTGATTCCTCTCATTAAAATGTCTCTTTTGCATGCCACCGTGTGCCACGCACACAAGGATCTGGCACACAGTAGATCCATGGTTAAGTTCCTGTGCGGGGGAGGAACAAGAGGAGTCCATGTATTCTGAACAGCAAGCTCAGGTACATTCCCGGTCACGTGACTGCCTGGAGCTCTTGAGCTGTGTGGTTTCCTCCTCTGTCGGATACTGAGCTCTCGCCCTAGACATTGGTTACTGTCAGCTGATGCAGATTCTGAGTTCTCTGCCTACCGCTTGAGCTGTCATTCTTCAGCACACGGGGAGGGGGTGGGAGGCTCAGGGAGCTGTTGGTACCCATTTCTGTAGGCTGGAAAGCTAGGCTGCCCTTGGTAGGAACCTCAGCCAAAGCTGTGCTGTGGTGATACTTTGTGCTGTAAGAAATAAAGCTTGTCTGAAGATCAGACTGCTAGTGTGGCTAGCAATGCAGTGATGGCACACCTTTAATCCCAGCACTTGGGAAGCAGACGTAGACGTCTCTCTGTCAGTTCAAGGCCACCCTGGGCTACACGAAATTGATTCAGTCTAAAAGAGAAACAGAGATCACACCTTTGACACCAATACTTGGGATCACACACCTTTAATCCCAGTGCAGGAGTGATCTGGCTGAGGAATGTAAGACAGGAACTCAGGCCATTCAATCTGAGGATTCCTAGAGACAGAATCGCCCATTCGGTTTGAGGATTCGGTAGAGGTAAGAACTAGTGGTGGCTGTTCTGCTTCTCTGATCTTTCAGCATTTATTTCTTTTTTTGACTTAGGGTTTTTATTATTAAAACCAATTAGAATTCACACTACACAGTGGTGTCCAGAGGACCTGACCCAGGCCACCATGGTAACCTCAGCTCAAGTCTACTCCCCTGAGACTCCCATCATGAGGGACTTCCCAGACACAGGAGGGGTGGGTCTGGCCCCTAAAAACACAGTGGTAGGAGGGACAGGGCAGGGTGAGGCTAGGACCCTATGGTGGTCAGGTTGACCGCAGATGCCGTGTCAACCACTGTATGGAGGCTGCCTCTTCGGCAGCTGTGACAGGGCAGGAAGAGACCAAGAGTCGCAGGCTTCCACCTGCTGGTGACCATGTGTCTGGCTTTTTCCAAAACAAGGCCACCAGTTCTGAGGGTTGAGTGGCCTAAAGCATGGAGCCCCTCCCCACCCACTCTCAGTCATCCATTCCTGGGAGCTTCTCCCCAGAGGAAGGCCCTGTGTCTATTCTCTGAGAGGCATAATGACTCTTGAGTTCCAAGGAATGGGACAGAAGTGAGGTTGAGAAGAAAAGAACTTCCCTGTGACCTTCAGTGGACACCTGCTGTGTGCATGCCCCAGAGGCCAGCCCAGCACTCAGGGGATAGTACTCTGGTAACAGGACCCAGCTAACCGTGCTCTGGGCAGGTACCCTCCGCAATAAAGGACACAGGGGGCAGTATGTTGGGGGCCCTGGAACTGGCAGGGAAACTGGGAAAAGAGGCAGCTTCAGGGTGAGCCACTTGGGACCCAGAGAACTTACTCATCGTAGGTGGCTTTGGTGAGGCCTTGCCATAGACTTTAAGGAGAGCCACAGCGGCATCTGAGAAGAGGTGGAAGAGAGTTGGTCATTGGGGGAGGGAACCCTGGGTCACCAGGGGACAGAGGGCCTACCTGCCCTTCCTGCCAGAGTTCTCAACTTGTGGATGTGTTGAGAGATTGCCTGAGAGAGCAAGCTTTTTCTTTTCTTTTTTTTTCCTTCCTCTTTTTAAGGCCAGTTTAAAAAGACTTTCTTTTTCCTTTCTCCCTGTGAACAGGCCAGGGGCTATTACGGAAATAGTAAACAGAGGCCCCACAGAAGCGGCCTGTTTTAATTAGGGCATTAAAGTAACTTAACACTTACACTTTATATTTTTGTGAACTTGATTGTATAGCATTTTAAGCACCTGTGAACGTTTTAAGGACTCTGGGCAGTGGTTATTTGCAGTCTCACAGGAAAGCTTCTATTTTAAAGCAGGCTGTGGTGAGGGGCCTTGCAGACTTCTTTGCTGTGCCTCCTGGGGGAACGAGTCAGGTCACGATGTTGGCATGTGGTCCATGGTTCCTGGATCTCACCCAGCCACCCTGGGGTCCCTCCTGCGGGGGTGCACCCTCCTGGGTGTTGGGACTTGGGGATCCTGGGAGTTTAGCCGGTATGCTCAGAGGCCTGATGGTCTTTCCCCAGTGTGCCTCCTGTATGTCTTTGTCCCTCCCTTTTCTAGCCATTGGGGTGACTTGGACAACCCGCAGCAGCTCCCAGCTCCCGACCCCCTCAATCTCCTCTCCATCCATTGTCTCTTTGCTCAGAAACCTTCAGGGCCTCTTACCAAGGTCGGAAGAAATATAAAGGCACACCCTCCCGTTAACCAAGGCCTTAGGCAGCCTAGAGTGCCCTCCATTCCCTCACATTCACACCCCTCACGTTCTCCCACAGCCCCAGCCTGCCCCTGATTCCCTCATTCTCTTAGCATCTAGTCATCCTATTAGTTTCTGTGTCTATGTGTGTGTATATGTGTTCATGTACATGTGTGTATGTGCATACATGCATGAGGGGGGCAGAGATCAAAGTCGGTGTCTTCCTAAATTGTTCTTTGCCTTTCTTTTCTTTTTTTTCTTTCTTTCTTTTCTTTCTTTCTTTTTTTTTTATTGAAACAGGGTCTCTTGCTGAACCATGGGCTTGCCAACTAAGCCAAGCTGGCTGGCCATGGCACCCCAGGGACCCACTTGTCTCTTTTCCCCAGAACTGTGATACATGTCTCACCACGTCTGGCTTTTTGCACAAGGGCTGGGGATGGAACTCGGGTCCCCATTCTTGTGTGGCAGGTCCTTTACCCGCTGTTCTGTGTCCTCAGTGCCTGTTACTCTATACCAGTGGTTCTCAACTTTCCTTTTAATACAGTTCCTCATGTTGTGTTTGGTTGCTACTGCATAACTGTAATTTTGCTGTTGTTATGAACTGTGATGTAAAGATCTCATATGTGAGATATAGTGCTGGTATGCAGCCCCAGTGAAAAGATCACGACCCACAGGTTGAGAACCACTGTATTAGACCCTGCACCGAGCACACAGCGAGCTTCCCTACCCACTGGAGCTGGCCTTCAGAGAAGGGAAGTTAGAATAAAGGTACAGACCAGGCACCTGGGTGGCCACCACAGTGCAGGTCTAATTGCCCTCTGGACTCCCTCCTGTTAAAGGCTCCATCCTCAGCCTGAGACAGTGTTGGGAGTTGGCCAAACTTTTAAGAGGCGTGGCCTAGTGGGAGGAAGTGAGATGACTGGGCATGCCCTTGAAGGGCACTGGGGGACTCACGGTCCCTTTCTCTTCTTACTTCCTAGCTGAGAGGTAGCATTTGGAGATGTCCCCCACTAATAAAAATGAAAAATTAAGTTCCCAAAGAAGGGAATAATAAGCCAGGGCTATTCCCACATGACCTTCCTGTTTTTTGTTCATCAGAGATAGACTTCACCACCGTGATGGGCAGAGGTCACCTCAGGGATCTCTCCAGGGTGCCTGTTAAACAGCTACCAGCCCAGGTCTGGAGCGTGCTGAGGAGTCCAGAGGAGGGTTGGAAAGGCTGCCCCAGCCTTCTCTGCAGGGGGGAAGAACAGCAGATGGGAAGCCAGTGGGCTGAAAGGGTGAAGGGGCCCAACCAAAGAGACACCTTGTGTGCTTTTGGTTTGAACAGAGCCTGGGTTTGTTTGTGCCATGGGACCTTTGTACACTCCACTGCCTTTCCCCAGGTTGCCTTCTCCCAGCTGGTCCCCGAGAGTCCAGTCCCTGACCATGTTAGTTGAAATACCCCTTATCTGTATTCTGTTCACGTCTTTACTCCCTGACCATGTTAGTTGAAATACCCCTTATCTGTATTCTGTTCACGCCTTTGCTTCCTTCCCCAATGTGTGGCTCACTCACTCTTCACCAGGTTCTAGATTGTTTATTTGAGGTCAGAGTCTCCTTAACATGTAGAGTTGAGAGATCTTGTTCCAGTTGGAAACTGAGTGGATTTCCCAGGGGTGATGGCCGCCCAGGAACTTTCTCTGAGTTCAGTCTTGGCTGGAAGCTGTGTGGCCGGTGTGAACCCAGGATCGGCCGTGTGGTGGTAGGCTGCAGGAGGCATCTGGCTCATGTGCCATCTGGCCTGCAGCCTCGTTCCTGGTCCTTGAAACAGCATGGAGGCCACACTTAGGACTCACAGCAATGGCCTTGGTGATTGCCACTTCCACCAGTCACCCAACCGTGTCGTGAAGGGAGGGCATGCCTTCCATTCTTGTCAGAAACCTTGTCAAGGTACATTCTCTTCATGGGGAGTGCCAGAGGGTGGGGCTAAAGACCATGTTGGTTTCATGGGCGGGTGAAGTGCAGAGGCCACTGATGCCTGGGACTGCATGACCTGGGGTACGTCCAGCAGGGGAAACATTTTGATCAAAGGGAGCATGTTCGGCTGACCTGATGATTTCTTTCTCTTACTGATGAGAGCTCGGAACATATTGATTGAGGTGATCAACATTAGATCTTTCATAGTTAATGAGGAGCTGTCTGATTGATATTGGAAACAGTCACTGCCCGGGGCTTTTAATGAAGCCTGTGGAGTGGAGAGAGAGACACTTGACATTACAGGTGGAGGAGTGTGGGCAAGGGAGGAGGAGGGCTCTGCTCCAGCTGCTGCCCTCCGTCCTTGAAGCCCCAGAGCCTGCCTCTGCCCATCTCTTGCTCTCTGGGACCCCTTGCATCATCTTCTGTGAAATGGGAATGGTACTGTTCTCTCTGGGGGGCTTGGTGGCTTCGGAGGGTCAGAAGTGACTCTGCATGTGAAGCTCTTGGCATGATGGGGACACAGTGACGTTTCCTGTTGGTACCTGGCTGTGCAGTTGGTGAAATGGTATACTGTAGAATTTCTTTCCGCTGCTGTGGGTGATAGTGTTGAGCTAGACAGGGCGTTGTTCCTCGGGAGAAGGCACACACCGCCTTCTCTGACCAGCATGGCTTGGTGTTCATGGGCTTTGCCATGCGCCATCCATCCACCCAATCATTGGGTCCTTTATTAGCGCAGGTGGGGAGGGAGGACACATGGATTTGACATTCCTTTGCGTAGAGCAGAACTTGGACATAATTGGAGCTTAGTAATTTTTTTTTAGAATGAGTATTAAGAACAAACATGCCTGGAGCGGGGGGTCTAAGAACCAAGGGCAAAATTTCAGAGAAATGGAAACTTAAGTTGGTGCAAACCTGTCCTCGGCACCTTTATACCCAAGAGCCTGAGATAGAAAAGATGCCAGCTGGGTTTCAGTGAGCCCATGGTTATATTATGGTATGCTCCTGTGAACAGTGGTTAGACTGCTGTAGTCTGCCCATGGCTGACTGTGGTATGCCCATGTGAATCTTTGGCTAGACTGAGGTACAAACCTATGTGAGCCTGTGTTTAATTATGGTATACCCACATGAGCTAGTGGTTAGACTCTGGTGCATACAAATGAGCTGTTGGCTAGACTACAGTATGCCTTGGTTAGATTGTGATATGCCTGTGTGCATCCATGGTTAGACTGCGGTATGCACATGTGAGCCCTTGAATAGACTGTGGTAGGCCTGTGTGAGCCCTTGAATAGACTGTGATAGGCCTGTGTGAGCCCTTGGTTAGACTGTGGTAGGCCTGTATGAGCCCTTGG
>NC_022010.1:15659895-15683169 GCF_000317375.1 Microtus ochrogaster
TAGGCCTGTGTGAGCCCTTGGTTAGACTGTGGTAGGCCTGTGTGAGCCCTTGGTTAGATTGTGGTAGGCCTGTGTGAGGCCTTGGCCTCATCTCACGCAAGGATGTTGCTGTACTTTGTTGGATGTTGTTATGTTTGTTTATAAGTGGGAAAACTGAGGCTTGAGGGGGGAACTGGAGCTGTTCTCCCCTAGCCCCAGCTCCCTGGGATGGGACAACAGCCACTGTTTGGTTTGTCTCACTCCACTGTATTCTTAGAGTCCTCCATCCCTGTACAGTGACCCAGGCTCCAGGCTCCGCAGGAATTCTAGCTGAGCTGAGATCTAGTCTGTAGGCCACCAGACTGAGCCCTGGGCATTGACCCCCCTCTTCTCCACCCCGAACAGTCTCCTCTCAGAGGAGGGATAAATTAAAGAAGAAAGCATCTAAAGGGTACTTGAGGTACTGAGTCAGAGGGCTTAAGACCTGAGTTCAGATCCCCGGCACCCACAGACAAAGCGGATGTGGTAGAGCACGCACCTGTAGCCCAGTGCTGGGGAGCTGGAGGATCCACAATCCCTGGGGGTCTTTGACTAGCCAGTGTAGCTGAAGCAGTGAGCTCTGGGCTGGTGAGAGGCCCTGTCGCAAAGGAGGGGTGTCGTTCCTGAAGATGATGCCCGAGGCTGTCCTGTGACATACACACACGCCATACATGAAATGCATGTGCGCACCCCCCCTTCCGCCGCCCAGAGTCAGCATAGTGAGGTGCAGGAGGCTGCATAGAGAGGACGGCCTAGGTGGGGGCAGCTGGCCCTATTTGGCTCTTTTATTCAGGTTGCAGGAGAGGTAGTCACACCTCAGGGTGACAGAGAGGGATGTGACTCAGACGCTCCTTTCCAGGAAGGCCTGGAGCCAACAGCTAGCACCAGGCTAACCAAGGTCAAGGTCCCACTATGGGGACCTGAGTCTGGGAAGAAACGCAGCAGGGACTTTGAGAGTACAGGCGGGCCACCTCAGCCAATGCACAGCCCCCATGCCGACTTTCCCTGAGACCTTCTGGAGATCTGGAGGCAATGGTTGGCAGAGCAGTGTTAAGCCACATTCCTTCCATGGGCTCCAGGGAGGTTGTCCCTGTTCTTCAGCCCTGGTCACAGAGGCAGAGCCTCGCTGCACAGGCTGCCCTGTGTCTCCCCTCCCTGGCACCCCTGGCACCCTTCTGTCAGTTCCACTTTGGAGGAGCTAGTCATGGGAGTGGGGTCACCCTAGCCCCATATGCCACCTTCACTTGACTTGATGAATCTCCCAAAGTCCTAGATCTGGGGCCACATCTTGGGATTCTGAGAAGATGTGAATTGGGTGGGGGGGGGGTGTCACGCTTCAACCCAACCCCAGCATCATCAGAAGACATTTGGGGTGAGGGTATCCTCTGTGCTTGGTGTTTGGGGACTCCAGGCTTTGTGTCGGCCATGTGTGACTGTCTCCACAGCTACAGGTGGAGCCACGGATAGGCTGTGCACCATGATGGGGCAGAGGTTGCCCATGGATTTTGCTGTGCCCGAGAAGACCCCCGCCCCTTGAGGGGTGGAGCTCATGCCACCCTCACTAGCCTCAGCTTTCCGCTTAGTAAGGTAGGGATAGCAGTCTGGGTTGCGCTTTCCCCCTTCCAGGCAGTGAAGGCCTTAAACCCATTGTTTTGTGCTGGGGTAGGGGCATCTAAGGGCCTCACTGTTGAGACAAAGAATGTGGGACTTGGAGAAGCGTGACTCCAGTGGTGGCTGCTGGTGTCAGCAGCTCAGCCCCACTTCTGGGACCCAGCTAGTGATTTGCCAAGAGTGGGCCAACAGGACTGAGCCAAGCTCTTTATTGATAAAGTCACAGTGGGGACTCTGAGGCTTCCCTTTGCAGGGGTTCTGTTAGGGGGAGCTGATTGCTATCCTATTTTACAGACAGTGTAACTGAGGCAAGGCAGGGTAAAGCCCACTGTGCAAGGCCACCCAGCTATCCAGTGGCAGAATCACAATTCAAATGCATGTCTCCCCTCCGTAGGTGCCTCCGTGCCTCAGTTTACCTTTCCTGTAGTGGAGTCATGAGATCCCTCCTCTGCAGTGGAACTGCTCCAAACCTCAGAGGTGACAAGAACTCCGGTGCACTCTGGCAGTCTCAGCTTCCCTGTTCCTCCCTCACACCACGACTTGAGATCTTTACACGGATGGGAACTGTGTGCGGGGTGGTGAGCCTGGGGCGGCCGTGAGCGCGCGTGTGTTTGCAGCAAATATTTTATAATAGACAGGCCTCGTCTGCCACTTCTAAAAGTAGTGGGGGAAAAAAACCCACTTTGAGAAAATAAAAATAGCCCCATTGCCTAAGATGCTGAAGTCACTAGCTCGGCAGGGACAGTGAGCAAGTCCTGGGCTAGAGACTTCTGGGACAGATGCCTACACTGCTAGGGAACAAGTCCCCACGGTTAGCTTTTGGGCAAAGGGGCCACTTGTCCATATCTTCTCTCCTGAGACTCAGAGGGGTGCCTCCCATGAGATGTCCATCCTCCTTATTCTTTCCAGTGACTTCACAGTTGATCATTGCTCTGGCTGTGGCCATGGAGCTTCTATTTTGTGGAGTCCAATTGTGCCTGGTGAAATGGGAGCTTGGCTGGGCCTTTGTGCTCATCTTGAGCCAGAGGCTGCCAACCCTGTGCCTCCAGGGTTGAGCCTGAATTAGTGTGTATCTTACCGGGCCCCCATCACCGGGAGGAGATGGACGGAGAAGGGCTTCCTGGGTGACCTTGGGTTAAATAAGTATTGGCCACTGATGGATGCGGTGGCCAACAACATCACCACAGGAGCCTTGATCCTCCACATCACAGAGGAAGTTTGGTGGGAGGAGCCATCGGGCCCAGCAGAGCTATGGGGAAAGGGAGAAATGGGGAGACTGGTTCCTGGCCGCTGCCCTGTCATCCACAGCCAGGAGAGTCTAGATGAGGGTCACTGTCTGGGCCAGGAGGGGTGCTGGGAACCTGGATGTGAGATGCGTGCCTTTCCTGGGGGCTCCTAGTAGTGCCACCATCCAAAGCAGTGACAAGATGGTGGGGTTCTGTGGTGTGCGTCGGATTTGTCTGTGGACCAGAAGTTTGGATAGGTTTGTTTGGAGGTGGGGTAGAAACAGCTACTGAGTTGTTTCTGTGGCCCACATCACCTTGTGAGCAGTGGATCCTTGCTGAGGTCCTCTCCTGCCCTCAGGCGTTTCTCAGGGACAGCTTTTTTTGAACAGTCACTGTTGGTTTTCCTGGGGGAGCACAAAGCTCAGAGGAATTTGGGATCAAGCTCTGGTCAGTGACCAGCTGTGCGTCCCCAGGCCCGTGGCCTGCCCTCTCAGGGGTTTGGTTTTGTGTTGTTTGATCTTGGTCTTTGAAATGGAGAAAAGGATCCATGAGTCCCTGTTTTCCTTTCCTCATTTGTCAAGTGTCCTGTGACTGTCCACCTGGGCTGTCATGAAAGGCTCCCGGGAGGAATGTTCAGGGCTGCTCTGTAGTCATGGCCTTGCTTGCAGTGGGACTTTCCAAGCTACCAGTGCTGTATGAGGTCCCACACTTCACTCACGGTGGCCCCAGGAGGCTCATGGCCCCCGTCTACTGTGTTTGGGCACCGTTACTCTGTCATGTCCCTCCCAGTATCATTTTGGTTTTTGGGTTTTGTTTTTTTTTTTGCTTGCTTGTTTGTTTTTTTCAACACAGGGTTTCTCAGTAGCTATGGAGCCAGTCCTGGAACTTGGGCTTGAACAAGTTCAGACTGGCCTTGAACTCACAAGAGATCTGCCTGCCTCTGCTTCCTGAGTGCTAGGATTAAAGGCATGTGTCCCCACCGCCTGGCTTGTTTTGTTTTTTCCTTAGAAAAAGTCTGACTTTGTAGCTTTGGCTATCCTGGAACTCACTATGTAGACCAGGCTGTTCCCAAACTCACAGAGATTTGCCTACTTCTGCCTCCTGAGTTTTATGTCTCCCTCCCTCCCAAAATCTTGAAGCTACAGTTGGGGATACTTTGGACCAGCGGACTCCATACATTCTTGGTCAGATTACTGGCCCCAGATCTGGCCTGGAGAGAGGCCAGAGTGGAGCCTGGGAGTGAGGGTGGCCCAGCAGCCCCCATCAGGCTGAATTTCCTCCTGTAGGGTCTTAGATGCCTCTGGAGCCCGGTGGGAGTGCCTGGGGCATGGCTTATCCTGAGCACAGAGTTCCCTGAGTGAGTGTTAGTGCCCCTGGGCTCCCCATCAGCGGGAACAGCAGGAACAGCAGGAACGGCCCAGGGAGCAAAGCGTCATTGTTCCTGGAACTTGGTTCATACCCTTGTGACTTCTAGGGGCTAAGATAGAACCTTTCAGCATGGGCAAGGTGGAGATGAACCACACTTTATTCTGTAGCTGCTGACCTTGGCTCTCTACCCACCACCACTGCTGTCCTGGGCAACAGTCCCAGTGGCCTCCATGCTTGAATGATGGAGGCCAGGCCCCAGGCTGCTGCTATCCATGTGGTAGCTTGAGAATCTGAAAAGTAGACCCTCCCTTGTGCCTTCTCATCAGAACCCATCTTGACTTCCCTAGCTTCTTCTCCTGATATGCCCAGGAGGTTACTGTGGGGTCCTCAGCTGTGTGTGCCTCCTGAGCCCCAGGGATGGCTGTGTGCTGAGATCCACATTATTCTGGGCTGGGCCCAAGGGTCTTAGATACTCAGTCTCACCACCCGCCTCCCTTCTACCTCCTTTGCTGCCCCCCTTCTTCCCACACTGCTCCCCAGTCCCTCCCTCCCCTTCCCCCTCAGCCTGGGGCACTAGGGAGAAAACAAAGACTCTTGGATCTCTCTTTTTGGCTTTATTTATTAAAGAGAAACTAATATGGGAGACAGGCACAGGGCACCAGCAGCAGTGGGAGAGCTTAAAAATTATATTAATCATGGCAGCAGTAACGAATGCTTATGAACGTGTCTTGGATGCATGGGGGGTGCCCGATAACTGAGACACACTGCTGCGACAGGGATAGTGGGGAAGCGCAGGCTGGGGATCCCACACTCAACCGCACCCAGGGCCAGACTGGAAGCAGCCACAGGAGCCACATGCTGCTGGTCCAGGCACAGGCTTGGGGCTGTATGACGCCCAGGAACTTCACTGGGTCCCAGGAACAGTGCAGGCTCTTTGTGATTTTGTTGGGGTTCAGGTAGGCGTGCATTGGGGTTCAAGTGGGCTTGTGTTGGGATCCAGGGGTCCAGGTGAGCATGTGTTAGGGCTGAGGGGGCTCCCTTTCTTGTGTAGTTTGTACCCAGGGTTGGCATCTGGTGAGTTAGTTTCAGGAGCTGTTTTGTGGCATGAGCTACCGCCATGGTGGCCTGTGCACTTGACCTTTGTGCAGAGAGCTCTCACGCCACCACAGAGAGCAGGACTGCGGGGAAAACGCTGGGAGGAGCTGCTCTAGAGGGCCAGGCCTGTGTCCAGGGTCCTAAGCCTGGAGACTGAGAGTCCCCAGAGTATTGTCGGAGCCACAGAGCGATGTCCACTGGTGTTTCCATTGCCCCCCTGTTGTTCCACTAGGGTCTGACCTGGTAGCCCTTAGCAGGACAGGTAAAAGCCCAAAGCCCGTGTCACCGTCCTCCTGTTAGTGTGTCCTTGCTTGCTTCTATCTTTTCTGGTTCTCTCTGGCATCTGTGGGAGGAAGACCTAACCTCTGGGCTGTTGTTGCCCCGGTTGTTGGTTCATTCATCCTTCAACTCCCGGGATCTAGTGCTTTATTGCAGGCTGCCCTCAGGGAATCCCAGGATCGGATAGACTCAGACTGAGGCAGGTAGAGGAAGCTGACTTGAGCTGGGAGCTGGGAGGCCCAAGAGCTGTGGGTAGGTGCTTGGCTAGCCTAGAAGTCCGAGGCCAGCTGCCTGGATGGGGACAGCAGCCTGTGTTCCACGTCCCAATGAAGATGGGATCTAGGCTGTCCTGCTGGACATAGGATCTCGGGCCTCTCAGCTGGGGTACAAAGTGACATGGAGGCTTAGAGGTGACTGAGTATGTTTTGATGGGAGAAGGCAACTGGAGCAAAGGCCAGAGTCACAGCCCAGAGGGCCTGGGCCCCCAGGGTTGGAGCAAGGCCCCAGCTAAACTAGCATTTTGTGTCCTTTTCCTGGGGGCTCATTCACGTAGCTCACTCTGCTCTCTCAGGCCCTGTGTGGTCTCCTCTCTCATCTGAGCTGTTACTGGGCTCAGATTAGGCCCTATAGGGGGTGTGAAGTGAGATGGTATGCAAGTAGGGTGCTTTGTGGGTGGGTAATGGAGCCCCACTTTTCATCCCGCCCCCCACTGTCAGATCTCGCCACTTGAAAGCCAGTGTGTGTGGTACTAATGTGGAGAGCAGGGCTGAGATGCGATTGTGGGAAGAGTTGGGGTAACATTGGAGATTTGAGACTTCTGATTGCCCTGACCACTTTAGTGGGGCCTGCAGGAACAATGTAGGTGACCAGCGGGTCCCAGGGCTGGAGCCTGGGACACGGTACTTCGCGTCCCTTCGATGCCTGGCCCAGCTGGTGGTCAGTGCAGGGGGGAGGTGGCATCTAGCTGTCTCAAGAGCCAAAGAGGTAATGCCACTGCCTTTAAAATTAGAAGGAAGATGTTTGTTGCGGAGCAGAACCTGCGTCAGCTCTGAGTCCTGTGGGAAGGGCCGCTAGCAGCCTTTCGCATTTATTTTTGCACATTCTTTGCATGTGCCGAGGCTGCTGACGGCCCTCGCTCAGCTCGCTCTTGGAGGGGCTCACGCTGCCCATCCCTGCTGTCACCGGACGTGGCTGTATCGGTGGCTCTCGAGAGGACAGAGCTGCCCAGGGTGAGTGCAGGAGGATGTGGGGTGCTCAAAATTCAAGACAGTGTCCTTGTGTCTGTCCGTGTCCTGTCTACTGTGTGTGTAGGGGGGGGGGGTGGATGTGTGACTTCATGATTTTCTCCCTCGGGTCATGGCTCTGAGAATCACCTGCATGTGAGGTGGCATGGGGGGTCTTTGTCCCTGTGCATGTGTGTTCAGGGTTGTGGCTTTCAGGGTCTGCGCCTGTCTTCAGGAGGTGGCCATGGGTGTGGCTACATGCAGGTTTACACTCTGTGTGGCCTTGGGGAGACCCAAGTCTGTAATCGTGGTTCCCTGTGGCTGCAGGTATGTTGTGTGTGCTTTAGGGAATGGATGTGTGTGAGCATACACTATGTGCATGTACAAGGGTGTGTATAAGTGCCTTTGAACATGTGTGCACGCACAGGGTGCGTGAACAGTGCACTGTGTGGGTGCACAGTGCGTGAGCATTCTGGGTAAGTGATGGTTGGGCACACGTGAGCTGCATGTGTACGTGCACGTGGCATGCTTTTGGCTCCTGCCAGAGCGGAGATGCCATGGACCTGCCTGGCCTTGAAAGCTGGTGCAGGCTGAGGGGGACAGGCAGACTGCCCAGCCGGTCCTGGATGGAGCTGTGACTGTTCCTCTACCTGGCCCTGCTTGCCATCTGTGGTATTGTGGGTGCTGTGGCCTGTGGCTGACAAGGGCTGCCCTGTCCCCAGCAGCATCTCCAGAGACAGCGTCTCCGGCCCTGGAGATCATCAAGATGGCTCAGTCCTCTTTGGGATATAACCTCCCTATGCTTTTACCCTCCAGTTTCCCCTGCGTGGGTCTGCCCACAGTAGATCCTACCTTCTGCAGAGCAGGTGGCTGGATGGGAAGGGGGAATGTCACAAAGCGGAAGTCAGGCACCTTGCAAGGTGCAGCGAACCCAGCCTCTGGGTGGGTGTGCCTTCCAGTGCTGTGTGGCCTTGAGCACGTCAATTGGCCTCTCTGAGTCTCACTGCTTTGGCTGTAAAATGGAGTTGGCACAGTGCCTGGGCCGGTGGCTATTTCTCGTTTGTTACTGAGAAGACCTTTCTTGATCAGCACAGGTCTACATGGCCAACTGGTGTACCTTGTGTGTTCTAGCCATGTGTGATCCTAGCCAGGTCAGTCTATCCGTGCCTCGGTTTCCTTACCTTACTTAATTAAGTAGCATTATTAACTGTACCTACGTCTTGGTGATACTGTGAGGGTGTCTCCTCATTTTACATGAAAGGTTACAGAGCAGGCACTATTGTTGTTATTTCTGGAACAGTGGAATGCAGATTAAAACATCCCCAGCCTGAAAGCACTCCCATTGTTCCACTCGGCATGGATGCCTCTTCTCCGCAGCCCTGCCTGGGCTAGGCTATAGGCACCGGCAGCATGTCACGGGGGTGAAGGGCAGTGTCCTCGTGGGTGAGCCGATCTGTCCTCCTCTCTCCAGCAAACCGGCACAGTGGGTACACACTTGGCTGAAACCACCCTGGGCTGCAGCCAGGGGCAGGAGCAACTCACAGAAGGGACCCTGGCAGTGTTCACTCAGCCTTGGTTCAGCCACCTTCTGGCTTGCAGCAGTTGCAGCCACCCAGACTGTTGTGTGCTCCCTGCAGAGCTGACGTGTGAACGGTGGTGGCAGGCCTCAGAGCAGGGGTGGTGTGGTGTTGCCCGATACAATGCCCAGAGTCAACTGGCTCTGCAGCTACTGTGGGGTGCTTAGGCGCACAGCGCCATGCGTGGCCTGGGTGGGTGGCAAAGCCACAGACTCCCCACTTAATCCTGGCATCCAGGTTGCTGTTAAAGTCCTGTCTTCTCTAAGTGCTGGGTGACCTTGAGCCAAGCGCTTAACCTCTCTGGCACCCTCTCTAGCTGCTTACATTTTATTTTTTTAGTGTTTAAAAATCGGGTGTGTATATGCAGGCATGTGCACATGTCACAGGACATCTGTGGAGGTCAGAGGACAACTTTTGGGAGTCAGTTCTCTCCTGCCACCCTGTGTGAATCTTGGTGGTAGGCACCTTTGCCCACTGAGCCCTCTTGCTGGCCCTGCTTTACTCGGTTAACCTGGTGGATGACATAGTGAGCCCCTACTGTGGCCAAGGGAGCTGCTGGATTCAGGCCCAGCCTGGCAGCTGATAACAGGGTTATAACAGCGATCTGTGTCCCCCCCCCCACACACACCCTGCAGGCTGCGGTGGTACAGAAGTCACCAAACTACAGGTATAGATAGAGATAGAGATGTCTATAGAGATAGAGATAGAGATAGCCAGAGATAGAGATGTCATGAAAGGCCAAGACCAGGGTGTGGGTTAGAAGCCGGGGTGGGGGGGAGGAGGGGGGGGAGGTAACACCTTAGTAGCTGTCAGCTGCAGGACCCTCATTCATCCAGTGAGTGAGTTCTTCTGGGCTCTTCCTGATGCAAGGGGGCCTGTGTCAGCAACAGAGAGCTGATTTAGTACGCAGAACCCCTGTGGGTTTCTCAGGAACTGGGTCACGGTGAGGGAGACCCAGAGCTGCTCTCTCCTGTCATGGTTCAACTCTATGGATCTGTGTAAGGTGCTCTTCCTTAGTAGGTACAGTGAGTGTCACAGTACCACAGTGTCACACTGGAAGGACTCTCTGCCAGGGTGGTGAGCGGCTCGGAACACCTGTGCGTCCTTCTCCCACGAGTCCCCCCTTGGGCTGCATGACTGCTAGCGCCTAGCCCTTGTGGTTGTATCTTTAGTCTTTCGTGGGCACGATGAGGTCTTGTTCCATACCTGGCACCTAGCTCCATTGTACCCTGGCTGCATGGTGCTCCGTCACAGGCCAGGGTCTCTGATAGGCCACAGCTCCCCGTTTGATCCCAACCCCATGGCATAAAAATGCAGTAGGTGCTGAAGGAGCTCCTGTCGATGGGTTTCGAGCCTTGGGAAAGGCTTAGTTTAGAAGCCAGCCTCCTGGGGAGACCCAAGGGCATCCTAAACAAAACCCCTGAGCCATCTTTCTGAACTCCTCATGTATAGATGGGTCCCCATCTTTCCCGGGCTGAAATCCCAGCTCTTGCTCCTCAGTCTGTGTGATGTAAGACAACTTCCTTAACCTCTCTAAGCCTCTGCTTCCTCGTCTATAACATTCACGTTTATGTCTAAGGAAGGAACTGAACGCAGGGCTGTGGACCCCAGCATGGCTGCCGTTTGGTTACCAGGTGCAAAGACAGTGCTAAACTCCATTCTGCTTTGTGGAGGAGAGAGTCCGGGGTGAGCCCCCGGAGACACACCCAAAGTCAGAGTAGGACGCTCACCTGGCCTCCCAGGCAGCCCCCACTCTAAATCTTGGGTCTCCTGCTGGGACTTGGCCCTTGGGGGACAGTAGCCCTGCAGTAGGGCGGGGACAGTGTGAGTGGGTGCCAACACCAACGTCACCGTCACTGTGGCTTTGCTTACAGCACTCTGCGCCTCCCAGCCTGACATTTTGTGACCTTTCTCCTCCCCCAGCTTCTGCCCTTAGCTGCTCAACCCAGTGGTTCAGCATTGTCCCCAGATAGCCTCAGGGCCACACTGAGGGTTCAGGTGCAAAGAGGCATGCCCCCCTTCTTTCTGTCCAGCACCTCAGAAATATTGGGGGTGATTGAAAGGAAATGTTGTTTTAGCTACAGTGAGGTGAAGTCTGAGGTCCTGAGCGATTGTGTGGTCTTGGGGGTCCCTCTCCGGTGGCCTTGGGGGCCCCTCTCCAGTTCATTTGAGTTGATAGGTGATGGGTATTGATTTCTCTCCTCCCTGCAAGGGCTGAGGAGGTGGTGACTCAGCAGAGGGGGATGGTTTGAAATTCGGGACTAGGCTGGAGGGGGGGGTGAGCAGGATGTTCTCCCCTCTTCAATGGTTGTCATCATTGGGGAAGGACTCTGGATCCAGCAGGAGCTTGCCCTTGTCTCCTCCCATCAAAGTGATGAAGTGCCATGGCTTTGCCTCCCTGTGACTCAATTTTCCCGTCTGCATGGTGGGCGAGCACTTATGCCTACTGGGTGAGCCATGCAGGGGACAGAGGGATTCTGACTGCAGCCATGGCGCTGGCGGCTCACCCCAAGAGCTTTCATTCATGTGTGTGGTGCTGCGGTGGGCCTGAGGCCTCTCCCTTGCTAGACAAGAGGTCTGCCAGCAGGCTTCACCGCCCCCCCAGCCCCAGTAAGGAGTTTGAGGTGCTGCTAGACTGGTATAGTCTATGGGACACCAGAGGAGAGGGCTTGGGGGTGGGTCTCAGGCAATTCTAGAGAACTTCCTGGAGGAGGCTTTTGAATGACATCATGTGACCGAAAGGGGTTGTGTCAGACACGAATAGATAGGGATGCATAGAAGTCTCAGGAGACGCAGGGGGACAACGATTGTCCACTGGGGCCAGGTCGGAGGAGAGGGATGGGACAGCGGGGTCAGGGAGAAGTAAGGAAGTGACTGTAAGTTATGGAGCGTTGCTGGGTCAGCCACCCTTGTGAAATGGTCAGTGGACAAGCTACGGTGACAGCTGCACCACCACCGTCTTCCCGTGGGCACCAGCCCCATGCCCCACACAGTGCCGATGACAGCTTATCATGCCATGGGAACCATGACCCATTGATAGTGCCCAGGGTTGGACCCTGGTGAACCCCCTCTGTCCTGGCCTACAGGCCCCTCACTGGGCCCTGGGTCTGATTTTCCAGGTCTCCTCTGTGACAGACTCCTGCTCCCCAGGGCTCCCGCCTGACCGAGCGGGGCAGTTTTCATACAAGTATCACTCACGATTCTTATCTGCAGCTACATTTTGTTGTTCCCTGCGCTGGGCCTCACCTGAGCAAGGCCAGAAGCCTCCAGGGTTGCAGGGGCTGCTGCAGTCACCCATGCAGGAGTGGGTCTGCCTTGAAAGACCAGAGCAAACAGGAAGGGAAGGTCAGGGCCTGGCAAGAAGTCACTTCTTAACTCTTGATGGTGAAATGGCTGCCAAAAACACTCACAGAATATCAAAAAGAACTGAGATAGGAATTCCCCAGAGTCCCTGTGTGTTTGGGTTCCACCTCATCACAGAACCAAGGGTGACTGAGAGCCACCCGGACATTCAGTCCCTGTTCAACCCCAGTGGGACTCCGTTGACTCCCATGTCCCCAGTGCGGAGTCTGTTTCTGCTCCATCTAGTTACCTCCACCCCTGATTTACTCGGTGCTGTGCGGGATCAGCTCAGGGTCCTTGCATGCTAGGGCAGGCACCCTCCCAGCAGCGCCACCTCCCAGCCCCCAGGCTTGGTTCTTTAAAACCCTGACCCTTTGGGTGTGCACCGACCTTTTTGCTCTGGAGGCCGGCTGTCCTCTGTGGCTGTAGCTTGTGTATTTTGGGCACCGATGTTGGAGGAGGGAGACAGTGTCTTCCTGGCACCCTGACAGGAGGTGCCACTGTCAACCCATCCCCACCGTGACTGATACTGACTTGATGTCAACTGGTCTCTCCCCTGAAGGGTTAATCATTCTCCGTGTGTGATCGGTAAGTCTCTCGTGGGGGGGGGGGGCATTTGGAGGCTTGCTCAGAAGTTTAATGGTGACCCCACTGATTTTAGCATCCAAGATACCCCTCGCCTCAGTGACTGTGGTGTGCCACATGGCAATTTTCTGATTCCCATATCCCTTTATATTGATGAGTTGATGATATTTCTCTCCCCTTCCGGGTGTTTGTTGAATACAGATGCTGAACATTAGAACCAGGCTCCCCATGCTTGTATGACAGGCACGTTGCTGAGCCAGCCCCCCTCTTTCTTCCGTCCCGTCTCTGTGCCTCCTTCTAAAATTTGAGACAAGGTCTCAGTGTCGCCCAGGCTGGCATCAGACTCCCTGTGTGTCTGTCCTAGGTGGCTGTGAGCCCAGGCCCTGAGCTGACAGGTGTGAGACTGTGCCCAGCTTTTCCTCTCGTTCTTTTTCCCTCCACAGAAGCCAGCCTGTTCATCCCACGGGAGCTCCCTCCATTGGAGGTGACTGAGCAGGCTCCCCCTGGGGTCTCCTGTGAGCTCCTGTTCACACATCTGGGCAAGTGCTCAGTTGGCTCAATACTTTGGCGAGAACCCCTGGCAGTGGCCACTTGGTGTGGCATCGGTAGGTGCCCCAGGTCTAGCATTGAGAGCTCGTAGTTGTCACCGTGAGCTGTTCACTGTTGAAGTCCCTATCCTGTGCCTTTAGTCCTCATCAGCAGCCTCTGCTGGGTCTGCAAACTCATTCACCAGCGCCACCTCTTGCTCTTAGCTCTGGGACATTTCTATGGAGATAGTGGCCCTCAGTGCCTATCAGCTCCTGCAGAAACAGGGGAGGAGTGTTCAGAAGGAAGGGCAGGCACTTGTCTCCTCCCCATCACCCACCATTGAGTGTCCTGCTTTGCCGACCTTCTGCAAAGATGTCCAAGGAAATATTTAAAAATGTTGCCAGCAGCCGGGCAGTGGTGGTGCACGCCTTTAATCCCAGCACTTGGGAGGCAGAGGCAGGCGGATCTCTGTGAGTTCGAGACCAGCCTGGTCTACAAGAGCTAGTTCCAGGACAGGCTCTAAAACCACAGAGAAACCCTGTCTCGAAAAACCAAAAAAAAAATGTTGCCAGCAGCCCTGGAGTGGGAATGTGTGGGGCCGGCCACTTCCACTATCACTGTCTACACCCATGCTCTGGTTGTCACACCCTCTCTGGCACTTGGGGTCCTTACTTCTTGGCTCTGGACCCTCTGGGCTTGCAAGTGGCCTTGGGACCTTCCTTGCTTTCTGGAAGGACACACTGTTCCAGGCTCCATGGGTTCATTCCTGCAGCAGTTCGGGGCTACAGTCACAGTGGCCCTCAGGGGACAGTCGGGGTGCGGCAAGTGGGAGATTGACACTTGGGTCCCGTCTTCCTCACTCTGGCCCAGGGTGTGTCCCACCAGTCCCGTTCTTCACCTCCACTCCCCTCCTCTGTCATCTTCCCCAGGACATGCTGGGCCATCTCCCTACCTCCCACTTCTGACTTGGGCCTGGCCTTATCCCCAGAGAAGATCTGAGAGCTCAAGGCATCACGTGAGTCAGGCCCTCACCTGTGGTCCCTTGGTCATGTGTGACTCTTACTGTGGGTCTCTTTCTGGTACTGTTCAGCCCAAGGGGCTGCTCACTGTTTCTGCCTTTCTGTATCTAAGGGGCCTCTTCTCCCCTGACCAAACTCAGACCAGAAAAAAATGACATGTAATATCCCTTCACCAAAGCGACTTAAAAATTAATACGGGCCTCCGTGTGCCACCCCGCCTCCACACGAGCAGCTCGTGCTCTCTGTTTGAGATTAAAACTCACATTTCATTTTTATATGCTGTGCTTAATCCAATAATGATTTTGCGTTGCAAACGGCAATAATATCTCTCAGCATAGTTAATCAGACTAGACTTAATGCTGTCACTATTTATTAACCTTTGTTGAAAAGCAAGAAGTTTCTCTCTGATCTGCGATTGTTGGTCTTGTCAGAATCTATCAAGTGAGAAAACAGTTTTGGCATTCATTAAAACGGCGCAAATCCCGAAATGACAATCAGGGCTGGGTGGGATCTAGTGCGTGAAATCCGCACCATGTTTATCAGGATGGCTGAGGAGCGTGGTAGTGGAGAGGCATGCAGGATGGTGGGGACCCAGCCCTAGAGTCCTCCTGACTAAAATCCTTTTCCCAGGAGTTGAGGGAGGGAGGGCGGAGGATGGAGACTGAGCCACTGGGTGTCAGCTGTCCTGCCATTCCTTAAGACGCTAAGCTGTGTGTGTCTCTCATCTCCACGGCCTGCGTGAGTCTGGGGAGATGGCACAGCGGGGAAAGCGTCTCTCTTCAGAGGTGGAGACCTGAACGTGGGCCCTTGAACCCATATAAGAGGGTGTGTGTGTGTGTGTGTGTGTGTGTGTGTGTGTGTGTGTGTGTGTGGCCAACCTGACCTGCTTGGTGAGTTCCAAGTGCATGAGAGACCTTCTCTCAAAAAACAAGGTCATTGGCACCTGGGGCTTAGTGCAGGGGTGGAGGGGTCCCAGTGTTCTCAGTGGAACTGTGTAAGGAGGGAGGGACCTTGCGGGAAATCCCCCAGCACCTGGGAGTTGAGCAGGCCTGAGTGTCTTGAAACTGCCTCTCTGGAAAGTTCCCAGGTGAGGCTGATGCGTGGGTCTGTAAGCCCCAAGAAGTTATTGGTTTGGAGTTTTGTTAACCTTGCTGAGATGTCTCTGCTGGGCCATCCACTGATCCTGGTTGGCAGCTGGATTAGGATGGTTTGTCCTGGGACCTTGCTGGCTCTGGCACCTCATTTACTTCCTGCTGGCTCTTTTCTGAAGCCACCCGGCCCCACTGCACTTCAGCATTGTTCATACCCTTGCTGACCAGCACCGGGATAGCCTCCTAATGCAGGTCCCCATCAGCAGGGCACAGTGAGGCCGAGAGGTACCTAACAGGTTCCAGGGCCGTGAGGACGCTGGTGGTTGCCATGTCAGGCAGAAGACTTTGCCCATTCACCTGGCTGAGTCCTGAAGGGGCAACCCGGTGCCCATACCTGTTCCCCTGATAGGAAACTGACTTTGAGAAAAAGGGAGCCTTCCACCTTCTGCAGCATCCAAAGGAAGGTGGGCTTTCAGGGCTCCCCTTTAGTCCACTTCTGAGAGCTCCTGCCTTTGGCGTCCCTCTCCAGTCTTCGCTTTTCAAAGATGGCTTAAGAAGAACCAACTGGGGGCCGGAGATGTGGCTCAGTTGATGGATGGCTTGTCTAACATGTGCGAGGCCCCAGCCCAACACAGCCATGGTAGTGCACACTTGTAATCTCAGCACACAGCCATGGTAGTGCACACTTGTAATCTCAGCACGGTGTTACTCTTCAGTTCCGCAGGGACTCAAGTTCAGAGTCATCCCTGACTACACAGTGCACTTGACGTCAGCCTGAGCTACCTGAGACCCTGTCTCAAAACAAAACCAAAAGCCTGGAGGGACAGTTCACCTGCAAGGTAAAGGCAGCAGGCATTCTGGAGTTGCCTGGGGCATCCAAGGTTGGTGACTGTCACGTGGACCTCTCCCAGGACCGAGGAAGCCTCTGCCCCTGTGAGAGGAGGCCGAGCGCGGGTGTGGTTCATTATCTGGAAGAACGAGGGGAGGAAGGGAATGTTATAATTCAGAGCTCTCCCTTGCTTCAGATTGTGGAGGAGCTCAGCCTGGTGCAGAGGGTGGGAGCTTCTGGAATTAAGGAAGCTGCCTCTAACTGCGCCAAGATCAATGCCGGCTGCAGCACAAAAACTACCTTTTATTTCTGCCTTGCAAAATCAAGGCCTGCACGCACTCTGGGAGGCAGCATGCTGGGATAGCAGGGCTCTGGGATCTGCCTGTACCGGGAGAGGAACCGCTTCTCCCCTGTGGAGGTGGGACCTCAGGACTGCAGAGACCTAAAGGGCACCAGGATGCTCCCAGCAGCACTTACAGTCTGTGCTCTCTTCTGGGCCCTGAGAAACATCTTGCCACCTCTGAAGGCTAAAAGAAGCCATGCTGAGGAAGCCCGTGGGTTTCAGCTGCACAGGGTCTCTCGTGTCTTCTGTCTGTTCCGTACAGTATTTCAAAGGTTTATTTTAGTTTTTAAAAATGAGATGTGTGTGTACACATATGTGTATGTGAGTACAAGTTTTCATGGGGCGCAGAAGAGCATCCGATCTCCTGGATCTAGTTCTAGGTGGTTGTGAACCACCCAATGTGGGTGTAGGGAACTGAACTCAGGAACTCTGTGAGAGCACGAGGTGTTCTAAACCACTGAGCTATCTCTTCTGCCCCCACTTTAATATTTATTATATGTTATTTGTGTGTATGCATGTGTGCGTATGAGCATGTATGTGCACCTGTGTGTGCTTGCATGTGTACACTTGTATCGAGGCCAGAAGACAGCATACGGGAATCAGTTCTCTCTCTCTGTCAGTTGGGTCTTGGGAATTAACCTCAGGTCAGCGTGCTTGGCTGCAAGTGTCTTTACCCCATCCATCTTGCCAGGTGGCTCTAAGGCCACTTGGTTCTAAGATGTAGCATGGCCCCATGTCCGTAGGCACTGAGGTGTAGGGTAGCATCAATTGTTCACCTGGCTGAGCTCAGCAAGTCTGCAGTCCCGGCCACAGTGCTTGGCACTTTGGGTCATCTCTCAAGGAGGTCATGTGTGAGGCACATTTGGAAGGATGGAGCTCGCCAGGGATGGAGGAAAAGGAAATCCTCATAGGTAAGAGGAACAGCATCAACCAAGGTCCTGGGGCATAAAGGAGCTGGTTTGGAACTTGATGGAAGCCTGTAGGCAGGATGGTGGAGGGGGCGGGCAGTGAGGGCAGGTGAAGAGTGCCGAGTTCTAGATGGGAATTGGGGAGGAACTTGGGGTTCTGAACACCCGACTCGGGCTCTCCCCAGCACGTGGTGGGAATGTCTAATCAGGGCTCGGACACTGGGGCGGTTGGATTGTCACACCCATTGTTTGTTTTCATAAACTGTGACCTTTGACACCCCCATTCCCTTGTATTTAAACCCTTTCCCTTTTCTGTTTGAGTCTGTCGCGTGCCTCAAGTTCTCTGCGTCTGTGGTGTGAGGGAAGGTTTGAGGGTCCTTGTCATGTCTTAGGTGGACTTCCAGCTTAAGGATCGTTTTTAATTTTTTAAATGTGTTTTGCCTGCATGTGTGCCCGTGCCCCACTTTTGTGCCTAGAGCCTGTAGAGGCTGGAAGGGGGCATTGGATCTCTTGGCACCAGAATTGCAGTTGGTTGTAAGCTGCCTTGTGGGTGCTGGGATGGAGCCCAGACCCTTTGCAAGAGTCGTTAGTGCTCTTAAGTCATCTCTGTGCCGCCCCTGGACATCTGACTTCAACACTGTGTGCCTTGGCTTCTCTCTTCCAAGGTGAAGTAAGCCTCTGTGTATGGGTTGTTGCTTCCTACGGAGACGCCTGTCCACCCTCCCTGCAGGCACCAGGTAGTACTGTCCACCCTTCCGGCAGGCAGCAGGTAGCACCCTGGAGCTTCACAGAGGGTCTGGCTTGAGTTAATGTCTTCAGCTTTGCTCTCCCATTTCAAGACTTCTCTCAATAGTCTGCGTCCTTTGCATTTTCATGTGAATTCAGAAATTGGCTTTTTTGTTTCTTCTACCAACCAACCAGAGTGGGCCCAAGGGGGCTGACAGGGGCTGACCGTATGGACTCACGACTCTGGAGAAAGCAGAAGTGAAGACCCACGTAGTCGTTCATCCATGAATGCCGATGCGTGGCATTCCCCTTTCTCCCCTCTCATCCCAGCTCCTCTTAGTCCACTGGAGTGCCTGCGTAGATCCTTCCTCTGCTCCGCCCTCTGCCCCCCCCCCTTCCTGGCACTGATTCTTCACATCGTGACATTTTACATCTGTCGCCTCCAGAAAACCATAAGCTCCTGAAGGACAGAGGGACCAGCTCTCTCTGGTTCATGGACTTGAACCCTGGGAGTTTCCCGTGCCTGTTTATGAAGGAGTGAGTGAGTGAATGAATGAAGGATAAAGTCCCTTCTCGTCCTCTGCCGTGCACCTGTGCCTTGCTGGTTATGTCATCCCCAGTTCCATCTACTCCTTAGTGTCTGTCTGCAAATGAGTAACAGACTCCTCTCCAACCCATTTGGCCTTGTGCTTCATGCTCAGCTCCGGCTGCCGTGTGTTGCACCTTGAGAGTCCGTGATCAACTGCCAGGCAGGTGTGTAATTGTAGTTTTTACATTTATGGATTTATTGTATGTATGTGTGTACATGTGTGTGCGTGACTGTATCTGTGTTTGCCTGTGTATGGAGGTCAGAAGATAGCTTGCAGGAGTTGGTTCTCTTCATCCACCATGGGGTTCTAACTTGGGCTGTCAGGCGTGGCAGCAAGCACCTTTTTGCGAAGAGTCATCTTGCTGGTCTCATTGTAGGCGGTGGTGATAATACAGACCTTTAATTTCTTTGGTTAAAAAAAAAGTACCATTTTCCAGTGTTGCTTAGAGCACTGGGAAAACCAGCCGTGGGTCTTGATCAAATTAGGTTCCCCTGGTGAGTGGGAAGGGCTGAGTCTACAAGATGTCGACAGGTAGGGAAGACAAGCGATGCACCCACCCCCGCCCCGTCCTGAAGAACCACAACATAGGGCATCGTGTTGGTGACTAATTGGTTTGTGGACATGACTGGGCTAGAGAGATTTCATTGTGCTTTTGATCCTGAGTCGATATGGAGGCCGGGTGTTAATGAAGTCCCCTGGGCAAGGACTGTAAGGAAGACTGTAGGAAGAACTTTCTGAGAAGACTGGAGGTGGCCAGGCTGCCAGCATGGGCTGCAGAATGTAAGGATTCAGATAGAGGCAGTGGGATTGGGAAGGTGGGGTGCTGCATGGGAGCCCTGGAGGGGGATACTGGGGGACCCTCTGAGCTGATTCCCTAAGTTAACTAAGACCGAGGAGAAACTTGCATGGGGCTCCCTAGGAGCCGAGGGAGGAAGATGTCACGCAGTAACATTCACCCTGTTGGAGTTGGTATTTCCTCTTGACATGGTATTCCCATGTCAGTTGCCGAACAGCCTGGAAAAGCAGAGGCAGCAATGACCATTGTTCTCCCCAAATCACAGATCGGCAAATCGAGACTGCTGCCCAGCCTGCTGCTTCAGCTGTAACCAGGAAACTTCTCTGATACCAGCCCGACTGTCTTTGGTGATTTATTTAATTGGCTCTTATTTGTGAATCCAGAACCAAAATGATACCTCTCTTCATGAGGGGCTGGAGAGGTGACTCAGAGGTTAAGAGCATTCTCTGTTTTTCCAGGTTCAATTCCCAGTACCCACATGGCAGCTCACAACTGTCTGTAACTATAGCTCCAGGGGATCTGACACCTTCACACAGACATACATGCAGGCAAAACACTAATGCACATAAAATAAAAATGAATTAATCATTTAAAAATATTTAAATGGAGAAAAAAAATGACACCTGAATCCACAGAGAACAGTGTTGCCTCAGGCCCAGGGCATAGCAGGACACCTGGTTATTGTGCAACTGGCCGGTTGTCATGAGACACTGAAAAGGAAGCCGTGGGGCCGCAGTGGGTTGGCCCGTATCAGGCCACACTGGGTGACGCTTGTGAGAGTCACAGCAGACAAGGTTCCTTCTCAGGCTGACTCAGGTGACTGGACTACCTCCCGGTGATTGCTGGAAGCTCCTGTTTTCAGGATCACTGGTCCGTGTTGTATCTACTAGTGTGTTCATTTGATTCTGTGGTACATAGCATGAGGGACTCCATCTTGCTGCTTTGGTCCAGCCTGCTGGGTTCTCACATAGAAGGTTAGTCCCAACCCGTGGTCTCCCAACAACATTGCTTGAGGAAGTAAAACTCTCTGTTGTTTGTTTGCTTAGCCAACCTGGACTCTGCAGAGGGCCTGGTAGGTGGGTATTCAGATATCTGGAGGGCGAACAAATACATTTGAGGAACTGAGGTCAAAGGTTAAGAAGGGCTTCAGCTGGTAGGGACTGTCCAATCTGGAGAGGCCAGGGGAGCCAGCACACCCATGTGACCCTGACGCTTTGTAGTCTGAGGCAGGGGCATCACAGGTGGAAATACACTTGTGTAGTTTCTGTGTCAACTCATGTTCACCAGGTAGGGTAGGCTGGACCATGATGCTTCCAGAAGCCCTCCTTTCCTGGAGCTCTCAAATGGCTCTCAGCAGAGATGGGGACACTGGATGCCGGGTGTGGTCTAGGGGAACATAGCGGAGAGTGCTGGGTCAAGCCACCTGTTTTGGGCTTCTACTGCTGCAATAAAACAACATGGTCAAAAAGCAAACTGGGAGGAAAGGGTTTATCCGGCTTACTTAGGGCAGGAACCTGGAGACAGGAGCTGATGCAGAGGCCGTGAAGGGGGCTGCTTACTAGCTTGCTTACCCTGCCTTGGTCAGTCTGCTTTCTTAAAGAACCCAGGACCAACAGCCCAGGGATGGTACCACCCATCATGGGCTGGGCCCTCCCCCATTGGTCACTAATTGAGAAAATGCCTTATAACTGGATCTCATGGAGTCGTCTCCTTAGCTGAGGCTCATTCCCCTCTGATGACTCTAGTTGGTGTCAGATTGACTCAGAACCAGCACCTGTCATTCCATACGGGCTGTATCGTGCCATGGTGAGGAAAGAGCCTATACGTGCTTTGGTGAGCTCATGCCTCACAGCGTATCCCTCATTCGTGGGTGTCACTCACCACAGTGATGGAGCAGCTGCTGCCAGCTCTGATACAGCGGTCGCCATGCTAGAATTCTGGAGACTTCTACGGTCTCGTGCCAACCATAAGACTCTTCATTCGTGCTTCACATCTGTGTTCCCAGTCACGTGGCGTCACTCATCCCCAAGGAGGCAGTGGAGGCAGAGACCTGAAGCTCTGTAGAGATATTCACGTCTGCCATGTGCACTGGTAAAAGAATATGTCATCTGATTCCACAGCAACCCTGAGAAGAATACTGGTAAACATAGCTGACGCCGTGCCACGTGCTCTGTGCCGTTTGCCGGGAACAGCATGCTTAGCCCCATCCAATCACCCCATCCAAGGTGCTGGAATAATTCCCATTTTACAGATAAGAAAATAGAGGCTCAGAGAGGTAAAGTTACTTGCCCAAAGTCACACAGCTAGGAAGTGGTAGACACAGTGTTTGAACCTGAGCCATTTTGGCTACAGAATCTATAAGGTATTAACCCATTTGCTGATGGAGAATATTGAGACTCAGTTAAGCCCCAGCTGTCCCTTGTCATCTTGCCCGGAGTCTCCAGTAGGAGAAGTCCCTATTCCATTTGGGCAGTGGGGGTTATCAGCCATCCCTCCTGGGTCTCTCTTGGGTGGGCTCCTCAAAATCCTTAGCTCTGAGTTCCTGAAGTTCCCTGTACCATGCCTGCTTGGTAAGGCCAAGACTTTCTTTTGGTGTTTCTAGTCAGGGTTTCTCTGTGTAGCCCTGAAACTTGCTGTGTAGACCAGGCTGGCCTCGACTCACAGAGACTCGCCTGCCTCTGCCTCCTGAGTGCTGGGATTAAAGATGTGCGCCACTGCTGCCCAACTGAGCCAAGACTTTTCAAATCCATCACTCAACCCAGACATTAGTAAGGATTAAATGACAGAGCTGGAGAGGTGACTTAGCGGTTAACAGCCTGGGCTGTGCTTGCACAGGACCGGAGTTCGGTTCCCAGCCCCTTAGGTGCTAACAACCACCCGTGACTCCTGTTTCAGGGGATCCAATACTTCCAGCCTCTGTGGGCACCTATGCTCACATGCCTAAGACCTTACACACTTAGGATGCACATATTAAATATACATATCTTAGAGAGTTACATGATACAAATACGTCAGAGTTTAGTAACCTGCTTTATCCAAAGGGACACAGTTGAGGGCAGCAGCAGCTGTCCAAAAACCTCGGGTAGTATTAACCCCATATGGGCTGGTTTTTTTCCCATGTATACAAACCTGGAATGAATTTAATTTTTATAATTCAGGCATGACAGGGGATAAACTAACAATAAAGTAAGATTTTTGTGACAACATCCCCTGAAACCAGGAAAGCAGGCTGGGGAGTGGCCAGCCAGTAAAGCGTGAGGGACCAGCATTTGAGCTCAGCAGCCACATAAAAAGCAGGTACAGGGTTGTGGGCCTAAAATCCCAAAGCTGAGGGTGGGCAGGCAGGCAGGCAGGCAGGCAGGCAGAGAGACAGGAAGGTCTGTGGGGCTTACTGAGCAGGCTATAGCTGAATTGGCAGGCTACAGGTTCCACAAGAGACTCCGTCTCAAAATTGGTGTGGAGAGCGCTGGAGGAAAGTGCACACCTCCTGCCGTCAGTGCACACACGTCCATGTGCTGGAGGAAAGTGCACATCTCCTGCCGTCTGTGCACACATGTGCATGCATATATATATATCCTGCTGTCTGTGCACACATGTCCATGTGCATATATATCCTGCTGTCTGTGCACACACATGTCCATGTGCATACATACATCCTGAGGTTTGAGCACACACATGTCCGCGTGCATACATTCATCCTGAGGTTTGTGCACACACGTCCACATGCTGGAGGAAAGAGCACATCTCCTGCCGTCAGTGCACACACATGGCCATGTGTATGCACATATCCTGCCGTCAGTGCACACACATGGCCATGTGTATGCACATATCCTGCCGTCAGTGCACACATGTCCACATGCATACATATATCCTGAGGTCTATGCATACACATGTCCATGTGCATACATATATCCTGAGGTCAGTGTGCACCCATGTCCATGTGCATATCCTATGGTCTGTGCACACACATGTCCATGTGCATGCATATATCCTGAGGTCTATGCACACACATGTCCATGTGCATGCATATATCCTGAGCTCAGTGCACACACATGTCCACATGCATGCACATATCCTGAGGTCTATGCGTACACATGTCCACGTGCATACATATATCCTG